>NC_132782.1:19507500-19849166 GCF_048418805.1 Vulpes vulpes | reverse complement strand
GTATCATTGAATGCTCCTTGCTTTACGCATGGGTTCCAATAGCGTGTTCATAGCCAATGGGATAAACACAGTCTCCACTTTGAGGCTCCCCAAAATATCCTCCCCACATTTAAAATGTTGCATTTTCAAAGCGTGTGATGACAATTTGCCTTCTTGGGTGATCAAGGAGCCCTGCGGTGCCCCCTCTCTGTATGCACCCCAACCCCCATGTCACCGCCACCCCTTCCTCCTCCAGCCCTTTATCCATGTGCCATCTCTCTGAAGGCGATGGCCCTGCCCATGACCTCACAGATGAAAGGGAAGCCAGGGGCTGGGGAGGCACCCAACTCCCCACCCCTGAGTCTACACACTTAGGTACAGCTGGGCCCACTTGGTCTCCTCCCGTCCTGCTGTGGGAGCCCGGCCCGATGCTCGCATCTGCATCTGGGCATCTGTGCTCAGGCCACCCCAGGATGGCCCTCCCTCTGTGCTCCCCGCTTTCCCCCCCACTGACTCCCCAGGCTGCGGCCTGCGACGATGGGACGTCTCTCCCGTCCTAGAGACAGACAAACCTCACACTTCCTCAGTGACTGCCTCTGCTTTTAGCCCTATTCCCTTCCTTGCAGGTTGCTGGCCCTTCCCGCCTCCAGCCACGGCCTGCCTGCCTCAGTGGGCTGGAATCTGGGCTCCCAGGGCCCCCCTGCAGCATTTGCTCAAGCACTCGGTCCTTCCTTACTGGAGGGATTTCGTGCCTCCACTTCTCTAATGTCACACTCCCCTGCTTTCCCCCGTCCCTCTCACCCTTTACGCCTCGTCTGCTCCCCCTCGGAACACTGGCGTGCCTTGGAGACGGCCCTCGACTCTTCCAGACGTTCTCCTGGGAGTTTAACCCACCCCTGGCCTAATTTACTGGTGGACTGGAGTCTGCAACCTCTTAGTACCTCTCCCATATACAACCACCTCGTCGTTCCACATATCTAGAACATTCTTGTCATTGTCCATTGATACTCTGCCTTGTTGTAAAATGGAATTGAGGAGTCAGTGTGCGTGTGCAAAAGCCAGAACTGTGCCACATATTACACTGAGCACTTTACCCAAATTACCTCACTTGAAGGCCCCAAACAAATTCATGAGTAAACTTCTATTTATTTTCTCTATTTTGCTGATTATAAGCAAGGCTCGGGGCAGATAAATAATTTTCCCAGGGTCACACAGGAAGTGACAGAGCTAGGGTTCTGTACCGGGTAACGTGTAATATTAAGTGATAGGCTTTTCCTTTCTTGACCCTCACCCTCTCCCCCAACCATCAAGCAGAACAGTTTTCTCTTTTTTTTTTTTTTAAAGATTTATTTATTTATGATAGACAGAGAGAGAGAGAGAGGCAGAGACACAGGAGGAGGGAGAAGCAGGCCCCATGCCGGGAGCCCGATGTGGGACTCGATCCCGGGACTCCAGGATCGCGCCCTGGGCCGAAGGCAGGCGCTAAACCGCTGAGCCACCCAGGGATCCCCCGCAGAACAGTTTTCTAAGGGCATGAGCGACCGAGGACTGATGGATCCAGTTTTTTATTTATTTATTTATTTATTTATTTATTTATTTATTTATTTAATTTTGTTTTTTTTTTTTTTTTGATGGATCCAGTTTAGAACAAGGAAGTTACAGCTTGGTTTTAACTTTCAAAACTGGCCTTTTACAGCCACGTGTAGAAGAGCTAGTCACGGGTTTCTTTTTTTTTAAATTTTTTTAATTTATTTATGATAGTCACAGAGAGAGAGAAAGAGAGAGGCAGAGACACAGGCAGAGGGAGAAGCAGGCTCCATGCAGGGAGCCCGACGTGGGATTCGATCCCGGGACTCCAGGATTACGACCTGGGCCAAAGGCAGGCTCTAAACCACTGCGCCACCCAGGGATCCCTAGTCACGGGTTTCCACCGCAAGAATGAAGCACTTGAATGAGGCGAGGATTCTCGCGACGCGTCCAAACACTGAGAATTAAATTTGGAAACTGAATCACAGAGCATAGGAAGAGCTCCTGAGAAGACCACTGCAGAATGGGGCATAAAGGTCATGCTTTCTGGGTTAGGAAGGAACTTGGAGAGATTGGGACGGAGGGGGCGCGTACTCAACACATGTGAGGGTCTGTTCCTTGACCCCCACTTTGGGGCCAAAATTCTGATGCAAGGGGGTGATGATGGCCGGCAGATAGATTTGGAGAAACTCAAAGCAGATGGCCTTGTTTCCTGATTTCCAGGACATGGGGAAAAACAAAAAATGGTGCTAAGCCTCCTGGAGATGCCTTGTTTAGGATGGTGCCAGAACAATATGATCTCGGGAAGCGGGTTAGCAGTGGATGGCAGGACTGTCTGCAGGGCAGCTTCACCGGGGCCCAGACCCTCCAGAATAGGACAAGGAATCCAGCTGGGAGGACCTGGACTGCGAAGAAGGGGCCCGGAAGTGCTGAGAGACTTGAGAGCCTGGAAAAGTGGCAGGGTCACTCGGGCAGGACCCACCAATGGCACACGGCCAGGGGGCGCCAGGCCACACGGCAGACAAGACCTCAAAGGATACCGACCAAGACAGGATGACAGCTTAGGGACTGGGCCATCCTTCCTCGGTGCCATTATGAAATTTGAGCCTTGTCCTGAGCCCAAATGTCACTTGGGAAGAGCAAGGTGGAGGCAGGCAAACCCCCTGAAAGGTGGACACTCCCACCAAAGGAAGCTGGAAACTTAGCAGAGGCTGGTGCTCAGGAGAGAGGCATCTAGGCGAGAGCGGACGAAGAATTCTAGGCCCAGAACCGTCGGCCGCGAGAAAGTCCCCCAGGTCACGTGTCCTCTGGAGCTGTCCTTGTTTTTCTGCTTTGTCCTTGCAGTGACCATCACCGGAAGGCTGGTGGCCAACGGTCCTGGACATGGTTGGAGTGGGAGTCTCCCCACGGCTGCTCATATTAAATTAGCAAAGTTTTCCTCATTTTATTCTTTGGAAGACTGGAGATCAAGAATCCCTTTGGCGGTAGGAAGAAATAAAATTTAAAAGCTACTTAATTTGAAACGTGGATTGGGAGAGTGTGTCTTTGAGTGTTTCTGGCTGTAACCAAACAGCTCGGGGGAAGGTACGGGGAACTGGCTGCTCCTCTCAGCGTCCACTGAGTTCTTGCCTGAAACCCTACGTCCCTCTTCGAGCTTATGTTCTGGAGGATCCTTGCTCAATGCCTCATCACCGTGAGCGGCCTGTGTGTGGCTATTCCTCAAGACCCAAAGGCATGGGAGTGAGGAGAACACCACAAAACCAGTAGTAGGCTGAGCAAGTCCTGAGGACTGGACCTCAGGTGGTGAGCAGACACCAGGCCCGTCCTCCCACTTGCGTCCCCACCGTCTTCTTTGTCCAGTGAGTCCTGACTCTGCTCAGGACTCAGGCATCTGTGCACTTCAGGGAACTCTGCACACACAGACACACACACACACACACACACACACACACACACACACACCCCAGAGCCATCGCTGTAATCCCAGGCCCTTTGGCAGCAGCGGCCTAATTTCTATTCAGTAATGTAAATTAGGGGAGGCCCCGGGAGAGTTGGGGAGGGCATCTGTACTCACTGGCTGGGGCTGCTGGATGGCAGAAACGACATTTATCGTCTCATCGAAATCCAAAATCAAGGTGGTGGGCAGGGCTGGGTCCTTGTGAAGGATGTGAGGAGGCGTCGGGCCGCGCTTCTCTCCTCGCCTCAGAGGTGGCCGTCTTCATGTTCACATGTTCTCCCTGTGTCTTCACATGATCTTCCCTCAGCGCGTTTCTCCCTGTCCAGACTCCCCACCCCCTTCTACAAGGGGGGTCATATTGAATTAGGTCCCATTGTAACCTGATTACCTCTCAAGACTGAACCTCCAAATAAGGTCACAGTCTGAGGTCCTGGGGGTTAGGACTTCAACACGGGAACTTTGAAGGGACACAGTTCCACCCATAACAGCATTTCTTCCAGCCTTTGGACATCGTGGAGTCTATGTGCACCAGGCTGCCTTGTCGTTTTATTACGTCCCTTGGTAGGACCTGAAGCTTCTGTCCCTCTAACCCACAAGTGTGGGCTGATAACTGAGGGACGTCACCTTCATGCTGAGATCTCAGCTCAGCTTCCATGGCCCCACCGTGGGCCATCCTGACCCAAAACTGCCCCGCCCCCTTTGGAACTCCCTGCTCAAACATCCTTCTCTTTGACCTTAAGCTCTTATTCCTTCCTCCCTGCCTATTTCCCATCAGCCCCTCCTCCCCTGCCTCCACTGTCTCTTCTAAGATGCCATGCCTGTCATTTCAATCACACTCTTTCCAAGATTTTTAAGCTCATGTTCTTGAACTTCTGCTGCCCTGTGTGGCAAAGCCCCAACTCTGCATTCTGGTTGCCTGCTTGTCGCCCTGTGCTGACATCCAGCCTGGGGAGCACGACCAAGGACTTCAGGACCACCAGTGTTTGCTGACCACCCGATGACATCCTTAATCCTTCTTCCCATAATTATGTAAGTAATTCCAGTCCTCTCCTTTTGTGAACAAAAGCCTTCCCCTGACTTCGTGTCTCTACTGTCACCCTACTACACCTCCCCTTCTTAATCAGACAATTTTAAAGGGCTTCCTTCCATGCGCCCCTCCAGTCTGGCCTTAATCGATGCCCTTCCACTGATTCTGTATTGCCAAGATTTCCAGCTGCCCTCGTGGTGCCACATCTAATGAACATTTTCCACCCTTTATTACACTTGGCATATCAGGAGCATGCCATGCCACTGGCCATCACTTCTTCCTAAGATATAATCTCTTCTTTTGACTTCTAGATCACTGTACTCTCCTTGTTTTTCCTCCACCTCTCTTAGACTTCTTAATAGGTTTTTATTCTTATAATCCCCAAATGTCTCTTCCAGAACCTTTCTTCTTTTTCTACTCTAGACACTCTCCCTGGATGATCATTCCCACTCCTAATGGCTCCAGGTACATCTATACACTGATGATTCTGCATCTCCATCTCTAGCTCAGTCTCTGTCCTGAGCTCTAGACTCAGATTTTCAACTGCCCGATGAAGACCTCCACTTGGGCATTACCCAGGCGCTCTAGAATTTTGCTCATCAACTGAACCCATCGTCCTCTCTCATAAAGTCTGTTCTTCTCATTTCTCCTGTTTCAATAGATGGCACCCCCTTGGCGTAATGACTCTAAAAGCAGATCAGTTAGGTTTGCAGCACAACCCCACTACCTTCTAAGCTGGTAACCTTGGGCAAGTTACTTAACTTCTTTGTGTCTTGCTTCTCTAATTCCTAAAATATGAGTAATGATACTTCCTCCATGTGAAGATCGCGGTGAGTTTAAATGCACATAAAACACTACGAACCATTCCTGGCATATGCTGCATCCCAGGGAATTTTAGCTGTTGATGCAATTGCCCACATAAGAGGCCTGGGACTCAGTCTTCACGTCTACAGCTCATGCACTTGAATCTATTCATGAGGAGTGAAAGGGAGGGAGTTATCAATAAAAGTAAAAGTGACTGCATTTCCACGGCCACTACCTTCATTCAAGCAGGAATCACCAGGGAAGCCCAGCTCCTGCACCATCAGGCCCAGCAACCCCTTGGAAGGTTCGCAGTACTGCCCTGTGGATATTTGGTGTCCCTGGGATCTGGGGGGAAAGAGCCCAAGTCTGCCAGAAGGGAGGAGTGGATAGCGAGCTCTAAGGTGGCCAGAGGAGACCAAGAAGAGAAACTGGTCCTGACTAGCTAGCTGACGAGGTCACACATTAGCTCAGGGCCTTGCTGTCCCAGTGAATAATTTCTCAGTGGCCCCTTCATCCTTATGTTACTGCCCAAGAGTTCAAGTCGCAGGTGGCAGCATCTGGTTGTCTGGGCCCAGGGCCCCAGCGGCCTGTGCCAACTCCCAGGGCATGGAGTCCCCTTTGGGTTCTGGAGTGGGAAGGAGGAGACGCCAACCAACCAACGCTGGAGACATGGAAGACTCACCCAACATAGAAAGTTTGGGTGGTGGGTGGACAACGGAACTAACGAGCATCCGTAGCAGTGAAAGTGGTGCAATGGGAACATCAGAAACAAAACTGAGGGAGCCTGGGGGGCTCAGTGGTTGAGCGTCTGCCTTTGGCCCCGGTGGTGATCCTGAGGCCCAGGGATCGAGGCCCGCATCGAGGTCCGGGGGGAGCCGGCCTGGAGGGGGGCCTGCTTCTCCCCCTGTGTCTCGGCCTCCCTCTTAAAAGAAAGACAGAGGGATCCCTGGGTGGCGCAGCGGTTTGGCGCCTGCCTTTGGCCCAGGGCACGATCCTGGAGTCCCGGGATCGAATCCCAGTTCGCGCTCCCGGTGCATGGAGCCTGCTTCTCCCTCTGCCTGTGTCTCTGCCTCTCTCTCTCTGTGTGAGTATCATAAATTTAAAAAAAAAAAAAAAAAAGAAAGACAAAACGGAGTGATTCCCGGAGCCAGAACTGCCTGGGCTGCCTGCCTCCAGGCTGACCGGTCTGGGAAATGCAGGGACGTCACTGGCGGGGGTGGGAACGGGCTGCGGGGCTGCGGGCAGGTAACCTCAGGTAACCTCAGGTAACCTCGGGGGAGCTCGGGGGAGGGGGATCCGGGGCGGGGGGGGGGGGGTGGGGACCCGGGGGGTGGCCCGTGCTCCCCGCCGGCGCGCTCGGGGACTGGCGGGGGCAGCGGGGTCCACCGGCTCCTTCACCGCCTCCCGGGCGGCCCTTCTCCCCTCCTGCCCTGTCTGGGTCCAGCCCTGCCTCCTCCTGCCGCCGCTGCGCGAGTCACTGGGACAAGCCCAGCCCAACGCGCTTAGAAATAGTTTAATATGGTTTTTTAAAGATTTTATTTATTTACTTATTTATCATCTATCTATCCACTTATCTATTTATCTATTTATCCATCTACTCATCTATCTATCCATCTATTTATCTATTCATCTATCTATTTATTTATCTATCCATTTATCTATTTATCATCTATTTATCCATTTATCTATCCATTCATCTATTTATCCATCTATTCATCTATTTATTTATCCATCTATTTATCTATTTATTTATCCATCTATTTGTTTATTTATCCATCTATTTATCCATCTATCTATCTATCTACCTATCTATCTATCTATTTACTCATGAGAGACACAGAGAGAGAAGCAGAGACATAGACATGCAGGACTCAATCCCAGCACCCTGGGATTACACCCTGAGCTGAAAGCAGATGCTCAACCCCTGAACTGTCCAGTGCCCCTGACTGTGATCTTCAAAAAAAAAAAAAATTTTTTTTGAGGCTTGACTATATCAAGTAAAATAGATCTTAAGTGTAGAGCTTGGAGAGGTTTTATGGATTTACGTACTCAGGTAACCACCACCCAGGTCTAGATACACTGGTGATTGGACTTGAGTGTGTGAGTCAATTGGAGCAAATTCCTCCCGATGTGAGGCTGGGGGGTGGGGTGGGGAAGAGAAGCAGTGGTTCTCGAATGTTATCGAGCATCAGAATCAGCTGGAGGACTTGTTAAAACACGGATTGCTGGGCTTCACCCCAGAGTTTATGATTCAGTATGTCTGGGGTGGGCTGAGAATTTGCAGGCCTAACAAGTTCCCAGGTGATGCTGAGCTTTCGTTTAGGGCCGCACTTAGAGAACTCCTGGGCTCAGGAATTGCCAGGACAAGTTAGGTAAGCTGCTTGGTATTTATAACCATACAAAGAAGAAAAGCCCATTAGCAGAACAGTTTTAATTAAAATGTTTCAGCCAGGTATTTGGCTGATGGTCTTTAGACTCTGGCCTTCTATTGTCTGTCCCAGAACTCTGATGATCCAGTCTGTTTCTAGCAAAGGGATCAACAAAGTTACAAGCGTAGATTGGATCAGTACAAGCTCAGAGAGCTCAAAAGGATCAGTAGGCTTTTAAAAACGAGAAGATCCATTTTACTCTTTTAGAGTCAGAGGAGTGGTATTTATAAATTGTTTTGAGATCCTCAGAGGATTAACCAGTCAGCACCTATTGTTAGGACACTTTAAACATTTTTAAAAGGAGCACTGTGGCGTAATAAGAAATAGATATTTGGCTTTTGTCCCCACTTCCTGACACACAGCTCCTCAAACCCTCGGAATCTCTAGAGAGTTCCGAGTGTCTTTTGTATGCTCATGAGATGATTGGTATCTGGGGCAGAGTGGGGGCTAGATAGCTTCAGGATGGGTACTGGTTGACCAAGACATAATTGGAGGGTTGGGACTTTTTATCTCTACCAGTCCCCCTTGCCTCATCCCTGACCTCTGAGATGGGGAAGGGACTGGAGATTGAGTTTAATCACCAATGGCCAATGATTTCATCAATCATGCCTACATAATTAGACCTTCATAAAAAACCCTAAACCATGGAGTTCAGAGAGTTTGCAGGTTGGTGAACACGTCAGGGCACTGGGAGGGTGGCCCTCCAGAGAGGGCAGGAAGCCCCTTCCCACATCTTTCCCTGTGCATCTCTTCTAGTTGGCTGTCTTGAGTTGCATCCTTTATGATAAACCAGTAATAGTGAAGTGCTTTTCTAGGTTCTGTGAGCCACTCTACCAAATCATCAAACCTGAGGAGGGAATCATTGGAACCCCCAGCTGATAGCTGGTTGGTTGGTCAGAAGTACAGGTGACCATCTCAGACTTTTGGCTGGGCAGTCCTATAAGGTCTGTGCTAACTCCTGGTAGTTAGCATCAGAACTGAGTTGTAGAACATCTAGATGTTGTCTAGAGATTTAGAAGATCAATTGATGATATGGAAAAAAGACCCCCCACATTTGGTGTCAGAAGAGTTGCGAGTAAAAACAGCTCAAGCACATTTAATAAATGTAAAACTAACCACGTAAAATGTGCATTTTTCTTTTTATATTCAATTTCTGAATCTAGAAGGTTTTTTCATAACTTTCTTTCCAAATATTCCAGATTTTCCTTATAATGATTATATATTACTTTAATCAGAAAAATCAGAAAAAAACATGCGCCAAAACAAAAACAGAATTTCCAGGAAAAGCAACAATAGAGGCCTGAGAAGTTTCAATTGTTGCCTCTATTTGGGTAAACAGCTATATTTAATTAAGAATTTCTGTATTGCAAGATATTTATTTTTCATCTATCTAATATCTATTTATCTATCATCTATCTATCTATCTATCTATCATCTATCTATCTATCTCAAAGTGTCCATGGGCTGTTTTTTCACTGTTATTTAGTCTACAATGTATAAGAAATAGGTTCTTAAAAAAAATAGACTTTTAAACAATAGTCTTAATCTTCTACTTTCCTATTTTTTTCTCTTTTTAAAAAGCAGCATGAAGGGGCCCTGGGTGACTCAGTGGTTGGGCATCTGTCTGCCTTTGGCTCAGGTCATGATCCCAGGGCCCAGGGAGCTGCACTGGGCTCCCTGCTCAGTGGAGAATCTGCTTCTCCCTCTCCCTCTCCTCCTCCCCCTGCTCGTGCTCTCTCTCTCTCTCTCTCTGCCTCTCTTTCTCTCAGGTAAATAAAATCTCTAAAAAATAAAAAATAAAAAAGCAGCATGGAGAGGTTGGAGCAGTGTTTGGAAAGGATGGATGGGAAGGAAGGTGTTTTGTGTTTTTTTTTTAAAGAAAAAGTGAAAAAGTTCACTGTGGAATAAACATTCATTCAGGCCCCCCTGATTTATTTTAATTCCTTTGTGTTTACTTAGTGTAGGCTCTGCTGGCCAGTGATCGTCCTGTGAGCAAACATTCTGGAACCTCTTTGGAAAGAAATGTACTTGCAAGACAAGATTTGCCCATCAACCCTATCTTCCGTGCCTCCAGGGCTGAGAGGGAAGTGACCAAAATGAAAAAACCACAGGCAGATGGATCACAAGGCTTCATCTTAACACCACACCAGGACGCAACCAGTGCTGGACTCCGCGTTCTTCAGAGGCTGTGACCACAGGTAAAAAGCAATAGTGAACGTAGATTCAACACTAACCACCAGGGCACAATCCTGAAGATGGGATGGGCTGGAGGCAATCAGCCCCTGGGTGTGTGTGTGTGGCAACATGGCTCTTCATGGCTCTCAAAAGGCCCCATTGGGCAAAAGGTGACCAACATATGCAGCTCCTACTGTTTTTCAAAGTTGCAGTTCATGGATCAAGTATTTGGTTAACCCCCTTTAAATCTAAAAAAGCAAACAAAAAACTCAACAAGTAGAATCATGTATTTTTAGAGTCTGAAATGAAAAGGAGCAATCCTGGATGATCCATCCCTCCCACGATTCTTTGCTCATGCCCCTAAACTCGTGGTCACCCAGCTCCTCTCGGGGTCAGGGGCTTGCAGCTTTGCAAGGCAGCCCTCACTACCACCAGACAGCTCTCCTGGGAAGGAGCACATCCCCGTGCTGGGCTGGGTCTGCCCCCTGGGGCCTTCCACCCTGGGCTTCTGGAGCTTGTCGGATGGAGGCCGCCACAGGACGGTATCTGAGGATGGTCTTCTCTGGGTCTCCGGTCATTCAGAGCAAGCATTTTGAAGGCTCTCAACTGTTTTCAGATTACATGTTTGCTACCTCCCTGCCTTGCCTCTCCCGCCCCACGAGGCTCTCGAGCCTGCCCAAGTGCTGGGTGGGTCCTCTCCGTGATGAGCGGAGGGCCCAAGGGGTATAATCTTCTTTAATTGACATTACTGCTAGCAACTCGGTCTAATCTTTGGAAGCTTTATGATAGCCTTGCCATTCTACGACTTCTAGATGAACCTGTAGTCAGCTAACGTGCCTCTCCCCAAACTCAGAATCTTTATTAAGTGAACTTCTATTAAGCCACCTGATGTTCCACTATTTGAGCCAGAGTATGGGTCTTTATATGTGCCTGGTTAAAGAGTAAAAAACTGATTGTCAGGGAAAGTAGGCATTTCATCTAAGACCCCATGACTCGGGATCCCTGGGTGGCGCAGTGGTTTGGCGCTTGCCTTTGGCCCAGGGCGCGATCCTGGAGACCCGGGATCGAATCCCACATCAGGCTCCCGGTGCATGGAGCCTGCTTCTCCCTCTGCCTATGTCTCTGCCTCTCTCTCTCTCTCTCTGTGACTATCATAAATAAATAAAAATTTAAAAAAAATTAAAAAAAAAAAAAAAGACCCCATGACTCGTAAGTAAGGGTTTAGCACATCATCCCGTGATTGCATATCAAAGTCTTTTTCAGTCTTGACTCTCTCATCCAAAAAAGTATCCATATCACAAAACAAGAATTAAACACACACACACACACACACACATACACACACCCCAGCCTTGCATGCATCAGGCATTATTTAAGTGCTTTTTATAAATTAACTAAAGGAAGCCTCATAACTTTATGAGGTTGGTCCTATCATCATCCACATTTGAGGTTTACGAAGGTTTAAGACACAGAGAAATTAATGAATTTCCCAAGGTCACATTGCTGATAAGTGGCAGAGCTAAGATTCACACCCAGGCAGCCTGGCCTAGGAAGTGGTCTGCCTTGCAAAACAACCTTTCCAGTTTCCTGTTGTTTACAGCTTTATAAAAATGTCTCTGATTTTAAGATGTGGTAGTTGATTTACTCAGCATTGCTGATTTCCAGGCCTCATGTGTGGCTCTGGGTACCCATGTAGGACAGACAAGGGGAGGGTTGAGCATAGGGCGATTTTCAATCACTGATAACTGATTTATCAGTTTTAAGTGATAGAAACCTGATTCCCAACTAGATTAAGCTTAAAAGGGGAGGTTTATTGGCTCATGTATCCAAAATAGAAGAAGAACAGATCTTGGTTTAGAGGCAATAGGATCTAAAAGCAAAGATGCTGTAGTTAGGGTGTGGGTGGGGTTTGTTGCCTGAAGAGGTGAGGGAAATCCTGCCAGGCAGAGGTAAACAAGAACCACCTATAGAAGAGGGACCCTGGTCTCTGGTTACCAGCAACAGGCCTATTCTAGTACCTGGAGGATAAAAGAAATGTATTAGAAGGCATAGGGTGGCTTTTAGAATCATAAAATCAGCTAAAGAACCAGATTCATGGGGAACCTGGTGGTTCAGTGGTTGAGCCTCTGCCTTCAACTCAGGTCGTGATCCTGGGGTCCTGGGATCGAGTCCCACATTGGGCTTCTTGCAGGGGGCCTGCTTCTCCCTCTGCCTGTGTCTCTGCCTCTCTCGGTATCTCTGTTGAATTAATAAATAAAATCTTTAAAAAAAAAAAAAGAACCAAATTCACCAGGAACAATAAATAAGGCAGCTTGAGGGAACCCAAGTGGCATGAGATTAACCGATAGGCATCTTTCCTAAAATGAATGAGCACCAGTTTCCCCCCACCCCATGTATCTTCACTCAAAATTAGTGAGCTACCTCTGCACACCTATTAGAGGGGCTAAAATGAAAAAGACTGGTCATACCAAGTGTTGACGAGTGTGTGCAGAAATATGAGCTCTCACATGTTGTCAGTGGGAATGTAAAATTGCACAAACTCTTTCCAAAACAGTTTAGTTATTTCTCAAAAAGTTAAGTGTGCATTTATCATCTGACCCAAACATTCTACTTCTAGGTGTTTACCTAAGAGAAATAGAAGCATGTGTGTATACTAACACGCGTACATGAATGTCCACAGCACTTTGTTCATTATAGCCCCCCAGGGGAAACAACCCAAATGCGCATCAAAAGTCAATGAATAAACCGGTATATGCACATGTTGGGATACTACTCAGCAATAAAAAAGAATGAACTCTTGGGATTCCTGGGTGGCTCAGTGGTTTAGCACCTGCCTTCGGCCCAGAGCATGATCCTGGAGACTTGGGATCGAGTCCAACATCGGGCTCCCTGCATGGAGCCTGCTTCTCCCTCTGCCTGTGTCTCTGCCCCTCTCTCTCTCTCTCTGTGTGTGTGTCTGTGTCTCTCATGAATAAATAAAATCCTTAAAAAAAAAAAGAATGAACTCTTGATGCACACAATGCGATAAATGAATCTAAAATAATTATGCTGAGTGAAAGGAGCCAGTCAAGAGGTTACATAATGTATGATTCAATTTGTGTAAAATTCTAGGAAGTACAAACAAATCTATCAGGACAGAAAGGAGATGAGTAGTTTTCTGGGGAGAGCAGCTTAGAAGAAGAAATTAGGAGAACAAGAAAACTTTTCGAGGTGACAGATATGTTTATTATCTTGACTGTGATGATGGTTTCATGGCCATATGCCTATGTCTCATTGTTGCAGAGCATATAAATACATAGTTTGTCATATGTCAGTCATACCTCAAAAAAGCTGTTAAAAATGTTCTCTACAAAGTCTCCATTAAAGATTTAAAGAAAGAGATGATAATTTTCCTCTCCTGATCACCACTATTGGAGAAACTATTAAATGTATTTTAATTTCTTAACATGTCTTTGGTAGGTTAGTCTTTGGAGTATTGGCTCCAGTGGGTGTGGAATGTCCTGGGGGAAGACAGCATTTAGTTCATGGTTTCATACAGCCCCGCATACTTCCTTTTTTTTTTTTTAAGGTTTTATTTATTTATTCATGAGAGACACACAGAGAGAGGGAGAGACACAGGCAGAGGGAGAAGCAGACTCCCTGTGGGGAGCCCAATGCAGGACTCGATCCCAGGACCCTGGGATCACCCTGAGCTGAAGGCAGATGCTCAACCGCTGAGTCACCCAGGGATCCCAGGCCCACACACTTCTACACAGAAAACTTGTAAATTAGTAAATCAAAATTTTTATGTTTGTAGAAACATTAGAAATCATCTAGTTCAATTGTGATATTGAATAAGTGAAGAAAATTGAGAGTCAGAGAAATCATTTGCCTACAGTTATTTGGCCAGTTTAAAAAAATCGTGGTGTAGTTACTTAATTAAAAAATTGGGGCAGCCAGGGTGGCTCAGCAGTTTAGCGCCACCTTCAGCCCAGGGCATGAACCTGGAGACCCGGGATCGAGTCCCACGTCGGGCTCCCTGCATGGAGCCTGCTTCTATCTCTGCCTGTGTCTCTGTCTCTCTCTCTCTCTGTGTGTCTCTCATGAATAAATAAAATCTTTAAAAAAAATGATTACACTGGGCAAATGAAAAGCCCCCTCAAAATAATTACTAACAACAATCTGGACAGATTATTTTATTTTGTTTGGTTGGTTGGTTTCGGCCTCTTCAATAATGTCCGTGACGTATTCAGTCTGGAGACACTCCCTCCCCATAGGAAAGAGCTGGAAAGACGTGGAGTCCCTTGGCTGATAACACCTTTCTGAATTCAGCTGTTTCTCCACCAAGGTTTGGACACGGATTCCTCAAACACGGTGGCCTGGTGGTAGCTCCCATCTTCTTTGTGTCAATGAACCACTAGGGACAGTAATCATGTTTGTCTGATTCCACCATTTGGCCTTTAAATTATTTTTTCTTTATCTGAGTATAGTGGACACACATGGTTACTTTAGTTTAGGTGTACACCGTAGTGAGTCAGCTTCTCTGTAGGTTATGCTCTGCCCGTGGCAAGTGTAGCTACCACCTGTTACCATATGATACTTTCACAGTATCATCAACTATAATCCCTATGCTGTGCCTTTTGTTCTCACGACTTATTTATCCCATAACTAGAAGCCTATATCTCCCACTGCCCTTCACTCATTATACCCATCCCCACCCCCTTCTCCCTGGAAACCATGAATTTGCCCTCTGTATTTATAGGTCTGATTCTGCTTTTTGTTTGTTTATTCATTTTTTGGTTAGAGTCCACATTTAAGTGGAATAATATGGTATTTGTCTTTCTCAGTCTGACTTATTTCACTTAGTATAATGCCCTTTAGGTCCTTCCATATTGTCACAAATGGTAACATCCCATCCTTTCCTATGGCTAATATTCCATTGTGTCTTCTTTACCCATTCATCTATTGATGGACACTAGTTTGCTTCCATATTTTGGCCTTTGTAAACAACGCTGCAATAAACACAGGGATGCCTATATCTTTTCAAAATAGTGTCTTCATTTTCTGTGGGTAAACACCTAGTAGTAGGATTATGGGATCATATGGGGTAACTATTTTTAATTTTCTGAGGAAGCTCCATACTGTTTTCTGCAGTAGCTGCACCAGTTTGCATTCCCAGCAATAGTGCACGAGGGTTCCTTTTTCTCCACCTCCTTGCTAACACTTATTTCTAGTCTTTTTTTATTTTACCCAATCTGACAGGTGTGAGGTGATATCTCACTGTTGTTTTGATTTGTATTTCCCTGATGATCAGTGATATGGAACATCTTTTCCTGTGTCTGTTTGCCATATGCATGTCTTCTTTGGAAAAATGTCTGTTCAAAAAAAAAAAGAAAAGAAAAAAAAAGAAAAATGTCTGTTCAGGTCCCCTACTCATGTTTAAATCAGATTTTGTGTGTGTGTGTGTGTGTGTGTGTTCCTTTGGCATGTTTTTTTAATTTGTAAAGAACAACAATAACAACAAAACAAAACCAAGAGAAGTTTCCAACAATTAGATCAACATTATTTAAAAAGCGGTACTCATCGAAACTTTAAACAATATATCTAGTATATTTCAATAACAATTTTGGCACAACTTTAGCTTTTTTCCTAATTATGTTTTGCAGACAAGTGGCTAACCATTTGCAATATAAAATAAAATGATACTTCTGAAGCATACCCCACACAACACTTGTTTTCAGAAGTATGGAAAATGTAAAGTAGTAGTACATGGAAGTACTAGACTAAACAATGGAGGAATGTGAGTTATACCTCCTTTGTGGTATATGCTCAGTGCATGTTCTCTATGCCCTTTGAGAACTCCCCTTTCTCCACGTGCCCCCACCCCGCAAGATGAGCCCTTTAGAGTCTGTGATTCCAACACTCCCTGGACACAGCTTATGTTTTTGGATTAGAGGCAGGGGTGCAATAGGCCAATATATGGGTGGACTGTGTGAATGAGCTTCTCTTTCCCATGGGTTAAAATTGAGGTAAAGGGATGCTGGCCCACTCGTCAGTGGTGCCAGAACTGGGGTGGCCACAATGTGGATGAACAGTATATCAGAGAAGAAGAGGGAAGAGTGTAGTGGGTGCTCAGAGAGAAGCAGAGGGGAGAAGTGAAGAGAAGGAAGCAGGTGAGAATGAAGCAGCTCTGAGAAATGGGAAAGACACTTTGGCTCCAGGTAGGGTTTTATTTCTGGGTTCCAGAATCTCATGTGGCCTGGTTAAATCTCCTGCCTCCAGGTTCCACTTTAGATTTCAAGTATCATAATTAATTTCCCTTTCGTTCAACTAGCTTCTATGCCTGGCAAATTAAAAAACCCTGAACTGAAGCAATCATCCTGGCAAAATTCTCAGTAGGCTATCACAAGCAGAACCCCTAACAGAAAATTTCTCTGAAAAGAAAAAAAAAAGTCTGTCCTCATAAAAATTAAAGATTTCTCTAAGAAAATCACACACAGGATTAAATTAGAAGAAGATTTGGGGACAGAGAACTATCTCTACGACAGAGTAGGAGCTACATTGTTACTGTCATTGGAAATCCACTGCGACAGGTAAATATGCTAAGGGCAACATCAGCAAAGATCTCAAAATAGACCATTTCCAATAGAAGAAATACAAGCAACCGATTTATATATAAAATGTTCAAGTCCCAAAAAAAAAAACAAAACCTAATCCAACAATGATGAAATAGTGTTTTTGGTGTAGCAGGGTAGGCAGGCGGCCTCCTAACTGGGCCCCACTTCCAATGTTGCCTTCACTGTGGTTTTCTTTTCTTTTCTTTTTTTTTATTTTATTTACTTATGATAGTCATACAGAGAGAGAGAGGCAGAGACACAGGCAGAGGGAGAAGCAGGCTCCATGCACCAGGAGCCCGAAGTGGGATTCGATCCCGGGTCTTGAGGATCCCGCCCTGGGCCAAAGGCAGGTGCTAAACCGCTGCGCCACCCAGGGATCCCCACTGTGGTTTTCTTAAACACAGCGGCCAGAGGGTGCCTCTTGAATCCTGAGACCAAGTCACACCTTTATGCCACCCCTGCCTCTGGTTCCTGTCTTGGCTAGATAAGTCCATCCCCCCCAGGACCGCGAAGCAGCCCCCATCACCTCACCAACTGCATCTCCCACTCCAGCCGGCTGCCAGGCTGTGGCCCTTTGAACACACGAGGTGTGATTCAGGCTCTAGAACCTGCTCAAAATGCTCTTCCCCCAGATAGCCTCCTTCCTTTATCTCTTTCAAGTCTTTGCTGGCAAGTCACCATCTCAGGAAGGGGTTCCCGATCCCCTATGCTGACGGTGGGCCCCCCTCTCCCCCTGAGCGCCCACCTCCCTCCCTGCTGGACGTGGAGCCTTTACCACCTTCTGGTCCACAGGGGGCTTATTCACCTACTTCCCTCGTTGCCTGTCTCTTCATCCCGAGAACCCGGCTCCCCCAGGGCACGGATTTGCCCCTAGCCCTTGGCACGCAGCCCTGCATATAGCAGGCGCTCAGAACCCACTTGCTGAATGAATGAATGAACTTTAAAAAGCATACAATCAGGGGATCCCTGGGTGGCGCAGCGGTTTGGCGCCTGCCTTTGGCCCAGGGCGCGATCCTGGAGACCCGGGATCGAATCCCACATCGGGCTCCTGGTGCATGGAGCCTGCCTCTCCCTCTGCCTGTGTCTCTGCCTCTCTCTCTCTCTGTGTGACTATCATAAATAAATAAATAAAATTAAAAAAAAAAAAAGAATTGGACTGGTTAAGAAATTATTAAAAAAAAAAAAAAAAAGAGCATACAATCAGTGTTGGGCCAGGAGCGGGAAGTCGGCACTTTCACACACTGTCCCTGAGGATGTAAACCGGTGCAATGTTTCTGAAGGATGAGGTGGCAATAGGGGCCAAATGCTTAAAGATGTGTATCTCTTGTAGAACATTAATTTTACTTCTAGAAATTTATCATAAGGAGGGGCGCCTGGGAAAAAAAAGGAGGGGCGCCTGGGTGGCTCAGTGGTTGAGCATCTGCCTTTGGCTCAGGTCATGATCCTGGGGTCCTGGGATCGAGTCCTGCGCCGGGCTTCCTGCATGGAGCCTGCTTCTCCCTCTGCCTTTGTCTCTGCCTCTCTCTCTGGGTCTCCCATGAATAATGAATAAAATCTTAAAAAAAAAAAAAAAAAGCATAATAGGTGATCCCTGGGTGGCTCAGCGGTTTAGTACCTGCCTTCAGCCAGGATGTGATCCTGGAGACCCTGGATCGAGTCCCACATCGGGCTCCCTGCATGGAGCCTGCTTCTCCCTCTGCCTGTGTCTTTGCCTCTCTCTCCGTGTCTCTCATGAATAAAAGAAATTTGTCATAAGGAAATAATATATTAGTTAGAACCTTTTGCTTACAAAAAACAAGAAGCCACTTAGGCCAGTTTAAGTAATAATGGTGAAGTGATTTAATACAAAGGTACATTATAAGCCGCGTTACAAAGGAAGAAAGGGAGAATGCATTATGATTATGTGGGACGTTTAGACATCTCTGTCCCCCCCAGTGTCCCCAGGACACTGTCAGAGACAGAGTTTTGCACACAGAAGGCTTAGTGGCCAGTGCTCTTTGAACCAATACTGTAAGAGCATGAGGAAAGGAGGACTGGGAAGAAGGCAAAGCCGACCTGTGACACCAATGCCACAGTCAGTGGCACGGGGAGCTCCGGAGTTGTCCCATGTGGAGGAAAAGAGCCAGGCTTTTATACCCACATATCAAACAGTCTTCGGACTTAGGTTGCCCCTACAGAGGATGGGTGACCTTGGCCCAGGCAAGTCCTTCAGCCCAAGGGCAGGGCCTGGGAAGTGACCCAGCTGTGAGCCATCAGCAACACACATTCCTGGCATCTGGGAGAAGGGACCCCTCGTCCCCATGGGAGGACCTGGACAGTGCTCCACAGCATGTCCCCTACCTATGGAATTTAAAGAAAGCTTTGAAAAAAAATGTGAAAAAATAAAGAAAGCTTTGTTCTTCCAAGCCTTAGAATAATTGGAACCAGACACCTGGATGTCGACAGGCCCTCTCTCTCACCTTTACTGTTTTCTGTCTTTCTTTTCTTTTCTTTTTTTTTTTTTTTTTTTACCTTTACTGTTTTCGATGCACCTCCTTCACTCTGGACTGTTTTCCCTTTCTTGTTCCACGTGGTCAAAAGCTGTTTCCAGCATCCCCCAATTTAACCATTACGGCTCCATCCTCAGCAAGTAACCCAGGACGTCCCAGCTCGGTCCGTGTCTACTCACTGACCCACCAATGACTACGGGAGGGGGGAAATGCAGGATACAAACATGTTGTACCATTTCGATTCGAGGAGGCAGAAAAATGGACAAACCCAGGCCTGCATGTGCCATATCGATAGAGTCAGGAAAAAACCCTCAAAGAATATAAAGTGAAATGTTAACAGTGGTTCTTTTTTAATGGTGGTGGTAGAATTAACAACGGTTTCTCTCTCCTCTTTTTCTTTTTAAAGTTTTATTTACTTATTATTAAGACAGAGAGAGAGAGAGAGGCAGAGACACAGGCAGAGGGAGGAGCAGGCTCCATGCAGGGAGCCCGACGTGGGACTCGATCCCGGGTCTCCAGGATCACGCCTTGGGCGGAAGGGGGTGCTAAACCGCTGAGCCACCCGGGCTGCCCTCTCTCTGCTTTTTCTTTTTGCATGGGTGTCTTTGTAACCATCACGTGTAGAAAAATATTTTTGTAACTGAAAATAGTTTTTAGAGGCACCTGGGTGGCTCAGTTAAGCGTCTGACTCGCAAGTTTGGCTCAGGTCACTGTCTCAGGGTCCTGGGATCGAGCCCCACATAGGGCTCCAGGCTCAGTGCAGAGTCTGCTTGTCCCTCTCCCTCTGCCCTTCCTCACCTTGTTCTCTCTCTCTCTTCTTCTAAGATAGGTAGATGATAGATATATAGGAAAATATCTTTTTTTTAAAAAAGTAAACAGTTTTTAAAAGGAAGAAGTAGGCACCTGTCTCTGGCCCTTTACATAAAAAGGTATAGAAAGACTATTCATATAAAGTAGATTTTCCGGCAACTGGAGTGAAAAAAAAAAAAAAACTGACTTGGCTTTGCAAAGCTTATTCCACCAAGCTGCAAACAAACTAAACATGGAAAAACCACTACTCAGCAGTTACAATTAACCTTCTTACATCTCAGCACTCCTTAATCCTCTCAAGTCAAGTGATCACACTCTACGCACAAACTTGGAACAAAACCTTCTATTTGCTTTTGCCAAAATGTAAACCATTGATGAGAATGTTATCAATACTGGAGCATGCTACCCCCTAGGAGGTCCAGCACACAGTCTATTTGGGGTCACTCTATTGGCTTTTATATTTACATTAATATAGTCAGCTGGTGTTTACTGAGTAACTATGTGCTGCAAAATATAAAGAAATACATGGGGCGCCTGGGTGGCTCAGTGGGTTAAATATCCGACTCTTGGTTTCAGCTCAGGTCATGATCTCAGGGTGGTGAGATTGAGCCCTGTGTTGAGCTCTGTGCTTAGCAGAGTCAGCTCTCTCTAGATAGATAGATGATAGATGATAGATAGATAGATAGATAGAATCTTTAAAAAAAAAAAAAAAAGAAAAACACAACAGAACCCTACTCATAATCAGCTAAGGATCCAGTAGGTAGAAAGAGATAGAATGCATGTGTGTGTATGTGTTATTCACAAATATACATTCACAAGTATATATGTTATATATATGTGTGTGTACATACACACTCAAATAATTAATTATAATAAATTGTAAAATATATTTAGATCCATACCTGTACGTGAAGGGGACAGCATTCTCTGGGAATTAAAAGGATTGGTGACTTCTGGGTGGGCCGCTTAAAGGAGAATTTCAGTGTCAATGACTGGGGCTCTCAGCTGAACAAAACCATTATACATTCATTTGTTTGGATGGTTTTGTCTGTTTTAACCAAGCATCTGTATGAGCGTATCCCTATACTGCCATGGTCTCTGCACAGGCTTAAAAACTAAAAGGAGGCCAGAAAGAAGAATTGGTATTAAATATTTTCAATTAAATGAAACTCTAACTCCAGTTGTAGGGGAGGGAAAAGAAAGGTGAAGTTGTAAGACCCCTGGGGGGCACTGGGAGAGTGGAAAGGACTTTAGAATGTTGTATGGTGTCAAGCCTGACTTTCTCACTCAGAGATGCCTGGATCTGACCCTGATTACTAGAAGACAGGCAAGCACCAGTTCTTCCCTGAAGGAGATTTGTCTGCTTTAAAAAAAAAAAAAAAATGGCTGGAGAAATGAATTAGCTGTTTCATTCCATTAAGTAATGGGATAAAAATGCATGTTGAATGGTAGAAAGCCTAATGTTTCCCATCATAGTTGGAGAGGCAAAAAAAAAAAAAAAAAAAAAAAAAAAAAGGCTTTTAGGATTAAAAGGAGACTGCTTCAATTGCAGGGACGAACTAAATGCACTAATGTGCCTGGGATGAAAGGGGGGAGGGGGGGATGGGGGTGGGGGATACTGGGGAGGGGGTGGGGGGGAGGGGAGGACCTGGAAGAGGAACATTCACATTCTGAACGTTTTCTTCTTTTTGCTGGACCAGTGCTCTACTTCACCCCATCTGTCTCTGGGGGTTATCTTTCTCCAACTCACATTGTTCTCCAGAGGAAACACAGGAAACGCAGGAAGACAGACCCTGAGACAGCTGGTTTCCCTTCATAGCTCCAGAGGCACTAGGCGCCTACAACATTTTTAAAGCTGGGAATCAGAGTAACCCAGAAAATAGGGAGCATTGGGCAGCCTGGGTGGCTCAGTGGTTTGGCGCCTGCCTTGGGCTCAGGGCCTGATCCTTGGATCCTGGGTCCCAGGATCGAGTCCCACATGGGGCTCCCTGCATGGAGCCTGCTTCTCCCTCTGCCTGTGTCTCTGCCTCTCTCTCTGTGTCTCTCATGAATAAATAAATAAAATCTTAAAAAAAAAAAAAGAAAAGAAAAGAAGGAGCATTAATGAAGTCTCTCGTGGATAGAATAAACACTCAATAGGGAGTTACTTATTCTACCTCAGATGAAAAACTTTCAATCTTACTTGTAAATTGTAAAATACATTTCATCCTGACCCTCATCGGCTCCAGAACCTACCTCTTTTGACCACTTGTAATTCGGGTGAGCAACGTTTAGGTGTCCTGGTGGCACCGACAGTCGGGGCCAGGCAGGTTTTAAGGATTCTTCTTCTTATCTCTACTGCTTAGCGGGCTGCCTCCCCAAGGTCGCCCTCACCCAAGAGGTTTCAGGGCAGGCTGTCTCCAGGCACTTTAAAAAAATTTACCCCCCCCCCCCGTTCCTCCAATTATATGATGTTCCTTTCATTTGGTCTGCCCAAAACATATGAAAAACTTCTATCAAAGCACTTTGTAAAATCTTGAGTTCCTAATAGGTGTTTTGGATGTACACGCTGTTTGCTTTATTAATTGGACTCTGTGTTTTTGAGTATCTGAGCTCCTGGCACATCATCATCATCATCAATAAATGTTTTGCCAAATGAAAACATGTGTAATTTCTAAACTGGATTAAAATTGGAGCATCAGCTCTAAACTCAATTTTTTTTAATAGCAAAATATTTATTTATGGCATTAGGCTAACTTTTATCATAAAGGGTCCTCAACAAGCAAACTATACCAATGTGTATGAATATGTTAATGATAACAATTATCTCTGGGTAGACCTTTTTCTAGAGAATGGTGGTGTGCTCTAGTTAACCAACTGTTGGAGCTCTGAGGTGGAAGTCCTGAACTCTAAGATCCCCCTTGCCCCATAAGGTTGCTGTGAGGTTCAAATGACAAGATGTACGCAAAGCATATCACACAGTTGCCACACTCATTTTAAGCTGGGAGCAAAATTCACTAGAATTTTGTCTTGACCATCTTTGTCACCATCTTTCTTTCTTCTTTCTTTCTTTCTTTCTTTCTTTCTTTCTTTCTTTCTTTTTTCTTTCTTTCTTTTTAATTTATTTATTCATGGGAGACACAGAGAGAGAGCAGGGACACAGGCAGAGGGAGAGGCAGGCTCCATGTGGGGAGCCCAATATGGGACTCGATCCAGAAACTCTGGGATCAGGCCCTGAGCCACCCAGGCGTTACACCATCTCACTTTCTAATAAAAAGGCCAAATTGCTGTGTGTGTGTGTGTGTGTGTGTGTGTGTGTGTGTGTGTTTCAGAATCAAGGTTAATGGACAGAGACTAGAACTGAGAGGCAGGAGGATGGAGAGCAAGATTCTTGCCTGCTATACCAGTTCCTGAATCTTCCGAATAGTGAGGAATTTAGGTGCCAGGTGAAGGTTAAGGAGAGTAAACAGAAACAGAGAGACCAGTGTGCAACCCATAGGGAATAGGGTTGGGGGAGAGTGCAGGAAGCCCATATACTGAGGGCTGGGAGAGAATTTCGGAAGCTCCAGAGCGCTCTACTCCAAAACGGTTGTGGGATATGATAAGAAAAGGGGAAAGGGAGTTTCAAGAAGTGTTCCTGGGAGGGATGCAGTAGATACCCTATAATATTTTTCATGAAATGCGAATAGAGGCTATAGCTCTTTTTTAGTTACTTTGGCCAGATAGACTCTTGCTCAGAATGCAGCTGTAGGCCATTTGGGGTCTTGGAGTAGATATGTCTTAGGATTAACTCTATCATTTTTAGCCTGTTATTAACATAAGTGAATATTTACCCATCCCTGAATATTGTTTATATGAAAATAAACCCTACTGGTTCATCACATATGACCAGAATTAGAATCCCAGTTGAGGCTCAGCTGGAAATCCTAAAACATGCAGAAAATAATTTTCTTGATGTTGAATCCACTGTATATTTTGAAAGAGATTTGAATTATTTGAAACTGGAAAATTGATGACAAAACACGTGGCTAACTTAATGAAAAAAATCCAACTGTTTCGTTGGCACTACATAATAGTATAAGCACATTTTGCAAAATAGTCAATTACAATTTTTGTTTCCTACAGGTTGTGTCAGTGATGTCACCATGCCTGTAAGTAGTCTGGGAAGCAAATATATATGAAGTTCAAGAGTCGGGCATTGCTTTTATATATGGGAAAAGATAGACTAGTGAGGAGAGGACTTGTTGGCATAAGACTGGGTGCTTACTGTCAGAGAAAATCAGGCTTTTTACTGAATATTGAGGAAGGTAATCCTCATAGAGAGAGGAAGAAGTACCATATTTATTACATGTCCACTCTGTGCTTTATTTAATCCCCAGAGTGACCCTAAAAGGCAAACATGTGTGAGTTGCCTGCCCAGCCCCTTCTTTCCCCTCCAAGCTCTGTATTAGGTTTTCTTTAAGGAATTCACCTCAGCCAAGGGTTAATTCACTCAGTTTTGGGTAACCTGTGATTGACGTCTACTCACCCCTTCTCTCTGGCCACAGCAATGACTCATGGATGAGCATGTATTCCAACTCAGGCCAATGAGGGTGAGATACTCCAGGACTCCCACTTCCTTTGGATGGAGAGGTAAGACTGTATGATGTCTAGGACCCCTGAAGCCATTTTGCTACCACAAGGGGAGAGTCTGGAAGATGCCATGAATGGCGGGGATTCTGTGTTCTATAAAGACAGTGAGGGGCACCTGGGTGGCTCAGTGGTTGAGTATCTGCCTTCTGCTCAAAGTGTGATTCCCCAGGGTCCTGGGATCAAGTCCCACATCAGACTCCCTACAGGGAGCCTGCTTCTCTCTCTGCCCCCATCTGCCTCTCTCTGTGTGTCTCTCATGAAAAAATAAATAAAATCTTTTTAAAAAAGTGACATTGCATGGCTGAATCAGCCTTCCCTATAACTCACTTTGACTGTGGGTTTGTCCGTGTCAGGGCCAATAAATTTCCTTTGTTTGTTTGAGCTGATTGGAATTAAATTTTCTGTCAACTGCAATCAAAATGTTGTAAACCAAGTGATGCAGAGAGTACCTCTATTTTTCAGAGGAGGAAACTGAAGTCCTAAAAAATTTAAATCTGTCTCCAGTCACATAGATAGTGAGAGGTGAAGCCTACATTTGACGCCAGATCTTTCTTTCTCTCTCTTTAATTAATTAATTAATTAATTAATTAATTTATAATTTTACTTATTTGTTCAAAGAGACAGAGAGAGAGAGAGAGAGAGAGAGGCAGAGACACAGGCAGAGGGAGAAGCAGGCTCCGTGTAGGGAGCCCGGCGTGGGACTCGATCCGGGGTCTCCAAGATCAGGCCAACCGCTGAGCCACCCAGGGATCCCCCCCCACCCCGCTTTTTAAAGATTTTATTTATTTATTCATGAGAGACTGCTGAGCCACCTGGGCTGCTCCTCTCTCTCTTTTTTAAAAAGATTACTTATTTATTTGAGAAGAGAGAGTACACAAGGGTGGGGGGTGGGGTGGGGTGGGGGGTGCTGAGGGAGATGGAGAATCCCAAGCAGACTCTGCTGAGCATTGACCCCAATGTGGGCTGGATCTCAAGGTCCTGCAATCATGACCTGAACCTAAATTGAGGGTTGGACATTTAACCAGCTGAGCTACCCAGGGACCCCTGAAGCCAGATCTTTCTGACCAGCGTCTTTCAAGATGTACTGTGGCATTGGAGAAGTTCCAGGGAGGTAGCAGATGAAAACTTCCCACTCTCAAACCCAGATTCAGTCAAATCCAGTGTTTTATAAGCTATGTGTTTTATAGGCTATTGTTTCCACTCAATATTAAGAGGAAATGTTCAAAATGTTCAAAAACTTTTTCTATCATGCTTAGTTTCTAAGTTGTAGAAAGGTCCACTCTAGTGCTAGCCCTTTCTTCCCTTTATAGCTAGTATTCTTTTTTTTTTTTTTTTTTTTTTTTTTTGAGATTTTATTTAGAGAGAGAATGAGAGATAGCATGAACAGGGGAAGGAGCAGAGGGGAGAGAGAGAAGCAGACTCTCCACTGAGTGGGGCGCCTGCTTGGGACTCGATCCCAGGACCTCAGGAGCATCACCTGAGCCAAAGGCAGACGCTTGACCAACTCAGCCACCCACGTGCCCCTATAGGTAGTACTCTTTATTCCCAATTCTATAAAAGTTAGACTCATTTTCCCAGGATATCAGAGGTATTGAGTGACATTTCCTGGAACCGTTTAAAGATGAGGCTCTCTCAAAGTTCAGACCAGAATTCTTAGTACTTGATAACAATAGCAATAATAAGTATGCAGGGCTTGAAGTAAGAGCCACTTTAATTGTTTTTCTCCATTCAACCTATTTTACACACAGATAATCAGATTCATCTCTCTGAAGGTCGCCTTGACCATACCACTTCACAAATATTTGCCCTGGTTTCCTGTCCATACCAGCAACCTCCAAAGTAAATACCCCAAGACTTCCATCATCTTACGAAAAAGTAGAACTTCCATGTATAGTTATTAGTTATTTTTACAAATGGGGAGGATATTAAGCTTTATTAGTATTTTATGTATAGATTGACACAGACTCGCTTACTCAATTTGTATGTTGGAAAATCCCACATCCCATACATCACGTACAAGTTATCCTGGGGGAAGAGAGGGAATTCCACTATAGGGTGGGGTTGCCAGTACAACTGACTCATCTTTTCCCATTTGGCTCATTGCAACTTACTGCTATTTACATGGCCAAGTTAGTTGGATTTATGGGTTATATGCTTTTTAACCAAACTAAACTTTACCAAATGAACAGATGCCTTTAAAAGATTCTTTTAAAGAAATCATGTATCGAAAATCATAGTAATAATACAAGCACAAGTAAATCTAAAAGAAATAGCAGAACTTAAATGATTCCTACACTTGGTGCAAGCTCTTTGTCAGGTTGTAAAGTAAAATAATGATGATATAATAAGATCTGATTAGAAGTTGACCAGAAATTCAGAAATTATCAGAGAGACTTTAAAATATGGATTTATAGGGTGCCTGGGTGGCTCAGTTGGTTAAGGATCTGCCTTTAGCCCAGGTCATGATCACGGGGTCCTGGGATCAAGTCCTGCACTGGGTCTGCAGGGAGCCTGCTTCTCCCTCTGCCTATGTCTCTGCCTCTCTCTCTGTTTCTCTCATGAAAAAATAAATATTTAAAAAATTTTTAAATAAAATCTTTATTAAACTTCACCTTAAGAGTATATTGTGCCTTGAGTTATTAGCTTACAACAATAGTACATGTTTGTGCATGGGGGTATATTCATATATTTTCACATATTGGTGGGTAGTAAATAATTTGTTACTGGAAAATAGAGCATGAAAAAATTTGAGGCCAGACTTTTGCATAATGAATCCAAATATCCTGTTATCTTAAGTCCTTATAGAAAGCCTGCAGGGTTCAGATAACATAATAAGTATTGAGGCGACAGTTTGGCCTTCTCTATATGTCCCTGACCTACATGTCTAGCCTCTCACAAGTCCTTGCTACAGCCATATTGTCCTGTCCACAATTCTTCTCTGATTTCCCACCTCTTTCCCCAAGATTTTCGTCATGCTCTTCTCTCTTACCTAAACCCCACTTTTCCCTTTCTCTATTCTGTTTGCCTAATTTCTGTCCATACTTCAAAGCATAGCTTCAAACTTCATGAAGCCTTCATCCATTTTATCAGCTGGAAATAATTTTTCTCTGCTCTGAACTTCCACAATATTCAATCTCTATCCTCGTATGGCCTTGTCATTTCCCCATTTACAAGGATTCTCCTCAAGGACTGCAAATTTCTAAAGATCTGAACACATGTCTCGTTCATCGTTGACTCCTTTGATAGAATTCTAGCACAATGCCTTGTATATCATAGGTCCTTAGTAAATACTTGTTGACTGAATGAAGGATGGATGACCGAATTCCAATCGGTGCATTGTCTGATGTGTTCTATTTTACAACAGTATACAAAGGAGTTTTATGAAAAATCCATCATGGGAGTAGACAAGATTTGAGCCCAGATTGTGATTTTAATCATGGAAATACACTTCTCTTTTTAGCTCTGTTATTTAATTAGAGATTGTGTAATTCTCACCCAGAGTTCCAAGCTATTTAGCTGATTTATAACTCACAATGTAATCAACTTGAATAAGTCATCTTATTGTGGACACCCACATTAACCAGAAGAACCGTGGCCATATTAGGGAGATTTGATTTGCAGCCAAATCTCCTTATACCCTCTTGAAAACAAAACTGGCAGAAATCCAACTGCTCAAGTCAAATAGACATTTAGCTTACGCTGTGCATTAGATATGCCTGGTGACCTCAGAAAAATACACACAAATGGAAATGCTGGCTTAAAGTACTATAATATGATTATAGTTCAGACACAAACTTTTACTTGAGGGCAGCCATAATTGCTGTACTTTTAGCTAATGTGCACTTGAAAATGTACTTGCTTTTAAGCCTATAAAAAATTCCAAAGGATATGCTATACTATTTACCAGGAAATAAGTAGTCTCTTAAACATGTATTGAAAACAGACCTCTTTTACCCTTTCTTTTTCCTTGGCCACTCCAAACCAGTGGTCATTTTCGACATTTCAAAAAAATCCTAACACAAAGTTAAAAAACAATAGGACCTGTGGCATTTAGAAGATTCAGACCTAGGGCTCATAGTAATACCTATGGTCCCATCACGTATTGAACTAAAATTTCCTTTAAGCTGAGCAGTTAACAAGAAATCCATTATCTTGGGTCAGGGATAGAAGACCTTTACGGCCTGCTTTTGAGTTCCAATTTCCTTTCCCTTCATACCTACCCCCCCACACACACATCCTTTCTAAAAACACTTTCATTTCACTTTGGAAGTGATATAATAAGGGCTGAATATAAACACTGCTCAGTAATATACAATTCCAAATCTGTGCCTAGCCAGCCAAAAGCTACCTCCCCGTTTAGCATAATTTCGGTGGGATTATTTTCTGCTGCTTGA
This sequence comes from Vulpes vulpes, assembly GCF_048418805.1. Taxonomy (NCBI): domain Eukaryota; kingdom Metazoa; phylum Chordata; class Mammalia; order Carnivora; family Canidae; genus Vulpes; species Vulpes vulpes. The sequence continues at coordinate 19,820,368 of NC_132782.1, read as the reverse complement.
TAAGAAACACTGCAGGCAAATTGAGAAAGTTTTCAATTCTTAAGGATTCTTATGTATTTCTTCAAATTTTACTTCATTTCTAAGATCCAGGATTGCTCCTGCGTATATAATTTAGGCACCCTCTGGTGGTCAGTAGAACACCACTAACTCTCCTAAACATTACTCTGAATTATTTAATCTTAAAGGCCAAATTTACAATTATGACATACATTTTTTTCCTGAATAGTTTTGTCATCTAAATCTTCTCAAATCAAATACTACTTCCATTTCCTGTATGTATATGCCTTTACCCTATGAAAGTGCTATATATATATATATATATATATATATATATTTATTTATTTATTTTTAAAGATTTATTTATTTATTAGAGACACACACAGAGAGAGAGAGAGAGAGAGAGGCAGAGACACAGGCAGAGGGAGAAGCAAGAGGGAGAAGCAGGCTCCATGCAGGGAGCCTGATGTGGGACTTGATCCTGGGTCTCCAGGATCAAGCCCTGGCCCGAAGGCAGCTCTAAACCGCTGAGCCACCGGGGCTGCCCCGAAAGTGCTATTTATAAAGTCGTGAAATGCCCTGCAAATATTAGGCAAGATACTAATTCAGAAATATAAAGATTGCTTTATCTTCAGAAAGGTAATAGTGGGGGACTTGTCTGAATTAGAGGAAACATTACTAAAACATTGTTAAATTATTAAATTATTAAGGAAAACCTTATTAAAAATAGACCCAAATCCACTCTAAGCACATTCACACCATAGAAATAAATACTCTAACTGGTAACATAGAGAGACAGTGTACATCAGTATAACTCAGGAATAAAAAAAGTGTTTCTATCACATTTGTAGACATATGCTCTGTGAGATTTTCTTCAACAGCAAACTTCTGCACTATTTTGGGAACAGTGCTAATAGCACTGGTATTCCTAGTGTTTAAAGCTGTGTTGACATGATAAAGTGCTATAATTTCAACTTGTTATCGTGAAGCAGAAACCGCCTCATTAATTTCTGCTTCATTCAAAACTGAGGAACAAATCAATGTTTACCAGTGGGAACAAAGCTAAATGAGTAACAAAAAAGAAAACCCCAAACACTTGCAATATGTCATTAGTTTAAAATGTAGAAAAGAATTTTAGAGCATTGCTTAAATTCTGTTTAGTCCACAAAACTTACATAAAAATGAGAAACTGTTTTAGTAAATCTGACATGGATTGCTCAGTGCACACTTTTATTTTAATCCTGTTAAACCTGAGAAAGGGCATATAATAAATATAACATTAGTGTCACATACTGTGGATGAAATCATAGTATCAATATTTTAATAAAATATGACTTTATTGTACCGTCTTTATGAAAATGTGACCTATGGCTTTAGACTCACCAGGCATCCCGCTCGTTAAATATACTGAATACATAAATGATATACTAAATATTCAAATAAAAATATCTTCTCTGTTTTATCCATAATCCAGTTAATTTAAATATTTTAAAATATTGCAGAATGACAGCTAAACCTAAAAAAAAGACATTAAAAAGACATTAGAGATAGCCCCGTCCCTTTATTTTACAAATAGGAAGAACCAGAAAGAGTAAAACATTGGTCTAAAAATCTGACAACAGATCTGGCCATTCTAGGTGTTAAACACAAAACTAAATCTTTGAATGAAAACATAAATGTTGTAAAAGTCAACTTACTCTTCGCCTTTTTAAATAAACAACCTAAGGTACCACCCACAATAATCATCTCCAAGTGGTTAACGCCCTTCCTTACACTGAATCTGTGGTTGAAAGCCTATTGCTTTACTTCCAGCTAGGTGAGAACAGCAACACTCTGTATTCCTCGTTAGAGAATACGACATAAAAATGAATCTTATTTTCAAGGCATGGCACTCTGATCAAGTAGAGAAAGCATTTTGTTATTAGGAAGTCAATTGAATCACTGTGGAAAGCTAGATGTTTAGGGAAAGAAACATAGTACATTGAGCTGTATTGCTTCAAACAGTATCCTAAAAACCTCTCTTGCAAGGGATGTGTGTGTGTGTGTGAGTGTGTGTGTGTGTTCTGGGTATAGGAGTGCCCAGACTTGTATAGAAAAGAGCAAGAGGAGGGAAGAATGTCCCCACCTGAATCTAAGCTGGGTCTATCACTAAGGTTCAGCTGTGTGCAGCCACAACGGGTGGGTGCAAGGCTGGTCCCGTAACCAAAGCTTGGCTGTATAATGGGAATGTGAGTGTGAACACAGGATTGCTAATTTCCCTCGGATGCGCCCCAGGATAACCCCCCAGGGGACAGAGAGAATTACCAGCCAACCCAGCTGTACCAGCCAAACACTGATGCTCTGGTACCTCTCTAAGAGAGTTTAACAAAGAGAAGAGAAAAAAGCACTTTTTCTCTCAACCTGATTGGACACATAGTTCTGAGTTGAAGAGCATGTGAATAAAGGCCCTTTGAGACAAAAATTCAACTTCCCAAATTACAAGAAGACCCACACATGCAAAATGACTGAAGACAAAATGGTCCCCTTGCCACTCTGCTTCTAATACTAAGCAGAGTTTTCTTTTTAAATTCAAACCATGTATCCTCTAAATTGGTGGGGGATGGAGGGTGGGGGAGGTGGTCAGGGAGAAACACCAGATGCCTCAGATTTTCCTCTTCGTTCTGCCACTAAAAGGTGAACACATTTGGGAAAATCTTTTGACTGCTGGGCCCTCAATATCCTTATCTTTAAATCAGGGGAGTTTGGTCCTTTCCTGTTCAAAGATCCATGCTTCCATGTGAAAGGTAAAAAATTCAAAGTATAAAAGTAAAACTGAGATTACAAAGGGTATCTGGGTCCCTGAATAGGCCATAATCCCTCTGAGATCGTGGGAAGCAATTCTGGTGAGTGTATAATATGTATGTAAGCATTTTCCAGGAAGAGGGACAGTATTTTCATCAGAGCCTTAAAGGGAAATTAAGTTCCAAAAAAGGTTGAAGATCACTGGTTGAGGCAGCAAATGCTGTCTTTCATTTCTGATTTATCTGATTTGCAGAGCAGATCAGCAGCAATCTTTACATGGTTATAAAATCTGTCCCACAAAGCCTTCTTAAGTATCTCATTTATCTTCACGAGCTGTGTGTTTATGATTTTTCATGAGCAGCAAGGCCGTTCAGAATCAAGAGCCCTTTTCATTAAAGACTTAAAATTGTGGGGATTTCAACGTTTATTTTGATATTAGTAGCTGAAGGAGAGCCATGTTAGTTCATCAGAAAATTTCAAGCATGCAGAATCTGATACCTTTGCATGTTCAGGTTGAATTATTTTACTATTTCTTTTTTCTAGAGTTAACTGACGTGAAACAAAAGGCTTGGCTCCTCCTCCCAACTGGCTTTTCTTTTTCTTCTGATGTGAGTCTGTTGTGAAATGATGATGAATTAACTGTGGTTCTGTTTGTAGTAGTAATTGTAATTTTTGTAAGGATTTGATCCTCAAGACACATTCAGTAGAAGATATATTTATATAATATTCTAATAAGAATTAGTTGAAAATCAGAGAGAAGCAGAAAATGACATTAGGGAATCTGAGGACCTGTTAAGAGGAAAGATGATTTAGGAAGACATGAGAACCAAAGAGAAAATCTACAGGATTAGATGCTGAAACAGTAACCAATCCCTAAGAGACACAAGAAACGGGTTTTTTTTTTTTTTTAACAGAGGGAACACACATAGCAAGTAGAGAATACTGAATTTTCGAATACATTAAATGAAAACGACACAAAAACCTCATAACCGAGCTTTTCAAGAGCATCTCTTGTGGCTGATCATCTCAAGGCGTTATATGGCTTTTCGGTAATTAAGGCAAAGACAGAGGCGAGCGGAAAATATCTTAGAAAGAAGGATGTTGCCAGTGATTATCAGATAAATGCAAAAAGCTCAGGGGAACAATCTTTTGTGGTATAGAAGTGCCAATCAGTGCGAAACGTCCATTTTTTTCCCCTGAGATAATATCAAAGAGGCATCAAGTAAAAGCAAGAAAATTAGATTTTAGCATTGGCCTTGTATCAAATTATTGCAGGTAATCCCTTGCTGCTTCTTAAACGACTCCCGTCCCCTCCGATCAGTGGCCCCCGAGGCTCCGAAGTCCCGGCGGGAAGGCCGGGCCCAGCCGAGGCCCGAGCCCCAGGTCACGCGCTGCAGACCCGCGCCCACCCCGAGGGTGATCCGTCCTCGCGCGAACCCGGCCCGGCATGACCCTCCCGGCTTGGGGACGGCAGTTCGCGGAGCATCCTCCTCTTTCGAGTAACAGCTCGGCCCTCGTCCTCTCCGCGCCTCCACAAATCCCATTCAAGAAAAATCGCAGGGATTTCGGCCCCCGCCCCCGCCCCGCCAGGCTCCCGGAGGCCGCCTCCCAGCGGGCGGCGGCGGCGGCTCCTCCCAGCCCCAGGGCAGGAGGGGCGCGCGCCCCCGAGCCGCGGCCCCCGGCGCGCGCCCGTTGCTATGGGAACGCAGCGGCCAGGCCCCCGGCGCGCGCACCCGTTGCTATGGGGACGCAGCGGCCCGGCTCCCGGCGCGCGCCTCCGAGCCGCGGCCCCCGGCGCGCGCACCCGTTGCTATGGGGACGCAGCGGCCGCGGCCCCCGGGCGCGCGCCCGTTGCTATGGAAACGTAGCGGCCCGGCCCCCGGCGCGCGCCTCCGAGCCGCGCCCCCCAGGCGCGCGCCCGTTGCCATGGGGACGCAGCGGCCCGGCCGCCCGCGGGGGTCGCGCGAGGAGGCGCAGGGGCAGATCCGGGGGGGGAGACGCTGTCGCAAGATGGCGCCGGCGAGGCCGCGGGCTGCGGAGTGAGCGCGCCCCGCCGGGGGCCCCGCGAGGCTGCTCCTCCTCCCCGCCGCCGCCGCCGCCGCCGCCGCGCCCCCCGCCTCGCAGGTACCGCCGCCCGCGCGCTCCGCGTGGCGCACAGATGGCCGCGACAAGTGCCGGCTCGCCTCGGGCTAGCGGGTCTGCCCCGGCGCGGGTGCGCCCGCCGCGAACGCACACATAACTTTTTGTGGCCGCGCGCCCCGGCCTGCAGCGTCCCCGCGCGCCCGCGCCCCACCACGCCCCTCCGGTCCCCGCGCCCTCCGCGCTGCGAGCGCTCCGGGCCGCGGCGCTCATCTCCGGGCGGCCGGGAGGAGCGCGTGCGCCGGCGGGAGGCGGCGGCGAGCGGCCGGGAGCGCCGTACGATGGCCCTGACCCTGTTCGGTGAGTGCAGGTGGGCCGCGCCCCGGGGAGGCGGGGGGCGCCGGGGGGCGCCGGGGGGCGGCGGGGCTCGCGGCCGGCCGGGCGGGGCGGGGCGGGGCGGGGGCGCGGGCCGGCTCCCTCGCGCCTCTCCATTGTCTCCTCCGCAGGCAGGGCCGCTGGGCGTGTGCTCCCCGGGCCGGCTCCGCGCCGCCAGCCTCCGTCCGCCCGCCCTGGCCGATGGGTGACCCGAGGCCGCTCTAACGTGCCGGCTTGGGAGCCAAGTGAGCGGGGGGGGCCTCCAGACCTAACGTGTCTCAAGTCAGTGAATGAAGATCCTGGAAAGTTTATTTATTTCCGAGCAGGATGTCTGTGCATCCCAGCCTCCCCGGAAAATTGCCAGAGGCAGGCGCGCTGAGCCTTGTTGGGTTTTGGGACGGCTTATTTATTTTTTATTTATTTATTTGGAGCCCGGGATAAGTGGTGAACCGAATATTTGTTACAATGGAAAATGTTTGCGCTGACAGATAACGAGAGCACGCAAGGAGAAAGTTGGTTTCTGGGTGATAAGTGATCTCGGGAGAATAACTTTGAGGGTATTAGGAAAGAAATGGGATTTCTGTGATGTAATTACTGCAACACTATTGTTTCAGTGGTTAAGACTTGAAGGTGGTGTCCCCCCCCCCCCCCGCCTGGAGTCTGTGATGACAATGGATGGGTTGGGAAGAAGGGCTGAAAAGATACAATGTTTCCAATTGCCGACGCAGACCGTGGAGGACACGCACCTCCCTTTAAGAAAACTCCGTATGTGGGAATTTAGATGTTCAAAGTAGTGTGTATGGTCTGTACTGATGGGACACTGCTGGCCACCGGGGCGGTGTAAGTAAGTGACTCACAAGATGAAGTTTCCAGTTACATTTTAATTGCATCATTTGATCAAGTTATAGGCATCACATACCACAAATGCTTTTTCATATAAATACTGAGAGTGAATCAATCTGCTAGAATCAAAGAGTTACCCTTATTTAGCCACCTTATTGTATACATTACATTTAGATGCAGGCAGGTTATATTTTCTAATGGCCCTTTTGTGGCAGAAGCGAGCCTAGAACACAGTTTGCCAGTCTGCAGTCTGGGGTATGTTTACTTTGCCGGAATACCCACAGTACTAGAAATGGCATTTTTTTTTTTTAAGATTTTGTTTATTTATTCATGAGAGACAGAGAGGCAGAGACACAGGCAGAGGGAGAAGCAGGCTCCATGCAGGGAGCCCGACGTGGGACTCGATCTTGGGTCCCCAGGATCACGCCCTGGGCCACCCAGGGATCCCCATCCCTAGGTGCTTTAAAAAATGTTTCTTCTTTCTCTGAAAGAAATAAAAATCTCACTGTTGTTTTTCTAATACTTTGTGTCTCATCTGCACCATCTAGTAGAGCATTTTTTTCCCTTAAGTGTGGACTTCTTTTTGTACAAAAGTTAAAAATGGTGGATGGCTTAAATCATAGTTGATATTTTCTTTTGAAGAAGCGTTTCTCTTATACTGTTGTAGCTGATACACAGCAGTAATATTTCCAGGAGTAAATTTCCCCTTAGACGAGAGGTTTCTTTGTTTTTGTTTTTTCACGAAATTCATTTTCCTTTTTAGTTTTTTATTTTTATTTTTAAGATTTACTTATTTATTCATAAGAGACAGAGAGAGAGAAAGAGAGAAAGAAAGAGAAAGAGAGAGAAAGAGAGAGAGGGAGGCAGGTTCCTTGTGGGGGGGGGGGGGCGGGAGCCCGATGTGGGACTGGATCTCCAGGCCTGGGATCACGCCCTGAGCCCCTGAGCCGAGGGCAGACGCTCAACCGCTGAGCCACCCAGGTGCCCCTCATTTTCCTTTTTAAAGAGTCTGCATTTTCAGGTGTGTTTTCAAAGGTAAGGTTTATGAATCAGCCACTTTTCTTCGAATGCTGACATTCTCAGTGAATAAACAAATTAGGGAGAAGCAGAGTAAGGGATAAGGTTCTAAGGATTCCTAAATTATTAAATCTTGAACTACGTAAGTAGGGATGGGGAAAGGAAGGGCATGGATTTGACCTCAAGAAGAAGCTAAAAGAAACAACTCCCACCGCTCAGAATGAATAAAGTGTCTTTAAGATTTTAAAGTCAGCTTGTGGAAAAATAGAATTTAATTTACAAAATCTAATTTGGTTGCAGGTTTTTAAGAATAATTTCCCTGTTATAAAGGAAACTACACCTGTGTGCAGAGGCTGTTTTTCAGTAATGAGAGATAGAGTAGTAGTTGTTGCACACTACTCATCAGTCATCTCTGTCCAAAATGTAGATTCCTGGGGTGCCCGGGTGGCTCAGTTGGTTAAGTTTGTCTTCAGCTCAGGTCATGGTCCCGGGTCCTGGGATCAAGCCCCATATCAGCTTCCCTGCTCAGTGAGGAGTCTGTTTTTCTCTCTCTCTCTAGCCCCCCCTCCCCGCTATTGTGCACATGTGCACTCCCTTTTTCTCTCTTTCTTTTTCTTTCTCAAATGAATAATTTAAAAAAATGTAGATTCCATTGCCCCTAGGTCCACAGAATCTGCATTTCTAGAAGAAGGGGATTTTAAAGGGACTCCCCTGTGATTCTGTTATCCTTAAATTTGAGAACCATTGTATTAAATACGGGATTGCTCCTATATGCCCAATTCAGAATAGCCTTTGTTTATATTAAGAGCAGTCCCCACCATTAGAAGAAATAGATTTTATTTTAGATATGACAGTTGATCCATTAACAACATGAGGATTAAGGGTGCTGATCCCCAACACAGTCCAAAATCTAAGCGTTAGCTTTTAACTCCCCAAAAACCTAATAGCCTGCTGTTGAGTGGAAGCCTTGCCAGTAACATAAGCAGTTGATTACCACATATTTTCTATGTTATACATATCATATGTTGTATTTTTACAATAAAGTCAGCTAATGAAAAGAAAATGTTATTAAGAAAATCAGAGGAAAGTACATTTATCAGTACTGTACTGGTTTTATGAAAAGTCTACATATAAGTAGTTCTGTTCAAGAGTCAGCTGTACTACTGTTTGTTTTTGTTTTTAAAGATTTTATTTATTTATTCATGAGAGACACAGGGAGAGAGAGAGAAGCAGAGGGAGAAGCAGGCTCCATGCAAGGAGCCCGACGTGGGATTCGATCCCAGGACTCCAGGATCACGCCCTGGGCCAAAGGCAGGCACTTAACCGCTGAGCCACCCGGGGATCCCCTGTACTACTGCTTTTAAAAAGATTTATTTGTTATTTTAGAGAGAGGGAGAGAGAACATGCACTCACATGGACGTAGGAGGAGGGTGTACGAGGGAGGGGTAAAGGGAGAAAGAATCTCAAGCAGACTCCCTGCTGAGCATGGAGCCCAACACGGGGCTCCATCTCATGACCCTGAGATCATAACCTGAGTCAAAACCAAAAGTCAGATGCTTACCCAACTGAGCCACCCAGGCGCCCCAACTGTACTACTTTTTAACTAGTCAGAAGTACCTCGTATCCCTTTATATTTCCTCTTAATAACCAACTTAGAGCAGAGGAGCAATGAGATAATAAAGTTTTGTGAGATAATAGTAAAGAGGAAATAGGGACCAGAAACTGGACACATGTAACTAAACAGTTATCAGCGTCAGAGCTCAATAGAGATCCTCCCAAAGCAACCACTGCCAGGACCCTATCTTGTCTATCATGGGTGTGTTAGTTGGTAAGGCCAGTGTCCTAAGTCCGCTTGGACTTCTGGAGTGAAATACCATAAAGTGAGTGGCTTACGTGACAGACATTTATTTCCTGAAGTTTTGGAGGCTGGGAATTCCAAGACCAGTGAGCAGCATATTCACTTCCTGATGAGGGCACTCTTTCTGGTTTACAGACATCCCTCTTTTTGCTGTGTCTTCCTGTGGTGGAGAGAGGGAAAGCAAGGTCTCCAGTCTCTTCTATGGGCACTGATCTCATCATGTGAACCCCACCCTCATGACATCATCTCACCTCATTTCTCCCCAGAGGCTCATCTCTGCAGATAACATCACATTGGGGTTAGGGCATCAACATAGGAATTTATTGGAGTACACAATTCAGTGCATAGCTGCCAGCAATAGAGCCTAGTTTGTTTTTTTAAGATTTATTTTATTTTCCTTAGAAAGTGCAGGTTGTGGTGGGGGGGATGGGGCAGAAAGAATCATGACCCTGAGATCATGACCCGAGTCAAAATCAAGAGGAGGGCACTCAACTGACCTAGCCACCCAGGTGCCCTTAGGTTGTTGGTTTTATTTTTCTTTATGTTTTCCATTCGCATCCAGGTTTTGTTTTTGTCATTGTAAAGAATGTTCTTTTATAGGATGTTAGTGAAAGCTTCATTTAAAAAAAATGAGAACCTCTAAAATTACCTAATACAATTTTACATCGATATATTTAACTTTCTTTTACCTAAGTACGTTGTAGCAACTCAGAAATACTTGACAAGTTAAGTTGAAGAGTGACAACTGTCTTACCTTTTGTCTTCACTATTAATCACCTTTGCAGCTTAAAAAGATATTTTTAATGCACATTTCTGTTTTATCTGTGATAGAAGAACTAGATCCCAATATTTCCTGATTTTACAGTCCCATTTGGGAGTTGAAAATATGCATTTTTGAAGGTTCAGGTATTTGCTGGCATTTTTCTCCACCTTGTAGATGAGTATGCCTCTGTTATCTGCTTCAATTCAAATAATTTTTAAATCCTCAAATCCTAAACATCATCCAAATGTAATTCATACTCTGCTCACTCACCTTGCTCGTCTGTTCAACATAAATCTACAACAATGTGCAAGAGACCTGGTCCCTGTCTTCTTGGAGCTTATATTCCAGAGCTATAGTGTATGCACCTAACTACCTATTTCCAATAGGATTTCTTTTTTTTTTTTTTTAGATCTTTCCTGATAGAGAAGCACATGTTCTCTAACAATTGCTGGACTAGAAACAAAGTCTCAGGTCATCTAATTTAGGACTTTATAGCTCGTTTACCTAACAAACGCCTTGACTGTCTATACCAATAAAGCCCTATTTGACAGAGCTGGGTGAAAAAGCATCCTGCCAGGTTATCCTTTGGCAGGTATGTCTGTCATTTATAGCTAAATGGGGCTGTGGTTTACAGCTCAGACAAATGCTGAGACTGGGAACTCGGTTAAAATCCAGCTGGGCTGGCTGGACCCTGAATAACTCTATCTGGGTAGAACTAGCTCAGGCGTTGCCCCCTCACCCCTTTTTTTTCTTTTTCCTTTCATACCAGTCACTATCATCACTGCCACAGATCCCTTCTGATACTTAAGAATTCACTGTGACCTCTGACCTCCTTTTTGCAGACTCTCATACTGCCATGGAAACCTTTTCATTTTGCTGCCTGCCGTACCTGCCTTTCGGCATCTTTCTGGAGATCCTTTGGAGCAGTTAAATGGTTAATGGTGCCTTCTTTGTGATAGGTGGAAAAATTTCTAATTTTCTATGACTGTCCTGACATTAATTTTTTTTTCTTTTCTAACGTAATCTCTACACTCAGTGTGGGGCTCGAACTCACAACCCCCAGATCACAAGTTGCATGCTCTACCCGCTGCGCCAGCCAGGTGTCCCTAAAACTTGTTTTTAAAAAGACAAATCAGCTGCATTTTCACTATGATTTATTTGCCCTAAAGCTAATTTTATGGGAAACTCTACTTGAATACAGTCTTTGCTCACATTTTTGTTTTTCATATGTTGCTCATCTAAGAACAGGAGAGGGACTTACCTAAGCAGCAGGGTGGTCTAGTGGTGAGAGCACAGCTACTTTTCTTAGAATGTTTCATCTTTTCAGCTGTCATTAAGATCACCATCCTTATGTAAATACTTGTGCATATTCTCTTACTGGTATCAAAAGCTTAATATTTTAGCTTTAAAATTTTCTTTTAATATGTGGAGATTTAATACTATGTAAGAGAGATAAAAGAATTATAGTTGCCATAACTCTGATAGTTACCATCTGTGTACAGTATAAAAGGAATATTGGTAATGTAGTCTTTTGAATGACATCTGTCCCTGCAGTAACAATCCTATTAGCATCCTGATCTTTGAAGATAGAGTGATATGTATAATTTATAAAAATGTGACATAATTTGTCAATAAGAGTTTCAATTTCTTTTAGATCAATATTTGTCTACCTTTAAAAAAAAATCCCACCCTTGTTAAGAAGATTTTTTGTCTTTTTGGGTTTAAAAATTTTTTTATTTATTCATTTGAGAAAGAGAGACACACAGAGAAGACAGAGCAGCAGGAGTGGGACAGAGGGAGAGAGGAAGCTGACTCTGCTGAGCGCAGCACCTGAGGTTATGACCTGAGCCAAAGTCAGGCTTAACCGATTGAGCCACCCAGACGGCTAGGCACTTTTTCTTAATTGTTTTTCTTCATGAGAATCTCTATAGTAATAGTAATATCCTTTGACATGAGTAATTGATGTTTTCTCAGTTTTATATAAAGTATCAGTAGTAGCACCTTTAAAAAAGTTTATTATTGGGCAGCCCAGGTAGCTCAGCAGTTTAGTGCCGCCTTCAGCCCAGGGTGTGATCCTGGAGACCCGGGATCGAGTTCCATGTCAGGCTCCCTGCATGGAGCCTGCTTCTCCCTCTGCCTGTGTCTATGCCTCTCTCTCTCTTTCTGTGTCTCTCATGAATAAATAAATAAAATCTTTAAAAAATATAAAAATAAAAAACGTTATTATTCGTTTGTAATATATAAACTAAATGAAGTCACTGAACTTTCTGCCCAAACCCAACTCAAGACAAATCGTTGAGCCTGGCTTTACCAGTCATAAGTTATTCCTACATAGTAAATGATTCCCATAACCTTTGATTTTTATTTATTAATATAATCTTACTATCCTTCAAAAGCATAGGGGTGCCTGGGTGGCTTACTTGGTTAAGTGTCTAACTCTTGATTTCAGCTCCGGTCATGACCTCAGAGTGATGGGATCAGCCCTGTGTCAGGAGTCTGCTTAAGATTCTCTCTCTTAAAAAAAACAAAAAAGAAAGAAAGAAACTAAGAAACAGAATGGTGTGAGTGTATTTTACACTGAAAAGTTATATTGAAAAAAAAACCCATATTTGATAGAAAAATAGTTATATTATACTTTCTTAGTTTGGCTCCTTATTTCTAAAAACCATAATGAACACTTTGTGAATATACTAAAAAAAACCATTTCCCTGTATATGTTAAAGACTGAATTTTATGGTGTGTGAATTCTGTTTCAATTGAAACATTATTAATTTAAAAATTACCTGGAGGGGGGAGGACCAGATGGAACAGAAGAAAGGTTTACTTCACTTAAACTTTAAAAAACAGAAATGACTATTTTAAAAATAATGGTTTTATATCCAGGAACCTTTTAGAACTTTTCACATTTTTAGAAAGTTTTTTTTCCTCTTTTATTCTCCAAGAAACTAAAACAAAACAAAAAATTGATAGTGTAGAAATGCTCATGCCTGTTTGAATAGTTGTTTTAAATTTAGAAAAGTAAGCATTTCTTGGAAAGAATTAATGCAGACAGTTGAGGAATTTGTGGGAAGGGAAGATGAGTCAGGCCCCGGTGTGGGCCCTCTGCTTAGTAGCCTGGCAGGGGGCCACCTCATTGTGTTTCCTCTAGCTGCTCCGAAGGTTGTCCTTTCCCTTTCCACTTGGACTTTTTAACCTTTGGATTTCATCGGGACCATGTATATCTCATGGTGTAAAACAAATAGAAGAAAAGATGTAGTCCAAGAATTGTATCTCTGCATGAATAGATTTTCGTGACCACAGACTTGACCTTTTCTTTAAATTGCTAATCTCTTTTTTTTTAGAGTTCTGTTTATTTGTTTGAGAGAGAGGGAGAGCGTGGGCAAGTGCACTCTGATGAGCAGGGGGAGGGACAGAGAGAGAGGAAGAGAGGAAATCAAGTGGACATGCACTGAGCACAGAGCCCCCTGCGGGGCTTGAACCCAGGTCCCTGAGATCAGGGCATGAGCCCGATAGGTAAGCGGCATAGGTATCCATTTGAGCAGTGTATAAATATCTGGCTGACTGAAGTATTTCCCCTGCAGACCTTCCGTAGTGAATGCATTTAATATCATGATACTACAATTATTTATTTATTTTTTTTAATTTTTAATTTTATTTATTTATGATAGTCATACAGAGAGAAAGAGAGAGAGGCAGAGACACAGGCAGAGGGAGAAGCAGGCTCCATGCGCCGGGAGCCTGATGTGGGATTCGATCCCGGGTCTCCAGGATCGCGCCCTGGGCCAAAGGCAGGAGCCAAACCGCTGCGCCACCCAGGGATCCCATGATACTACAATTAAAGCATGGATCCTTAGCATGTTACCTGTGAGGAATAACATGCTAGTTCTAGATACTTAACCTTCACATAGCATGAGGGAATGACTGTAATTTATGGACGGAGGATCTTAAAGTAGACAGGGCAAGCATTTTGATTGAGGGAGCTGTGCTATAAGAGAAAGTGCTGGTTTTTAGGTAGGGGGTACGGCATTACTAAGAAGGACCTGAGGTAGGTGGTGTAATAAGCAGAACAATGTAAGAGCCCAGGGCGTTTGGGATCAGGGGCAAGGAATGGATGTACCATAGAGTGAGAGAAGGAAGGAGGAACAGGAGGTATACTGTTTCCTAATTTTTCTGAAGATAGCTCTGAGGCTTGGGATGGGTCTTCTTATTTTGTGATTTGTTTACTCATCTATTGAAGAAATCGAGGACCTAAAATGTGCCAGGTATGTATTAGTTCCTGTCCTCAAGGAACTTATGTTTGCAGTGGAAGGAGACAGACAATAAAAAATGTATAGTGTGGGGGCGCCTGGGGGAGGGGTGCATAGTTGGTTAAGCGTTCGACTCTTGGCTTCGGCTTAGGTCCTGATCTCAGGGAGCCCTGGGTCAGCTCCACGCTCAGCAGAGTCTGCTTGAATTCCTCTCTCGTTCCCTCTGCCCCTCCCCATTGCATGCTTCCAGGTGTGCACTCCCTCTCTCTAAAATGAATAAATCTTTAAAAAAATGTTACTGTGCCAGGTGGTTTGTGCTATGAAGAAGTATAAAGCAGGATGAGGAGGTGGAGCTAGCTCTGTGCAGCATGGTCAGGGAAGGCCTCACAGCCAAGTGGATTTGGAGCAGAGATTCAAAGGATGTGAGGGAATGAGTCCCACATTCCTTGCCTCATGAAATGAACTTTGAGGTGGGAGTATGTGGGGGAAAGAAGGGCAACATGGCTGGAGCAGAGTAAGCCAGGGGGAGGTAATAGGAGATGAGACAGAGAGGTCCCTGGGGAATGGAGGAGTCTTGGGGTCACTATGTAGGGCCTTATAAACAAACCATGGTAAGGATCAGATTTTACTGTGTGGGATGGGGAGCTTGTGGAGGATACTTCTATAGTGTGCAGTGTAGAGGGAAGGGCTTGGATTTTGGTGTAAAGGGCTCTGTTTAATCTTTTTTCTGCCAAGTGTCAGCTCTATGTTCTAGTCTCATTTTCATTATATGTAAACCAGGTCTATTAATTCCCTTCTTCCTTCTGTGTGGAAATAAATGAGATCATGTGTGTAAGGTTCCTGATACAGTGGTGAAGACACATAGTAGCTAATATTGTTACTGATATTATTGTTGATATTAGCAAAGATCCAAGATAGCAGTTGTTTTCACAAGTCTGTTGACCTACTTGAGAAAATGGTTCTGCAATATTTCTGTTTATGTGTGTGGCTAAATATGTGCCACATGCCATTTTAGACTTTGGTAATGCTCTGGTAGAAACCTAGTCCAGGGACATACATTGAATACCAGATAGGGGCAGCCCCGGTGGCCCTGTGGTTTAGCGCCACCTTCGGCCTGGGGTGTGATCCTGGAGACCCGGGATTGAGTCTCACGTCAAGGTCCCTGTATGGAGCCCGCTTCTCCCTCTGCCTGTGTCTCTGCCTCTCTCTTTTTCTGTCATGAATAAATAAAATCTTAAAAAAAAAAAAAAGAATACCAGATAAACTTCTGATAGCTCTGAACAGTTGATATTTCCTGTTGTACTCTGAAATGTAAAGTACACTGACCAATCAGCAATGCTTCTCCTTTGGGTGATGATCTAGATTCTAATCAGATCTAGCCCCTGCCGCTTAGCCCTTAAAATATATCAAGGAGTATAAGCTCAATGTTTGCTATGTCCCAGGTATTCAGTCCAGGTTTACTGAGTGAATAAGTATAGTGATAGTGATGGACTATCATCTATATACTTATCATCTATATACTTATATACTTATCCTGTATACGAATATCTATATATTTATCCTGTATACGAATCAGTTTGTTTATATGTTTATTTTTTTAGAGAGAGAATGCACATGTGCCTGAAGGGGGGCCAGAGGGAAAGGGAGAGAGAATCTCAAGGAGACTTCCTGCAAGGTGCAAAGCCAGACTCGGGGCTCGATCCCATGACCCTGAGATCATGACCTGAGCCGAAATCAAGAGTTGGACACTTAACTAACTGAGCCACCCAGGCACCCCTCCTTGAGTCAGCTTAAACATTTGCTTTCATTTATCTTTTTTCTTCCTTTATTATTTTGGATTATTTTTGTGTCAGAGTCCATAATTGGAAATTATGCCTCTTAGAATTTGGTTAGTCTAACAGTGGGTCCCTGTCACCATTAAGATTAAGTCCAAATTTCCTAGTTTGAATATAAGGCTTTTTGAATAGGACCCCTGCTTACTTGTCTGGCCTCATCTCCTCTTCTTTCCTCCTCAGAGGTTGTGCTTCGGCTGTACTGGACTACTTGAAGTTTCCAGAAGGGATTGTAGTTAGTGTGCCTCTGGCACAGTCATTTCCCAAAGCTGTTCTTTGCACTTGCTTACCTCTACACACTTTGCAAAACTCAGCCTGAATAGTCTCCCTTTGTGAGTTAGTTACACCTTTGCTGCATCCATTGTGTCCCGTACACTTCTCTTTCCTACCACTTACCCTGTGGTGATAGGGTGGTCCGTAGATGGATTCTCTTGCCTTCCCTGTTAGATGAAGCTCCCTGACGTGAAAGCTGTAGATTTCTTCTGTGTATCCTTAACAACTGCGAGTGTCTGATGCATCCAAGCTACTCAATAAATGCTTGAATGAATGTTGCATATTACAGAAGTCTGCTGGATTTCTTAAATTTGGGAGTTAATTTTAAGGCCTCAATTCATGTACACACCTTCTACTGTTCACTTCTTTGTTCATTTGTTTTTTTTTTTTTTAATGCAGTAAATGTGCCATTCTCTCATCTGATGGTTCCATACTATAATACGGATTTCCCAAGTGGAAGCTCACAAGGGCTTGAGTAAAATGGAAATCTCTCTGGGAGCAGATTCTTTGAGGTTTTAACTGTAGTATTACTAACCATCGGCAGATGTTTCTAAATTATTTGGCATAATTAGATAACAAATTCCACTTCATTAAACTATTGTTCCTTTTCATTTCAACAGTACAAAGGAATTGCACATAAATTAGCTTGGTTTGTTCTCGTTTTACTCTCACGGTAGGGAACATAATCGAATAGGAATTCAGTATGAAAATGGCTAACTTAACCTTTTAGAGGTCTGAAAATGAAAACATACCATCTTTCTCTCATAATAATAAATCTGCATGCTACATAGACATTCCTGCTATTGTCATATGGGTATTAGAAGAGTAGATACAAACAGCAGTTTAAACATTCATATTTTTAAACGAATCAAAGAAAAAAAAAATTTTTTTTTTTCAAAGAAAAATTTTTGTTACTTCTTAATACCTCTCCTTGTTCCAGAAAGAATTGAAGTGGTCTACAAAAAAGCATAATGCAAGAGGACTGAAGACAATAAGCAGAGGAATTTGTTTTTCTCTGTCTTGTCTCATTAGTTTCCTCCTCTGCCCTGGACCACTTCCCTTACATTCCAGCCAAGCTTTCCTAGTCAACATGAGAAAGCCTTTCCTCAACTTTGGAACCCTCTGAAGTACCAGCGTGAGTTATTAGCGTTTTATGGGCCCTACCTCCTCTTCCTTGCATGGCTGCTTCCTCCTCCACCCTGTCTACCCTGTCTCCTCCCAGCCAGTGGGGGACTGTAATAGGTGCTTGGGAATATCATTAAGCACTAGAGAAAAAGAAAGGTGGGCAACTCTGATGAACAAAGGATTTCTGACACTGGTTTAAAGAACAAGGAAGACTCAGGACTACCGTGATAGGTGTCAAGACTAGAACAATAAGAGAAAGAGATGGGGCTTACCTCTGAGTATGAGAGCAGGGAGGATCTATAGTGGTGTGTGTGTGTGTGTGTGTGTGTGTCACAGGATGGAAAACGGCTAAGGGGAGACAGGGGAGGGGGAATTCTTGCTAAACTGACCCAACAGGATTTTTGGTGAGGACGGGCCAGAATGATGAGATATCAGGGCTCAGGGGTGAGGAATTTGATTGGATAGCGAAGGTAGGAGGATTCTCTCTAAACTGCCATAGCAGATTTCTTGCTCAAAGGACTTTGCAGGGCCTGGTGCAGCCTGGGGACAGGGCCGAGGCTGAAGAGAGTTTGGGATAGCCTGACTCAGGTTTGGTCAAGTAGTGCCTCCTGTCACAGCTACTACCTCATTTTCGGCTTCTGTTTCGCCTAAGTGCTTCATTAGTTAGTAGCCAGTAATCAGTGGCTTTCCTGCAGTCCTCATATTTGATCTTTCTGCACATTTCTGCACTCTCTGCCATTTTTGAAAGAATGTATTTATTTATTTTAGAGAGAGAGAGAGAATGCAGTGGGGAGGGGCAGAGGGAGAGGGAGGGAGTCTCAAGCAGACTCCACACACAGCATGGAGCCTGATGTGGGGCTTGATCTCATGATTCTGAGATCACAACCTGAGCTGAAACCAAGAGACGCTCAAACAACTGTGCCACCCAGGTGCCCCTCTTTGCTATTTTTGACTGCTGCTGCTTGCAACTTTTTTCTCTTGTCTTTCAAGACATTGTGTTCTGCTACTCCTTTTCTTCCCCTTTCACTATGCCTCAGTTTCTTCTTTTTGCTGCCCGAAATGTCTGCTTTTCAAGAACTGGCCTCCCTTCCTTACTCGGGAGTATTCAAACTTCCACAATGTATACTGTGTGGGTGATTCCTAAGTCTCTGTCTCCAGCCCTGCCCTGGCACCCCCTCTACATCTCAATCAGGATTTCTTTTTCTTTTTCTTTTTCTTTTTCTTTTTCTTTTTCTTTTTCTTTTTCTTTTTCTTTCTCTTCTTCTTTTTCTTTTTCTTTTTCTTTTCTTACCCGTGAGAGACACAGAAAGAAGCAGAGATCTAGGTAGAGGGAGAAGCACACTCCCCATGGGGAGCCTGATGTAGGACTTGATCCCAGGACCCGAGGATCATGAACTGAGCCAAAGGCAGGTGCACAACCACTGAGCTACCCAGGTGCCCCTCTGTCAGGATTTCTTGTGGACTCCAGGTGGCACATGTTCCCAGCACCAGATCCTTAGCTTGCCTTCTTCCATCCTCCCTCCCTTGCCTCTGTATCCTGTCAACTCCTGCCGATTCTTCTTTGCACAAGCTTCCCTATCAGTTCCCTTCTCTGTATTTGCAGCACTTGCTCTGTCCTTCCGTTCAGTACTGCAGTCTGTACCCCTTGCCCCCTGCCACCCATTCAAAATGAATCCCTTGTCTTCTGAATTCTTTATCATTTTATCTGCACATCTCCTGTGGTGTTTGCCAGGGTGTTCCTTTCACAGTAGTTATGTATCCTTCTGTCTTTCTAGGCTGATGATTTCTGTTAGGTAAGACTCATTCATTCTTACTTTGTCCTCAGTGCTTAGCATAGTGCTTCACATGTAGTAAGTGCTCAAAAAATATTCAAGTGAATAAATATTTCTTAAACCATGGTACTTAACTTCTTTAGTTTATTTTTAATTTTTTTAGAAGATTTTATTTTTAAGTAATCTCTATACCCAGTGTGGAGCTTCAAGTCATAACCTGGATATCAAGAGTCACGTGTTTTATCAATGGAGCCAGCCAGGCACCCTGGTACTTCCGTAGTTTAACAATTTTCAGGCTAGAGACCTAGAGCACTCATTAGTCTTTCCTATAGCTTTACAATGTGTTAATCAAGTTAGCAATAGCAAACATATCTCGAAATCTGTCTTAGATTGTTTTTGTTGTCTAATTATCTTCAGTCTTTAAAGGAGGCAACATATATATTATATGCAAAATAAGTTAAAAAATATATATTCCTGCAGTATTGTTGCATGTTAAGGGCAGGACATATTTACTTAGGGATTGGTTGATTTTGTCAACGTAACTTTTTTGAAAAGTTTTTGGTGAAATTCTCGTTGGATTTTCTTTAAAGATTTTATTTACTCAGGAGAGACACACAGGCAGAGACACAGGCAGAGGGAGAAGCAGGCTCCCTGTGGGGAGTCTGATGCAGGACTTGATTCCAGGACCCTGGGATTACAACCTGAGCTGAAGGCAGATGCTCAACCCCTGAGCCACCCAAGTACCCCTCTGGCTGGATTTATACTGCTTTATATTCTTTAAAGAAAAAGTCTCTTTATCCTTCTTCCAACTTTCAAAGCAGAGTTGAGAAAGAACACTAAACAGGATCTGCAAACACAGGACTTGTTCATCCAGGTTCATCAATTGGTCCTTTTAATGTTGCTAGGTGTCCCGTATTGAACTGGAAACCAAAACCTTCTGGACAGACCAAACTAAATGTAAGAGGAATGTTGGGTACTTCTGGTTTGATATCTCTTCTCCATTTTTTTGTTTTTTGTTTTCAATCTTTTCAGGATACTAGCAAGAAGATGGTGAGGGCATGCTGTTCTTTGTTTGAGCCTCCCTTGTAGATGGTGGTGGGTTAGCCAGGTTCATAGGACATTTGCATATTAGTCCTCCATTTAAAAAAATGGCTCGTTCAGTGTCTTTAAATTTACTGAGTAGAAGGCACAAAGCAGTGGACCAGAAAGCTTACGCTATTGATTGTTTTTCAGATGTGCTGAAACCAAAAAGAAAGAGGAAGTCAGTAGTCTATGGGACATTTCACATATTTCTAACAACAGTTTATTTAATTGTGAAAAAAAATATTGGTGAAATTGACTTTGCGACTCTTATAAGTTGCTTTTGGTGATGCAGCCTGTTTGAGTCTTTGGATGGCACTTGCTAGTATTCTTAGGCTTGGATGTTGTAAGGATGCTCATTATATATGTGTGCAAAATAAGTTAAATATGGGAGCCACAAAAATGTTGTTTTCTTTTTAATCCACCACAATATTTAGAAGTTGACTGGACACTTTCAGTTATTTTTTTTTTTTAAGATTTTATTTATCTGTGAGACACACACACACACACACACAGAGAGAGAGAGAGAGAGAGAGAGAGGCAGAGACACAGGCAGAGGGAGAAGCAGTCTCCCTGCGGGGAGCCCGACGTGGGACTCAATCCTGGAACTTTGGGATCACGCCCTTGGCCAAAGGCAGACACTCAACCACTGAGCCACCCAGGCACCCCTCAGTTATCTTTTTGAATGAGAAATGATCCTCAACTTTTGTCCGTTCACTCTTTTAGTCGAAATTAAAAGGATTAGTTATTTCAAAAGAACAAGAAAAAGGAACATTAATGATACAGTAATAAAAAGAAGGAAGGAAACAGACATGGCTATAGACTTGCAGAATACTTAAAGGCCTGTCATCCTCAATTTTTCAGACAGATGGCTCTGCAGTTCTCTGGAGGCACCCAGGCCTCTTTCTTGTGCCGCCCCCTTCCCTGCTGTTCTTGGTCTCTCCAGACAGGGGAGCTCTTGCTCTCTCTCTTTTAGATGTTTTCTGGGAGTCCCTAATCCCAGTGTCCCACCCTGGTCGGGAGGGAGGGAGCACTGACTGCCCACGGGTCTTAGGATTTACTCCTTTGGGGCGAGACCTCATTCAGCTCAAGGTGCCTTCTGATTTCACTCTTCTAATCAGTTTTTTTTTCCTTTCATCTGTTTTTCAAGTATCATAATTGACCTTAGGAAAACAAAGGCATTTGAAAATTGAAAAACAATTTTTGGAAATAATTTTCACTTAATCAAAAATTGATGAAGGTCTCCATAGAAAGCATCCAATATTTTCGGCTTATAATGAGCTATTTTCTGTTACCAGGAAAGAAGGAAAATTAGTATGTGTTAAGTGTATTAATATTAGTTTGCAAAAGAACTGTTCTGAGGTAGTTTTTTCACTAGTAAAATTACATTTAAAGTGAATGTGCAGTTTTAATATGTTGCTTACTATGTATTTTCAGCTGCTATAATTAGATGGCAAGGTATAAATTTGTTAAAGTTGACATTTATTTATTTTAAAATTTAAACAGAAAGCTTATGGAAGTATAATTAAGCTTCATTTAAGTAACAATACCTAGATTAAGAGACTAAGAATTTATCGTAGGTGAATTTCATCTAAATTTTTTATTGAGAATCTGCAACAATGTGTAGTAATAAACACCATCAAGTAGTGCTTTTTAAAAGCTTTATGATTTTAAGGCAGACTTAGAAGTGGTAATATAAACTGAAGTGAATGAAGTCTACCACTTTAAACTGTCATGTTCTGTATTTCAAACCTATTTCTGTGGGTTACATCTATTTCCAACTTTTCCTAATTACAAAAAAATCTCAAATTTTTCCTAATTACCAAAAATACAAAAAAAAAAAAAAAAAAAAAAAACCAAAAAACCAAAACCCACCAAACTTGGGTGAACTCTGGTATATTTAACAGTGTATTTATTATTGTTTTGTATACTTTCTCTTTTCTAAAGAACTCAAGAGGGGAAGTATAATAAGCTTCACATTTTATTTCCCAGTGAGTTATAAAAAGATTCACAGTCCTTGAGAAAGCCTCTATAGAGTATTATGTATCATATTGTCATAAGGCAGATAAATATATTATGGTAGTTATGTTGTAAATAATCACTTATAAAACTCAAATAAGAAAGAGAAATCATTAGCAATACTAGCAAAATGGAATGCTCTGGGAGAATTTTATTAAAACAGATGTGGGAAGCTATAGAAATTAAAAATGCTGTCAAATCTTAAATCAACCTAGATTTTACCAAAGTCATGTTCACCCCCAGTCTCCCCCAAGTATTTATTTAGTCTTTTCCCCCCTCCCATAAAGAAAATGTTGAACCGTAACACAGATCTCCCTAGTTCTTCCCACCAATAGTAGGCTTGGGTTTTCTTCACAAAGCAGAAAGCTCTCTCAAAGTTTTGTATCTCAGAACAGCATTAAAAAAAAGATGAATATTCTGCAAACCTCCAGGTGTGGCTGCATTGTCAACCAATGTAGCAGGAGTGGAATTAAGTACCTTTCAAATAGAAAATTGGGGAAGGGTCCTTAAGCAGATGGTGTTGTTCCCTAGCATGACCTTGGATGTCATTATGCCCTTACTACCCCTCCATCCCCCCCCCAAAAAAGATTACCAGGAAAAAGAATTAAGGAGGAAAATTAAGGAAGTTAGAAAAAATTGTAAACTGAGACCCACAACTCAGTGGGCAGATAGGTAGCAGACAATAGGAGATGTTGAGGAATTTCCAATTTTAATGTTGGGATTTAATTTGGGCCTTTAAAAAAAAAACACTCTGGGGGGCAAAGAAAACACATCTTTGGTCTAGTGGCAAGGCAACTCCAGGCTACTTGTTCATGTGGAATATTAATATTATTTCTTTAATATATGAAATAATACTATTTCTAAAGTCTAAAGAATCATGTAAACATGATTTTGGGGGCATTTTCTTTCCTTTTAGTCTTTCCTTTCTTTGGTTTGTTTTCGTTTTTTTCATATACTATGAACCTTAACTTATAACTTGCTTTGTATACTTTTACTTACAAGGCACACGGACATGCATGGCTCACATACACACACACACAAGGAATTTCTTAGTTCCACTGAATTGTAAAATTTCTTTTAAGATTTTATATATTTATTTGAGAAAGAGATTGAGAGAATGAGTGTGGGGAAGGGCAGAGAGAGAAACAGACTCCCTGACTCAATCCCGGGACCCTGGGATCATGACCTGAGCCAAAGGCAGGAGCTTAACCAATTGAGTCACCCAGGTGCCCTGAATTTTAGAATTCTTGCTAACTTTCTGATTTAACTTTTATAAACAACAAAAGGCCTCTATTTTGCAAGCCACTGTTCTATGACTTTGCTACCACACAAAATCAGAAAACTCATTCTGACTTCTCCATTGCCTAGATGCTTGTTTAATTCCTTTGGTATATATATTATCAAGCTTCCTTATTGTAAAATATATCTCTCCAGCCTTAATTCCTGAGGATGTTATAAAATGTGACAGTTAGGCTATAAATATATCAAGTGCTTTAGAAGAAAGATCTTACCCCATGTCCACAAGTGTACTTTATTACAGTTATTGGCATTTGGACCCTGGAAAATTAACCATTAGTGAATACTTTGATTTAAATTAAAAACACAAAAAAAATAAAAACATTTTGGATCTCAAAAATACTGTATTAAGTATAATAATTTGCTTCTGGAACTGAGTAAAAATATTTCCTAGGAACCCCACGAGATGGCGCTTGCCACCCTGTTTCCTCTGTTTTTCCTTACTCTAAGGAAATTCAGCAACAATGTAAGAAGGAACATCTAAATATTTATTTTAAATGTTAGAGTTTAGGTTTTCAGAAAGCTTGACTCTTTAAAATTGATGAGCTTCAGTTTAATATTTTGAAAAGTGTTCATTTTTATTACAGGAGTTAAGACTCTATTGAAGATTTTAAGGTTATTTTGGAAACACTGGGATCTGTGTAATATAAAAAAGGCTGCCTTCATTCCATTTGCCTTTAAACACTTATTTTTAAAGAATATATATGATTTATGAGATGTAGTTTATATGTGTAGCCTCTAAACATTTAAAATACTGACATTTATAAGGATCTGGTGATTAGTAATTATTCTAAAATAATTGTTCTGTTTGTTTAAAATCAGGAACGTATACTTGGAATATAGCTTAGTATTTCTAAGTAAGAATGAGATTTAATAAATGGAACGGTAATGAAGGGCAGCAGGAATTCACCCAATCATTATATGGATCCTTTTTACCCCTGTATATTTATTTATTTATTTATTTAATTTTTTTTTTAATTTTTATTTATTTATGATAGTCACAGAGAGAGAGAGAGAGAGGCAGAGACACAGGCAGAGGGAGAAGCAGGCTCCATGCACTGGGAGCCCGATGTGGGATTCGATCCCGGGTCTCCAGGATCGTGCCCTGGGCCAAAGGCAGGCGCCAAACCGCTGCGCCACCCAGGGATCCCTACCCCTGTATATTTAGTATGTAATTAACACTATTTTATTTTACACGGTTACTGTTTACATTATCATTGTTAGGGAAGGGAATTATATTGAAATCACGTTGAGGTTGCTAAGGGAAGTTTTATTTAAGATTTTCATTTATTCATGAGAGTCACAGAGAGAGGCAGAGACAGACATAGGCAGAGGGAGAAGCAGGCTCCCTGTGGGGAGCCCGATGTGGGACTGGATCCCAGGACGATGGGATCGCAACATGAGCCAAAGGCAGACGTTCAACCACTGAGTCACCCAGGTGTCCCAAGTTTTATTTATTTATTCTTGCTGAGGGAAGTTTTATATTTTTTTATTGTTTTCTGAAATCCCGATCATAATTTCAATGAAAACTATATCATAAAAGACTAAGGAAAGTGTATCCACTAAAATTTAGAGCTAATTAAGTTTAGGTCTGATTTTTTTTTTTCAGCCTCATCATAAAAGTGGTCAAGCATTAGAGTCAAAGGTATATTATGGAATAAGAACAGTAAAAGGAACCTACTGTTGAAAATGAAGTCAGACTTTTTGAAAAATTAAATTGAAGCTTATAACCAAATATTTTAGATGGTTGTGAAAGTAGTCATTTCTTTCACCATTCTTACAAAGGTCTGGGAAGAAGGAATCTATTATATATGAAGAAAGAATCACTCGTTTTCTTTTTTTAAACAATTATTGTATGTGCTGGCTGCTAAGCATACATAATATGTTCTGTGGGTAGGCTGCACGTTGAGGCTGTTCCTTTGTTAGCTTGCCCTTTTCTGTATCAAGGGTGCAGTGTTCAGTTTCATGTTGCCTTCATTCCCATCATACTGTTTGGTACAGGATCTATCTTAAATGGGCTTATAAAACACAGTCTCTTTAAAAGTCAATCATTTTCATTGAATGTATGCGAACATTGAATTTAAACTTAGTTTCTGAGCTAAGGAACTTTGTGAGAAACCTCGGTCAGAGAAATGTAATAGAGGAGCAGATGTAGCGGATGCACACATAGCACACAGTGCTGATTCATCCCCTGGCATCTTTGAATACTGAGATCTGAAGATTTTATTTTTAAAGTGCTATGATTTTCCATTGATGAAATGAAGATTGCACTTTCAAATGTGCCCATTTCCAGGGTTAAAAAAAACAAAATTTAACTGAGTACATATGAAGATCTAATTGTTTTTTTTCAAAGATTCATGAATCGATATCCCGTCTAGCAAATACAAAGGAGCTCCAAAGGGCTGCAGGAGAGGAAAGATTTTTAAAGGCAGAAAGAGTAGGACCAGGAGGGACCTGGGGGTGGGGGGGGAGGATTATTTCGGGCAAGGTTATCTCTCTTTGGGAGCCACAGGAGTTATCAGATGGATTACCTCACTAGTGCTGATCAGGAGATTCCAGACTGATAACCCATCAAGATTTCATTCTTGGGGAAGGTTGAAACTCCAGTTAGGAGTCTCAGTTTGGTGACAGTACTTAGTGCAAGTGACTTCATTTGGGGCCTGTAGGTTTTTTTTTAAGCATCAGGTTTTTTTCTATAATTAAATTTTTAAAAATCTGAAGATGAAAAAAAAAAGCAGTAGATTTCTTTTCTTCCATCTTTAGATTTATAGTACACATTTGAGAACAAAGGAAAATAGCTTAAACTAGAATGTGTTCTTTATGGGTCTTCTCCATCATATTTTTAGACATTGTAGATATGTAATTGTCAAGGAAAGGATTCACCTTGTCAGTTGGTCAGCTGATTGACTTGTTTTTTTTCTGAATGCATGAGTTCTGAAGTCTGATTCTAGACTTAGATATATTTATTTCTTCTATTCTCTATTCTCTAACTGTGGAATGCTCAATTTATATGTGGAACCTCCCTGAGATTTTTTGGCCTATAACAAACACTATTTGAGATAATTATTGCACCCTCCTCATACACGGTCAGTAGGACTACTGTTATTATACTAAGAACAGTGGAATTGTAAGGAGCTGTATTTATTTGTTCCTCAAGGAATTTTTTTTTGTTTTTATTTTTTATTTTTATTATTATATTTTTGCTGAAATTCTATTTTATTTTATTATTATTATTATTTTTAATAATAAATTTATTTTTTATTGGTGTTCAATTTACCAACATTCAGAATAACACCCAGTGCTCATCCTGTCAAGTGCCCCCCTCAGTGCCCGTCACCCATTCACCCCCACCCCCCGCCCTCCTCCCCTTCCATCACCCCTAGTTCGTTTCCCAGAGTTAGGAGTCTTTATGTTCTGTCTCCCTTTCTGATATTTCCCACACATTTCTTTTCCCTTCCCTTATATTCCCTTTCTATTATTTATATTCCCCAAATGAATGAGAACATACACTGTCCTTCTCCAATTGACTTACTTCACTCAGCATAATACCTTCCAGTTCCATCCACGTTGAAGCAAATGGTGAGTATTTGTCGTTTCTAATGGCTGAGTAATATTCCATTGTATACATAAACCACATCTTCTTTATCCATTCATCTTTCGATGGACACTGAGGCTTCTTTCACAGTTTGGCTATTGTGGCCATTGCTGCTAGAAACATCGGGGTGCAGGTGTCCCGGCGTTTCATTGCATCTGAATCTTTGGGGTAAATCCCCAACAGTGCAATTGCTAAGTCGTAGGGCAGGTCTATTTTTAACTCTTTGAGGAACCTCCACACAGTTTTCCAGAGCGGCTGCACCAGTTCACATTCCCACCAACAGTGCAGGAGGGTTCCCTTTTCTCCGCATCCTCTTCAACATTTGTGGTTTTCTGCCTTGTTAATTTTCCCCATTCTCACTGGTGTGAGGTGGTATCTCATTGTGGTTTTGATTTGTATTTCCCTGATGGCAAGTGATGCAGAGCATTTTCTCATGTGCATGTTGGCCATGTCCATGTCTTCCTCTGTGAGATTTCTCTTCATGTCTTTTGCCCATTTCATGATTGGATTGTTTGTTTCTTTGGTGTTGAGTTTAATAAGTTCTTTATAGATCTTGGAAACTAGCCCTTTATCTGATAGGTCATTTGCAAGTATCTTCTCCCATTCTGTAGGTTGCCTTTTAGTTTTGTTGACTGTATCCTTTGCTGTGCAAAAGCTTCTTATCTTGATGAAGTCCCAATAGTTCATTTTTGCTTTTGTTTCTTTTGCCTTCGTGGATGTATCTTGCAAAAAGTTACTGTGGCTGAGTTCAAAAAGGGTGTTGCCTGTGTTCTCCTCTAGGATTTTGATGGAATCTTGTCTTACATTTAGATCTTTCATCCATTTTGAGTTTATCTTTGTGTATGGTGAAAGAGAGTGGTCTAGTTTCATTCTTCTGCATGTGGATGTCCAATTTTCCCAGCACCATTTATTGAAGAGACTGTCTTTCTTCCAGTGGATAGTCTTTCCTCCTTTATCGAATATTAGTTGACCATAAAGTTCAGGGTCCACTTCTGGGTTCTCTATTCTGTTCCATTGATCTATGTGTCTGCGTTTGTGCCAGACCCACACTGTCTTGATGACCACAGCTTTGTAGTACAACCTGAAATTTGGCATTGTGATGCCCCCAGCTATGGTTTTCTTTTTTAAAATTCCCCTGGCTATTCGGGGTCTTTTCTGATTCCACACAAATCTTAAAATAATTTGTTCTAACTCTCTGAAGAAAGTCCATGGTATTTTGATAGGGATTGCATTAAATGTGTAAATTGCCCTGGGTACCATTGACATTTTCACAATATTAATTCTGCCAATCCATGAGCATGGAATATTTTTCCATCTCTTTGTGTCTTCCTCAATTTCTTTCAGAAGTGTTCTATAGTTTTTAGGGTATAGATCCTTTACCTCTTTGGTTAGGTTTATTCCTAGGTATCTTATGCTGTTGGGTGCAATTGTAAATGGGATTGACTCCTTAATTTCTCTTTCATCAGTCTCATTGTTAGTGTATAGAAATGCCATTGATTTCTGGGCATTGATTTTGTATCCTGCCACGCTACCAAATTGCTGTATGAGTTCTAGCAATCTTGGGGTGGAGGCTTTTGGGTTTTCTATGTAGAGTATCATGTCATCGGCAAAGAGTGTTTTTTTCATTTTAAAAGTGTAACATACAGAACGGAAAAATAGAAGATACACAGGCATGTTTAAGTAAAATACACAAATAAGTAAACAAATAAGTGAAATACAGGAGTCCTAAGCTTGGTAATTTACCACAAAATGAAGACACCTGTGTGACTAGTACTCTTATCAAGGAATGAACATTACTGAGCATCCTAGATAGACCCCTTTGGAGGGCCTTGGTCTGTCTCATCTGGCCTCCTCAGAGTTTATCACTATCCTTCCATTACTAGTGGCTAGCTTTACCCATTTTTTTTAACTTTTTTTTTTTTTGGTGTGTAAGAGAACATTATAAGAGAACATTGTATTTTTATTTTATTTTTCTAAAGATTTTATTTATTCATGATATATATAGAGAGAGGCAGAGACACAGGCAGAGGGAGAAGCAGGCTCCACACCGGGAGCCTGACGCAGGACTCGATCCCAGGACTCCAGGATCACACCCTGGGCTAAAGGCAGGCGCTGAACCACTGAGCCACCCAGGGATCCCCTGTATTTTTAAAATACATTCTTAAATGATAAGAACAGAATTTCATGGTATAAAACTGTTTTGAACTCATGAAAGATACTAGTACCAAGGCTATGTGCTGTTGCCTACAGGAAAAGTCTACAACAAACAACGTAACCTTACACATGTTTTCACACTTGTCACCAGTGGCAGAGGAGGATAAATGCGTGGGGTTAGAGATTGCTGGGGGACATTTCTGTGTCATAAACTGATACAACTAAAAGCATGATATTTCTTTGAACTAAATGTTATCTTAAAAATTAGGGAATTTTGATAGTCTCCATAATTTGTCCATTTTTCATATAATGTTTTTCCATATTAGAAAAGAAGCATCTACCAGTGCTTTCTTTAGTTAACGGAGAAAATGCTGATGAATTGAATCGTCACTTTTGAAGGGGAGGAGGATGGGGCCTTGGGGTAACTGGGTGATGGACACTGAGGAGGACGCTTGATGGGATGAGCACTGAGTGTTATACTGTGTGTTGGCAAATTGAATTTAAATGAAATATTTAAAAAAATGAATTGTCACTTTTGGAAAACTGCATTGAATTGAAGAGCGTTTAGATTCATATACGCATGTTCAAATGGGATGAATTTTTGTATTGCTTTGTGAGATGTGTTCGGGCAGGAAGGATGCTGAGGAGCTCAGATGTTGTTTTTGTGCTTCACTTACAGTTTCAATAAGTGTCATCTGAGAAGCTAAACTGCTTTTTGTATGGAAAACTGCAAGTCACTTATTCATAGGTTAACATCTTTTATTTTCTCAAAAATATTTGTTCAAGGAATACTTTCAGAGATGGAAGACAGTGGCTCTGTGAAAGATACAGTGGCTTCTGGGGTGCTCAGTGCCCTTGCTGCTGACAATCGTCCACAATGTTACCTGTCTTCTTTTTAGCCCAGTTTCTGGATATGTGCCCATGAATTTTTTAGTTGTTCTCAAAACTCTTGCTCTATCATCAAGCACTTTGCAAAATGACATGTCTACATAGATGTTATTATTATAAGTAAATGAACAAAGACCAACTTAATAAAATTCTCCAACTTGAAATTAAAGAGCCAGATTCTTCCTCAGCCAGCTGCGTAAGGAGGTATTTGAGCACATGAAAGGATGTCATTTGCTGATGGAAGCTTTCTCGAATTTGGTTCCCTCCTTTTGCCACATGTGGATTCGACTATAGTCAAAACACAAAATTTGACCAAATTTTACATTCAAGGTGATTCTTAAACTGACCTTTAGGGAAGTTTTAAACAGTTTTAAAATTGGCAAAATTAGCTTGTGGTCGAGCTTCTTACTTTATTGTTACTTGCTAAAATGTATTTATTGTTTAGTTGCAAAATATCTTTGGAATTTTGCCTTCCAAATTTATATGATTACAAACCACGACATGAGTGATAGCTGCATTGCGGCTATTTCTTATCCAGATCTTCCTTGCCTTACGATGAGATGATGTTCCCAATAAACCCATCACAAGTTGGGCAGCCTGGGTGGCTCAGTGGTTTAGCGCCGCCTTCAGCCCAGGGCCTGATCCTGGAGATCTGGGATCAAGTCCCATGTCGGGCTCCCACCGTGGAGCCTGCTTCTCCCTCTGCCTGTGTCTCTGCTTCTCTCTCTCTCTCTCTCTCTCTCTCTCTCTGTGTGTGTCTCTCATAAATAAGTAAATAAAATCTTAAAAATAAATAAATAAACCCATCACAAGTTGAAAATATCAGAGGTTGAAAATTCACTGAGTATACCTAACATACTTAATGTCATAGCTTTGCCTCGCTTACCTTAAGTGTGCTCCGAACACTTACGTTTGCTTGCAGTTGGATAGAATCCTCTAACACAAAGCCTATTTTATAATATTGACTATCTCATGTACTTTATTGAATACTGTACCGTAAATGAGAAACAGAATGGCTGTAAGCATATTGGTTCTTTGCCCGGCCTGATCGCTTGCTGACCGGGTGCTGTGGCTGCCACTGTGCAGCATCACAAGAGAGGGTCCTACACACCTGGCTGGCCCTGGAAAAGATCCAAATTCAAATCTGAAAGTTTGATTTTACTGAATGCAGATTGCTTTCTGCCACTGTGAAGTTGAAAAATCATTAAGGTGAACCATCTTATGTTGAAGAGTATCTGTATATTAAAAATATGAAGGTTTAGGTTCATTTGTTCACAACGATTTGACCATTTTAAAAATCATTTTTTAGGGACGCCTGGGTAGTTCAGCAGTTGAGTGTCTGCCCTTGGCTCAGGGCGTGATCCCGGGATCCTGGGATCGAGTCCCCCATTGGGCTCCCCTCAGGGAGCCTGCTTCTCCCTCTGCCTGTGTCTCTGCCTCTCTCTCTGTTATCTCTCATGAATAAATAAATCTTAAAAAAATTTTTTAAGTCATTTTTTAGTACATCTTATGCCTGTGAGATGATGAGTACAAATCATGACTGATTCATTAGTTGTGGTTGAGGAAAAACATAACATCCTAATCACCATTAGAAAACCAGGGATATACCTTATCTAAATTTTTTCTGATCATTTGTACTTCCAAATGCACAATAAGCTTAATTATGGATCCTCTTTAAAAAATCATGCCCCTATTTGAGAACAGCCTTTTTTAAAATTAAAATCATAATAAATACTGTAAAATTTCACCTGCAGAAATAGGACTTCAGGTACTTTTATGTTCTGGGAACTCAGAATGTCAGAGAAGTGGGGCTAAATGCAGTGTTTATAAACCTGATCAGTTGTAATTGTAGCAGCAGGAAATTGGACTGATGTGTGGGAGTTTGGGAGGGTTTTCATTTGTTTGTTTCAGGTAAATAAGCAAACAAAATGAACATGGATACTTAGGGTGAAAACTTTATTTTTCTTCTAAATCTTGCTGTTGGGTGCTCCTGCTCTCTTGATGGACTGAAGATAGCAGAGGTGGTGTTGGTCAGTGTTACCAGCCTGTCTTGTTTTCAGAGCACTAGCTTTTATTGTTCACTTACACGGGAGAGCAAGAATAATACCATCATAACATAAAAGTGCGAGTGGTCCCAGTTATGTTTTTATACAGAAGCATTTCTATCCTTAGGGCTTTCGAAACCTCCCTTTTCTCCAGGGAAGAGCTGGAATCTTCTGGGAATACAAACATTCCAAAATTAGAAATCTTGGCATAAAATTGCTCTAAAAAGAGGTGCCTTGCTAAACCTGTACAGCCTAACTATTGCTGTGTACCCTGTGGGATACAGGTGACCAGAACCTGTTAGCGGGCAGGTTTCCTGGGCTGACTGTAGAGAAAAAAGAGTGGAGAGGCCTGCGATTTTAGCTTGAGTGACATTATTAGGTTGTTCCTGCCTTCTATTAAAATAATATACTTAGCATAT
The DNA here is from genome assembly GCF_048418805.1 of Vulpes vulpes. Taxonomy (NCBI): domain Eukaryota; kingdom Metazoa; phylum Chordata; class Mammalia; order Carnivora; family Canidae; genus Vulpes; species Vulpes vulpes. The sequence goes on along the minus strand of NC_132782.1, from coordinate 19,787,910 downwards.
TATCCAGAATACCTCCCATTTAATCAAATTAAATAATTATTCTATTTATCAAGAACAAGTTATTATGGTTGATAATACCTCTCATTATTTTGTTTCCAGAGCTCGTCCTCTTTCATTGTAATCCCACCAAATCCTAAAATACACTGCACGTTCATGAAATTTAGTAAATGGCAAAGTTGGGATTGAAATTGGCTCACCTGGTATCCAGTAGCAACTCTGTGGTAACATATCTCAAACTACATTGTGATTATTTAATGTCTTTTTTCAGGCCTTGGCTATGGAATTCTCAAGTATAGGATTGTGTTCTATTCACATTCATTTCTAATTTAGCCCTAGCTCTCATCTGTAGTTGGTACTTGATACGTGTTTGATGAGTAGATGAATGGGATTTTATCTGTTTGAAAGTGATGAAGATTTTCTTCTCTTGAGTCACTAAAAGTTTGGCTATCATTTTGATTTCTAGACTATTTTAAAGCCATTTTATATTATATTTTATGAATTTATTAGTGTAGTCACTATGGAAAGGTAAGAGTATGCTGAGAACAATTTAAAATTATTGTATATCATTAGTTACATTTCACACTAGCTAGAATTTATTAAGATGTATTTGAAATCTAGAATCTTTATTGCATTTTGGTAAATGCCAGTGTAAGAAAAAGAACTAGAAGTAATGATAAACTAGAACTGATGAAAGATGGATTTGAAGCCTAGAATTAATATTTATCAAATGGCTACATCTCCTAATGTGATGCAGTGGTGAGTATAAATCATCTCTGCTGTAGTAGGCTTGCAGAAATGCTTTCCCTGAATACTGGCTGGCTTTGTGGATATTTGGACATGGCTCCTCCACACTCAGAAGAACCTTGCCTTTGGTTTAATGCTCTGCTGTTGCCATCTTGAAATTCTTAAATTTTGAACAAGGGACTTGAAAATTAGATAACAGGTTCTGATTTGAATCATGGTGAAATAATCACAGAAATATAGGATGAGGACATTCTACAAGATAAATGTTACAGATTTTTTTTTTTTTTTTTTTTTTTACAAATGTCATTGTCATGGAAGATTTTTTAAAAGGGTAGAGGAGCAAGAAGTGTTCTTGCCTAAAGACAAGGCAACCAAATGCGATGTGTGAACCTTAATTGGATCCTGTATCAAAAAACAAAAAAGGACATTTTTCATGTAATTGGGTATATTTGATGGTATGTTTAAATTTTGATTACCATCAGGGTCCCTTTTATTCAATATTAATTTTGGGGTTTCTTTTTTGAGAAGATCTGTTTGTTAGGGGTTTTCTAAAGAATGAAGGAAATTTTACCTTTTTAAAAAATAAAACAATATCTTGCAATTACCATATTGCAAGAAGAAACCATATGGGGTTTCTTTTTTTTTAAAAAAAAGATTTTATTTATTCATGAGAGACAGAGAGAGAGAGAGAGAGAGAGAGAGAGAGAGAGAGAGGCAGAGACACAGGCAGAGGGAGAAGCAGGCTCCATGCAGGGAGCCCGAGGTGGGACTGAATCCCGGGTCTCCAGGATCAGGCCCTGGGCTGAAGGCGGCGATAAACTACTGAGCCATTCAGGCTTCCACCATATAAATCTCAGATACATTAAGGGGTTTTTATGATTTTTTTTTTTGTATCTTAAAACATTTTGCCACTTTATCATTCTAGGAATTATTTCATCATTACTTTTCCTTTATTCCCAATTATGCTAAAAAAAACCTCTAATAAGAAAACAGAAGAACACTGTAGTTGTGGCATACATGCTCACTACTTTGTTTTTGTCCAGTTTCCTTACTTTGCTACCCAAAGTATTGTGTTGTCTTTTAAGAAGGTACAAAAGAAGGTATGGAGACGCTATCTTTGTAGTTGTGTTGTTTTAAAATTTCATTGAATACACTTCATTGAACACACATCATTGAACATAATTAGAAATGTAGACTTTTCTATTTCCTGCACATAATGGCAGAGCAAAACATTGTGACAGAGGAAGACATTTTGCAATAGATAAATCAGAAAGAAGATGAGCTCTGTCTGTGAGCTCTGCCACAGCTCATCTACAGCTCATCTACAGTATTCTAGACTGTAATGGTGATGGTTAAATTTATCATACAGAAGAAATCTCAGATTGTGAATTATCAAGTGATGATATCCAAGATCCGGGGTCAGCAAGTCAGCTTACTACCTGTTTTCTTTTTTTTTTTTTTTTAAGATTTTATTTATTTATTCACAAGAGACGCAGAGAGAGAGAGAGAGAGAGAGAGAGAGAGAGAGAGGCAGAGACACAGGCAGAGGGGAAGCAGGCTCCATGCAGGGAGCCCGACATGGGACTTGATCCTGGGTCTCCAAGATCACACTCTGGCTGAAGGCGGTGCTAAACCGCTGAGCCACCTGGGCTGCCCCTTACTACCTGTTTTCATAAGTAAAGTTTTATTGTGAAATACATGCCCATTTGTTCATATATTGTCTAGGGCTACTTTCCCACTCTGCAGGCAGAGTTACATAGTTGAGAGAGGTGGTTTGGCCGGCAAAGCTGAAAATATCTGGCTCCTTATGGAAAAAAATTACCAACTAAAGTGTTAGGTGCATTTTCTCAAACTCAAGAATTGGTGATGAACAGTATGTATCTAAAGAAAAAGGAAATAGCGTATTCATATCCAGTTAGTCATTCAATAGGAAGAATTTCATTGCTTCATTTTGTAGCAAGAATCTGGCCCATCCCATTCTGCTAATAGGACAATGGACATTATTTTTTCATTTTCCCTGAGGCTTATGCACAAAAATATACCTGATACAGTTTTTACATGGACATATGCCTGTGGTAGGTGTGTGTACAGAAGTGACAGGAAGGAAATAGATGGTGTAGGAATGATCAGTTTATTGGACTGGTCACTTTAATTAGTTTTTATGAATCTAAAAAGTTTTGCAGTTATGGAGCAAAGAAGATTACTCTCTTCAGCAAAATTATGAGCCATCTGATTTTTCAAAAGTGCTATGTTTTGAAGATGTAGGTGCAAGAGGAAAAACCAGAAATAGTTATAAACTAGAACATTAAGAAAATGTTTTTAAAATATGAAATACTGCATTTTGACAATTCAAGTGCCAGAAAAAGAACCAGTACAATGATAAGACAAATTCTTTTAGAGATGTACTTGAGACCTGGACTCTGTATTTATTAACATGGATATGTACGTGCATGTATGACTGCCAGTGAGCAATTGGTTGTATTCAAAGAATGATGTCTGCTTAAGGTATATTCAAAACAGAAAAATGCAGAATAAAATTTGGGTTTGCATGTTAAATTTTCATTAAATTTCTAATATGTTGTTTTTCACTGTCATTTCAGTCTTGAATTGGTAAATTATTCATAAAATGACCTAAATATACAAAAATTAAAAAGTTTCATGGACCCAGATAGTAAATTGGGTCCTGGTTTTTGGTTGATTTGGTTGTTTGTTGTGATGGTTGTTTTTCCTAGCTTACAAAGGGTTACTTTCTTGGGTATGATAACAGCATTATTTGTGTGTAGGAGGATGTTTTTATTTTCAGGATATACATGCTGAACTATTTATGAGTGAAATTTTATCTGAAATTGTTTTAGGGATATATAGGGAGAAGAGTATAGAAGTAAAATTTTTTTTTTTTTTTTAGAAGTAAAATTTTATCTGAAATTGTTTTAGGGATATATAGGGAGAAGAGTATAGAAGTAACAAATGGGCAAATGGGTTAACAATCAGTGAATTTAGATGAAAGATGCAGTAAAGAATGTACTATTCTTTCAATTTTTTATAGATTTGGATATTTTCAAAATAAAAAAAAATGAGAAAGGGTGGCTTAGTGGTTTAGTGCCTGCCTTTGGCCCAGGGCATGATCCTGGAGACCCAGGATCCAGTCCCACATCGGGCTCCCTGCATGGAGCCTGCTTCTCCCTCTGCCTGTGTCTCTGCCTCTCTCTGTGTGTGTATGTCTCTCATGAATAAATAAATAAAATCTTAAAAAAAAATGAGAAAAAAAATCCACGGAAATGAAAATTGGGTTCTCCAATAGATGAAAAAAGAACTCTTTCCCCTGCTTCCCTACCCTTTTCTTTTAGAGGAAAGACTTGTATTTATATTATAAATATATATAAAACCTATTTATTTATTTGTTTAACTTGATCTGATCGCATCAGCATTTTACTGCTGAGTAGTAGAGGAATAAAATGGTAAGGTGAATAATATGCATTTGTTTGCCACCAGGGGTTTTCTTAGAAATTCTTGTGCTTTCAAAAAATATTACATTTACCAGTAAAATGCAGAAATTTTCTTCCTTATCTATGAGGCAAGTTTGTTACAACAGTTAATGCGCAGTGGACAGGTTAGCTTGTGTCAATATGTTACCTGTCATTTTTATCATTTTTTTTATGGCTTGTTTACATAGAAAATATAGAGAATTTTCTTTAAAATTATAAGCACATGTTTTATATCAAGAACTCAGATTTTCTGAAATTGTTTTTTATGTATAAAACATGCATGAAAGAATCCAGTCTCACATATGTGTATGTATTAATGATATGAATGAAATTATATTACTTTGCCTTTATTTTTGAGCATTTCATTATTGTTGGAAAAATATTTACTATCAGCATATTTGCTTTGACTTTCAAAAGTATACCAAATATTTGAAAATTTATGAGAAAACAATTTGATCTGTCATTTGTGAGCTGTAAAAAAAACCATTTATTTTTGTTATGATATATCACAAGAATTTTAAGTCTTATTAGAGATAAATAATTCTCGCATACAGACTGATAAAGGCACATGCTTTTCCATTGCTGTCATTTCTCTGTGCTTGATGTTGCTTTGAATCAGATAAGTCTTTTTTCATTTTCCAGTGACAATGACCTTTTGTTTTCCAATCCGTAGTATTCAGGATCCTTGAGGGCATTCTAACAATGTTAGTGCAGTAAAGCATGCAGACGGTATTTCAAACAAAATGCTTGTTCACAGCTGTATGACATAAATCATTCAGTCTGCTTTTTCAGTAACAAATAATATTGCTTATTAGAAAGCTGCATCAAGTCTGGAGTTAAAAGAAGACTCTGTTTAGATATTTTAAAATAAACTGATTATCTGGCTTCCATTTTGGTAAAACTATTGGACTGTCACATTTCATGTGTGAAGTGTGGTGAGCCTTGGCTCAGTATTCTTTCTGAATCCTGAAGGAGAATTGAGGAGAAAAAAGACATGATATTTTTTTTTACTTAAGGACATTTAAAGGATGGTACCTTGAGAAATTTCTAGGTTTTGTGTTTACATGATAGGAGTCCTCACTTCCCATCGGAGCTGGTAGGAATTCACTGAGTTCTAGCTGTGTCTGTGTGCTGCTTTAACTCAAACATTTCTCCATACAGCTTTGATCAATACCTGGTTTTCCACTGGGCCCCATGCTTGATTTTATGTACTTGGATATTATCGTCATTGTGTATACATATAGTGGCATATATTTTCTATATTGTTAAATATATGATTGTCATGGGCATGGGGATTGATATCTTATCAGATAAATGTTGGCTGGAATGGAATTAGACAACTTTGACTCCAAATCAGATAGTCACTTTTTGTTAAACTGTTAGCCACTTATGCTGTAGAAGATGCTCAGTAGCTTCAGAAATGCTCATTGCAGAGTGACGGAAAGGAGTGTTATGTAGTGACTTCGATTATGGCATCTTATGTGTTCTGAAGATTATCTATGAAAATCTTACTGTGACATCCACATTTCTTTTCCTAGAAATTTCCTTAATGTCAGATACTTCAGGAATCAGGTTAAAAGTTTATTGCTAATAATGACAGCTAGTATTCATTTGCCGGGGGTGAGACTCACAATTAGTAAGTACTAGTAGAAGAGGCAGGTTTCCAAGCACCCAGAGCCCACACTTGTAACCAACCAGTACTGCCAAAGCTAGTAGCACAATGAGGCAGGTTCTCATTGTCCCTTCAGAAACTTAGGTGCCTGGCAGACAATGTATCATTCCTCTTCTTCCTGAGTACCCAAGGGTGAAGCATCCAGCCATCCTTGTTCTTTTGAGTGTTTGAGAGACTCATAAAGAAATATCCAGCAACTTTGTTTCTAGTCATTAATTTTCCAGACTCTGGTGGGTATATTGTCAGCTTCTGTTCTTGGTTTCTGCTCTAAGAAAATTGTATTTTGCGATCTGGCTTTGAGCAGCATCAGTTGGTCCATTGCTGTCATGCAGCAAGTCCGCCGTGCTCTGTGGAATCTAAAATACTAATAACTGTGTTTCATATACATGTTTTCTGTTTCATGATCCAGTAAAATGTTGAATCACTACAGTTCTATATACCATATGTTGAAGCATAGGCTGTGGTGGAAGGAGGCGTGATCATTGGACAGCATCCCACTCAGCTTTGGAAAATACCACTGAGCATAATCACTGTTATTCAGTATTTTCTTTCTGACCTTAGACTTTTAGTTTGATGGTCCCATGTAGAAGAATTTGTGATTGAGGAACTGAAGGATTCTAGTTTTAGGATAATCCTAGATCACTAGTGAAGCTATGAAAGCCCACTTAATTTTCTTTTTATAGTCAACTGAAATAAAATGAAGGTAGAAGACTAGAGAAAGAGAATATCAGTTAATTTTACATTCTTACATCCTAGGAACTTTTCAGGATCTCCTCAAATTTTGAGAATATGCTTGTAAATTTATTTTTTCCCATGTTGTTCATATTGTAAACATATTTTTAAACCTTCTCTCTGATAGTGCTGTCTAGTTTAATTCTTCATGGTCTCAGCACTGAACACATTAATACATAGGCGAACACTCTAACCTGACTTTATGACCTCCCTCCCAATAGAGCGAGGAGAACAGTTCTAAGACTTCACTGTTTTCTTTGTCCTAACCTCTGCTATTGTCTGAATGTTGCATTGCTGAACCATGACTACTGCTCAAGCACCACCCACTTCATCTTCTGTTTTCCTGCCTAGTCTTAGATCACTCATTTTTTAAATCATCCCTAGCAAAAGTGATTAATGGTTTAAATATTACAGAAGTAGAAATTTTAAGATGGTAGAAAGTATATCTGCATGTTCTTGCAGGAATTTTTAGCTTAGGAAAACTCAAAGCTGGGAAAGAATTACTGTTCTTGACCTTACAGGACTCCTTCGTAAAATACAGATATTAAATGCCCTTTTTGTCAGTAATCCAATCAAGATGACAGAACTTTAAGAAATCACCCTACTGTAGGACTGAGAGGGGAGGCACTTCTTGGAGTTGATAGATTTAACTTAAAAAAAAATTTGTTTTTCAGTAATCAACACCTAACATGGGGCTTGACCCTGGAACCCTGAGATCAAGAGTCCCATGCTCTACCAACTGAGCCAGCCAATTTAGCTCACTTTGATAGGTAGCAGCAACCAAAGTTGATAAATGGAAACTCTATTTGGATGTGACAACCAAAGAACATCCTTAACATTTAACTGAAAGTTGTACTCAAGGGATCCCTGGGTGGCTCAGTGGTTTAGCGCCTGCCTTTGGCCCAGGGTGTCATCCTGGAGTCTTGGGATCGAGTCCCACATCAGGCTCCCTGCATGGAGCCTGCTTCTCCCTCTGTTTGGGTCTCTGCTTCTCTCTCTCTCTGTATTTCTCATGAATAAATAAATAAAATCTTAAAAAAAAGAAAAAAGAAAGTTGTACTCAAGCTTGAGCTACAGGGAAACCAATAGCAGTCAGAGGACTTTAATAGTGTCAGGAATGAATCTGACCATAAGGGATTTATTAGCCTTAGAAGCTGGTCTTGAAGCTAAATATACATCTCAGGGTTTTATTGTTCAACAGCTTGTGATAGCTGTTGACCCTTGTAGGCTACCCTTGAAATATTTCCTGAAACATTTGCCTTCTGCCTCTGAGAAGTTGTCTTAGCTTTTTTCTTCACATGAACCTCCTTAGATTGTCTCCCTTCAATCCCCAATGCATTTATCCCCCCCCCTTTTTTTTGCTCCTTCTTAGTGCCTTCATATTTTTAAGTGCAGTCACTTGGCTTTGCATTGTTGGTCTTGTTTCTAACCTAGCATACCTTTATAATAGTATCAGTAGTGGCTAGGAGCATACGATCTAGAGTCAAAGTCTCAGCTCAAGTGCAGATTCTACTGCTTGTGACTTTAAGCAAATGCCTTCATCTCTCTTAAGTACTGGTTTTCTTACCTATAAAACAGTGATAGTAACAGCACTTTATAAAGTTGTTTTTGAGGCATAAATGAAATAAGTATCAAAACATTTAACAAGAACTGAGCACATTGTAAAGTGTTCATGCAACAGAATTTATGCTATCTACTAGTTATTGTCTTAGGCCAGTAGTTCTCAAACTTTTTAATCTCAGAACCTGTTTATACTCTTAAACATTATGTAGGAACCTAAGGACAAACCCACATTTGTTTATGTGGGTTATATGTATTACTGTTTACTGTATTTGAAAATAAAATGGAGAAGCTAAAAAAATTATCATTTGATTTAAAAATAATAATAAACCTATTACATGTTAGCATAAATAACATATTTTATGAAAATAGTTATTTTTAAAGTAGAAGAGTGGCATTCTTTTACATTTTTTCAAAGTCTTGGTGTTTGGCTAAAAAGAAGAAAACTTGTATCTGCAATCATTTGTTGTAATGTGTTGTTTATTTTTTTTAATTTTTAATTTTTGTAATGTGTTTTGATTAGAGTTTATGAAGAAAGTGACGTTATACAAGGATGTAGTTGGAAAAGAGGGAAGTATTTTAGTAATCTTTTGAAATAGTTGTGATTATTCTTTGATACTACACTAAAACTTGACAAGTGGTATTTTCTTCAAGGTCAGTTGCAATGTAGACTCTGACACCATATCACTGAAAATTTCATGCTGTTATATTGGGATTCCTGGGTGGATCAGCGGTTTAGCGCCTGCCTTTGGCCCAGGGCATGATCCTGGAGTCCCGGGATCGAGTCCCGTGTCAGGCTTCCCGCATGGAGCCTGCTTTTCCCTCCTCCTGTGTCTCTGCGCCTCTCTCTTTCTCTCTCTGTCTATCATAAATAAATAAATAAATCCTTTTAAAAAAAGAAAATTTCATGCTGTTATATTAAAACCCATTGGTCTATCTTGTACTTTGACTGGATCTTTAACCTATGCATGATAATGCCTTTGTAATTTCTTAAATATTAGCTCAATGAGCTGTGCAGATCTTACAGATGTTAGCACATTTCACCATACAACATATTAAAAAATCACATTCTTTAATATCACTATCCATTTTATCAGAAAAGTCTTTAAATATTAAAGTGTCAAGCTCACGGTAGTGATACAATTTTCTCCAATTTTTTTTTTAAAGATTTTATTTATTTATTCATGAGAGACACAGAGAGACAGGCAGAGACACAGGCCAAGGGAGAAGCAAGCTCCATGCAGGATGCCCGACACGGGACTCAATCCCAAGACTTTCGGATCACGCCCTGGGCTGAAGGCAGCGCCAAACCACTGGGCCACCGGGGCTGCCCAGTTTTCTCCAAAATTCTTTTTTGATGTGTTTATTTATTCATGAAAGACACACACACACACAGAGGCAGAGACACAGGCAGAGGGAGAAGCAAGCTCCATGCAGGATGCCCCATGTGGGACTCAATCCCAGGACTTCGGGATCACGAAAGGCAGATGCTCAACCGCTGAGCCACCCAGGCTTCCCATTTTCTCCAACATTTAATGTTCACTTGAAAGCTTGGATTTTATGGCTGGTAATAAATATTGTCAGTTACTGTCCTTGAAGTGACAAGGTAACTTTGTTTATTTTCGGGAAAATATCTACCAGATATCCAGGTCTGAATAGACATAGTATGTCAGTCATTCTTTCCAGTGAAATTGTGTTTTTGAAAATTGCAGCTAGTCCAGTTCACAACTTAAATGATCTCACATATTTTTTCCCAAGATGACATCATACTGTAGATATGCCTTATACACGCTTCCTGTTTTATCACACAATATTAAAAAAGGCACATACTCAAGGGTCAAGATATAGTACAATTAATGCACTTTAAACTGCTTTATCAAGGATATTTTTAAATGAAACTAAATTTGTTTTTAAGCCATGAGTATGTGTGGCAGTGAAGAATACAGTGACAGCTATTGTAGTTTGGTGCTCCTGCATTGTTTTGTGCCAAAGCTCAGCAGTTTTACCCTCCACAGCTTTTGCACTGATAGTGAGAAAAGCAAATAGCTTCTTAGTATACTTATGAAAATAGTTTTGATCTTGTGTATCCCCCTGAAAGAGTCTGACTGATCCACAGGAGTCCACAGACCACACTGAGAATCGCTGTTCCAGGCAATGTGAAAAATAGACAAGAATCTTTGCCCTCATGAAGCTTACATTCTAATGGGAAGAGATGAACAAAAGCCAACATAATTTGGTAAAATGTTCATATTTTGGATAGTGATAGGTACTAAAGAGAAAAAGTATGACAACTAATGAAAACAGAAGAATATGAATTGCCAGGGGATTTTGAACATTTTAGATAGAGTGAAGAGAAGGCCTCATTTAGAAGATGACTTTTGAGTAAAGAACTGAAATAGGTGAGGGAGCAAGTCAGGAGAACATTCCAGTCTGAGGGAGCAGTTAGCTGGAAGTGTTTCTTGAATGTTTAATAAATGGCAAGGAAACCAGAGACTGGAGAGGAGGAGTGGAGTGTGCAGTGAGGGGAGAAAAGTAGGAGGTGGACCTTGCAAGGTAAGGACAGGTCTTCTAGTATCTTGGGGGTCAGTGCTTTTGAATCATGGGCGTGCACATCAGCTAGGGGGCTTTTGACAATGCAGTATCTGATTTATAGAAGGGAATTGGGTCTTGTGGTTCTGCATTTGTAACAAATTACCAGCTGATGTCAATGTTGTGTTTCACTTTGAGTAGCAGTCTTGTAGGCAGTAGTAAAGAGTTTGGCTTTTAGTCTGAGTGACACAGGAAGCCATTGGGGAGAATCTATCAGAACAGTGTCATGTTCTGATGTGTGATTTAACATGGTCAGTTATAAATATTAATAAAGGTAGTGCATCTCTAAGCCCTTATCCAAAACCTCTGGTAACAGATATGCAGTAGAATTCAGAATTTTTCAGATTTTAGGAAGGTAATAGATTTTGTGTATATATATTTTCCAACCCCCCAGCATTGTCTGATATTAGCACTCTGTAATCACCCATTGATATTTCTGCAATGAAACAAATGAACAGTCACACTCAATGGAGTAAGTAAGGACTGCAAATATTCTTATATCCATTCAGGTGAGGTTTTTGCCATTGAATGCATTATAAAGAATTATGAAAATGCTTTTAGGTTCAGGTCAGACAAGTGTGTGTTGCCAAATGAGTTATAAAAATACTTTTACTTTTCAAAGCATATGGGTTTTAGAATTGAGAAAAGGTGGGCCTTTGTTATTATACTTTCAGGTAGTGCTCTTCATATCTTCACACTGCAGGAACTTTTAAGACAAATAAGTCTATTACATGTTCATTTTAGGCCTTGTTGGATGCAGCTGTCGACAAGAGAGAGCTTTCATACCCTGGGTCCTGCTCTCAAAGGAGGAAAAATAGGTACCTATAAATTCAGAGCACAAAGTCTCATTTCCAAAAAGTGTGTTTGCTTCTTGGCAGCTTCTACTGTCATGTGTGCAGTCAAAGCACATTTAATTGAAACATGCTGAGCATTTTATTATACCTTGGGACAGTTAGCATGTGCTTAGAATGATCCAACTCTGCTCATTTGTGGTTAACACAATATTGCTTCCATATCTGATTCTGCTTCCTTTCCTACAGCTTTGAGCTGCCTTATTCTACATTTGGCTCCACATCTTGAAATCTAAAGCAAATTTCTCTGTGTTCTTCACAATCCACTGTTCATTTGTTTTTTGTTTTGTTTGTTTTAAATGACTGGTTTTCTAAGAGAAGTCCAGTTTAAAAGAAGTATATTAAGAAATTATCAGTGATGAGATATGTTGTGATCTTTTCCCATCTCAGTTATCTGTCATGTTAAAGTATTAATAATGGAAGTATTATCTCTCTTTTCCATATAGGGTTTCATTTAAGGGTTAGTATATCCTCTGTTCTGACTACCTGTCCTCTTGATGAAGCTTGAAAACATTGACATAAGGCAAGACTTGAAAGGTTTCTGTTTCAATGCTTGCCGGCAAAATGACATGTTGACTCTCATCATTGGGAAATCCTAACTCTTACATGAATCTGTGTCCAAAAATAATGCACATTCTAATAAACACATTCTAGTGCAACTCCTAAGCCAGAGAATATGGCAATAGATTCCTTTTGCTGCAAAACTGTGTTGGTTTATGGGAAATATGTGAGTTAGGAATAATTGTCTCAAAGGATGCATAATAGCAAAGGGAAAAACATCGTTTGCAACTTTTCCTGTAAGGAAAGAACAAGGAGGATATACAGTGGACTCTTAGACATTGAGGAGATGGGGGTGCCCACCTCCCCCACCTCCAAACAGTTGGAAATCCAAGTGTAACTTTTGACTCCCCCAAAACTTAACTATAAAGCTTTACTAATAACATAGTTGATTAACAAATATTTTGTATATTATATGTATTATATATTGTATTTTTACAAGAAAGTAAGCTAAAGAAGATAAATTGTTAGTGAGAAAATCATAAGGAGGAGAAAATACATTTACAGTAATATACTGTATTGATCCCCTAAAAATCCACATGTGGTTGGACGTGTGCAGTTCAAACCCAGGTTGTTCAGGGGTCAACTGTATACTGTTTTGACTGAAGGAAATGAGGGCATTTGAGACAAGAGTTATGGTTCATAGATGACTGTCTAGGAAGCTCCCCACTAAAAGTGTAGTTTCAGTTGGTTATTTTCCAGAACTTCTATTTATAAAAAGCAAAAATTCTGAAAATTGAAAACACAAGAGTTTTCATGTGATTACATTTTTAATATCTGTAACTTCAAGTGCTCTGAAAAATTCTGAAAATTGAAAACACAAGAGTTTTCATGTGATTACATTTTTAATATCTGTAACTTCAAGTGCTCTGGATGGTTAAGTCTCCATTGTTGAATTTGGAAAAGTGTTAATCAGGTATATTCTTTTTATATGTGTGGTTCAATGTTTATACCACATGGTATATTCTTTTAAGGATGAATTACAAGGACTTCATAAAGAGTTAACTCATTGCAGTCTGATTTTAGAAGTGAGAGGTATAGAGAGACAAGTAGAAGGATATACTTTTTTGGTATTGTTGAATATTGTGTATTCTTGTTTTTGTGGTAGAGAACTTTAGGAAATGTGTCCTGTTATTAAAGGTGAATTTATTTTGCTTACCTAACAAAATCCAAATGAGAGCCATTTGAGAATGTTGAGATGTTATTGGGAGGCTTGGCAGGAGTTAAATCTTCTCTTGAAGTTCTCTGTCAGAAACCATGTGGTTTAGTGGGCCTGTCTGAGGACTTACTGTGCCAACATGCTAGGATAAACAGTATTAGAAATTATCAGATTCGTTAAAGAGAAAACCTCAGAGAGATATAACTTGCTGTTTAGAACAAAAAAATAGTAGGTTGGAAAAAGATGGTCCTTACCTTTGAATTGAGTTGAGTGACCCAGTTCCTGTGTATAGCTTTTTGTTTCCCAGTGTAGAGTGAAAAGTTTGAGTAAGCAGAAAGACTTTGTTTGTGCAGTCTGTTTGCTAGGTCTGCCAAATTGGTTAGAGGAAACATCGCTTAGGTCTTTAATAAGAGGCCAAACTTGAGTTATAAAAAGGAGGGGTTTCCAAGTTTGGTTCACATTTCATTCAGGAACCTTGGTTGGGCCAAGCTCTGGGTCCATGGTGAAGCGATGAACACTGTATTTACAAAATGTTTGTTTTTGGAGATCTTTGGTGAAGCTACATGTGGGCACTGTAGTTGTAGCCAGAAATTTTCTTCCATATAGTAGTGGTTCTGGGTCATTATTCTCTAAGGAATTAAAAACAATTATCTTTGGTTTTAAAAATAGTTTATTTCTGTCAGAATTGTATCATGACACATCAGTTTTCAACTTGGAACAGTTCTAAATGACTTTGTTTCTTCTAAGGGTAAATTTAACTGACCTGATTTGGCCATGACTTTGCAGAGTGAATTTTAATTAGCTTTGTTGAAATGCTTACTTCCCATGTTTGGAAACATTTTCTAGGAAAGAAGTTTAGTCAGGATATGAGACACCTAGAAATGTAGTGAAGCACTTTTTTTTATTTGTATCCTCATTAGTTTAAAATTGTATGTGTTATTATGAGCCTTTTAGTTTTTACCCTGAATTTTTGTATTCCAAGAGATTTATTTATATTTCTCCCCTTCCCCCAAAATATATTTCTTTTAGAGTAAGAGGTTTCATTCTTTTTTTCCGTGACTCTCTCAAATATTATCAATAGTAATTATTTGTTATTTATTGTGAATCTTTTTAAAAAGATCACTTTATAGTAACATAGGATTTGTGATCACAAGCATCTCATTATTTTAGTATGCCAAAATTTGGTACAGAAACAGAATAGCAACATGTCATTAATGCCTTTCGTTTTCTGATTAAAGCAGGACAGGGAATCTCTTGCCAGTTGGTTGAAAGGTGAATCTTCATTTAAAGGGAAGAAAAGCTTTTTTTCTTGTCAGTAAATGTCCTTCTTTTTACAGAAATTAAAATTGTTAATTTTCAAAATGAAGGCAGTTTGAAACAAATGTGCTTTAAAACATTAATCACAGTTTTTGAGTGTTCATGCCTCATTAGTCTAAACTTCATTTCAAAATGCAACATTTTTTTCTTTTTGAGAAAAATCCATCATATTGTTAAAAAGTTGCGAAAGCCTTTTTGGTTTGAGCTTAAAAAAATAAACAGCTTAAATTTAACATTCTAGTCTGTTCTTTAATGAACTATTTCTTTTTTAAAATAAAAAGTTAAGCAGATTTAAACTTAACCAGAAGAATATTGTTCCAAACTAAAGGATTCATATAACATAACTATAAAATGATATACAAACCATGTAATAAAAAGAATGAAATTTTTTTGTTGTTTTCTAAAGTCAGTCATTTTCAACAACACCCATAGATATGCTGGATGTAAATAGGATCCAACTGGAGAAAGCACAAAGATTTTACTCATTCTTTTACAATAAAACATTTTACAGTGTTTTAGGTTCAATCTAAAAATGCAGAATATTAGGATATTTATAAATAAATTTAATCTTGGGGGATCCCTGGGTGGCTCAGCGCTTTAGCGCCTGCCTTTGGCCCAGGGCGCGGTCCTGGAGTCCCGGGATCGGGTCCCACGTCGGGCTCCTGGCATGGAGCCTGCTTCTCCCTCCTCCTGTGTCTCTGTCTCTCTCTCTCTCTATGTCTGTCATAAATAAATAAGTAAATCTTAAAAAAAATAAATTTAATCTTGTCAATCAATAAATGAACACTTTGAGTACTTCCCAAATAGTCCTAATTATTGTGAGTTATGATATATCCTATCAAATATATTATCCCAGGTATATTTTACTAAGATTTTTAAATCATTGCTTAAAGATACAGATGAACATTTTGAAAATTTTAATATTAAAGGAAAAAATGAATGTCCTGAAAATAGAGAAAAAGGCATCACAGAAAAAAATTATAGGTAAAAGCAAATTTAACACTAGAGCTTGCTTAAAATCTGAATCTTTGAGTTTTGAAAAGGGAGAAAAAAATTGAATAACTTTCATAGACATGATAAAATAGGTAAAAGTAAGATCTCTTTGACTTCCAATTCTAGCAATTAACCAAAAGTAAAAGAAAATTTCATTATGAAACTGTTCTCTTTTCCTTAATGAATGTCTGCCGTTCAGCTGATTCAATTAGAACAGGAAAAAGAGGTAAATGAAGACCTGCGTTAGAGGTCCTGAAGGGCATTCAAAGACTATACAGGAGGATGGTGCCTTATAATGTATAAATTTGCCACAAAGCTTGTATCTGATTTCCAGGCCTCTCGGACTGGGAATAGGATTTCTCAGGTAGTGTATTCATTTCAAGAGATGACTCAAAAAATTAGCCTGTGGAGTTTGTTAAATTGGACTTTTTTCTATCTGAATCAGATTTCCCGGTTTTTTGTTCTTACAGATAGTTAATCTATATTTTTTGTTTTTTAAATAGTTTTTTTCCTCCTTAGTACATATGTAACATATTCATTAAATAATTTTTTTAAACCATGTAGACATATAAGACAAGTAAAAATCACCATCTAGAGAAGCCTTATTCCTCCTGGTTCTGGGAACAAATAACACCCAGTGGCTTAGGGGTTCCATTGTAAGTTAACTTCTCTCCTGTGATTCTAGAGAGACACCCATACACGGAGACATAGTCACTCACAACATTTTCTGTACTTGGTGGGTTGGATGAGGAACCTGGATGAGAAAGGCTGATCTAGAGATCACAACTGTTACTTAAATGATGTATGTTATTCTAGATCTTTCATATTTTCTCTCCCTGGCCTTCTGCCCCATATGTACACACACATCTTTGTTTTCATTTGTAAAAGTGCAGTCAGACTGAACATCCTGATCAACTTTGTCTCTTTTTTTCCTTTGTTTTCCTGTACTTGTTTGTATTTTGCTTATAGTCACAGAGAAGAACATCCCCAACAGAACTTGTCTTTTTACTTTGCTACTTGCTTAGACACAGTGCCATCCATCTGCCTTCTCAGACCTTGCCCACCACCTGTGACTTCTGAGCTCCTTACCACCACTACCGCCGCCACCACCACCTCCTCTGAGTCTTTGCTCCATCTGTTTTTCTGGCTGTTTTCTCCTACCTTTGGCCTTCCTGACGGTTGGCTTATTTTCTCTGACTCATGAGCATCGGTCTGGGCCTGACTACCCTTCTCCCTGCGGACATCAGAGTGTTTAGTGAGAAGTAAGTACCAAGCAGAAGAGAACACATTTCATTACTTTTAGATGCTTCCTGAACAACTCAGCCCTGGATCCCTGCAGTGCCCCATCTCTAGCTTTCCTCAACTTGTCTTTGATTTCACCCAGTCTACATTACTTGTGGTTCCTCAGATGCTCCTTTAACTCTGTTATGTCTGTGCTCTTATTCACTGTGTTCCTCTCTTTGGAATTCTGTTTTTCCTCTTACTTCCAGTCTCCTTCCCTTAGCCCCTTGACTTTAAAAATCATCTGTCTTGGGCAGCCCTGGTGGCTGGCTCAATGGTTTAGCACTGCCTTCAGCCCAGGGCCTGATCCTGGAGACGCGGGATCAAGTCCCATGTCGGGTTCCCTGCATGGAGCCTGCTTCTCCCTCTGCCTATCTCTGCCTCTCTCTCTCTCTCTCTCTCTGTCTCTCATGAATAAATAAATTTTAAAAATCTTAAAAAAAAAAATCATCTGTCTTTCAAAGCCCTCATCAGAGGATGCTGCCTCTGTTTTTTTCTTTTTTGGCAGTCTGGCTGAAAGTGGTTCCTTCTTTCCTTCTATTCTTTCATCAGTTCAGCAAATACTGTTCTTGCCAGGCATTTTGACAAAATGATAATGTGTAAAACTCTTATTATGTTTAAGGGTATTATGTATTATTCTTATTATGCTCATATATTATTTTTATTATATTACCTTGTTTGTATAATTATATCCATTTTATTTTCCTTACTTCCCTTGAAGACATAAATTACATATGGACCTACCTTGTAGCCAACATTTTTACACATAGAAGGTGTTTAATACGTATTTATTGAATGAATGAAACTTTCTGATTATATCAGCATTGTGTACGCCAGCATGACTTTGGGTTTTTTAACAAAATTACCTTTTGCATAGACAGAAAAGTATTACCTACACTTAAAGGCAAGGGAGAAAATCTTTTAATGGATTTTGTAGGTAGGTACTTAATTTAAACACTCATCCATATCATGCTAAGGTTATTTTAAGCAGCTGTCCCTGAGTTTGTAAAGATGGTTTATAAGGGGAGCTGTCCATGGATCATAGATTGTCTGGCTGTCATTCTCAGTTGTGCTCTAGTGATGGAAGTCTGTCACGTTTATGTGCTTGGTGTGGGTGGTTTTTCTGACCATCAAAACGAGGTGAGGGGAGCCCTTGAAACCTCCACCTGAAGGCAGATTACAGACATTTGGTGCTTATTGGCCTCAACTTCCTTTGAACAAGCTGAAAGGACTTTTAACTGCTAAAAGACCACATAATTTCCTCTCTTTTCTTCATTAATGTTTGTATTTCTTCTATCAGATGAAATGTATCTTAGCCTACCATACCCAGTATCCTAGATAAGGCAAGGAAACCATTGTTTAAAACAGTTGTTCTCGAAGTATGGTTTGGGGACCTTGGGGTCCCCAAGTTTTTTCTGGGTTCCCACAAAGTCAAAACAGAATAAGAGGACGTTATTTGCCTTTTTCACTTTCATTCTCTCACAAGTGTGTAGTTGAATCTTTTGGAAGATACATGGCAAGTGATATCACAATAGATTAAATACAGAGGCAGGTATGAAAATCTGTCTTCAATTAGAGCAGACATCAAAGAGATTTGCAAAATGTAAAACAAATTTTTTGATTTGAAAAATAAAGTAACCTTTTATAAAAGTGTTAAAATATAGTGGCCTTGTTATCCAGCAAATTAACTAAAATTTGTCAAATGAAAACAAAATTTGTCAGTTTAAATCTCTAATGTGGTTAATATCAGTAGATATTAGAAGCTCTTTAGAATCCATATTTTTTTAAAACAGAAGTTTGAGAATCACTGGTTTAAAAGATGTAAAATATTTAAAAGGGGATAGACTTTTTTTATTTTTTAAGGATTTTATTTATTTATTCATGAGAGACACAGAGAGAGAGAGAGAGGCAGAGACACAGGCAGAGGGAGAAGCAGACTCCATGTAGGGAGCATGATGCGGAACTTGATCCCGGGACTCCACGATCATGACCTGGGCTAAAGGCAGGCACTAATTACTGAGCTACCCAGGGATCCCCAAGGGGACAGACTTTTAAAAGATTATAAGATAAAGTCCATTTGATGTAGTCAAGGTGTCTTCAGACTGGAATATAATAATTGATCACACTGGGGGGGGCACCTGGATGGCTTAGTCTGTTAAGCATGTGCCTTCGGCCCAGGGTCCTGGGATCAAGCCCCAGTCGGGCTCACTGCTCAGCAGGGAGTCTGCTTCTGTCTCTCCTTCTCCCTCTGTGCCTGCTCGTACTCATACTCTCTCATTCTCTCTCTCTCTCAAATAAATAAAATCTTAAAAAAAATTATTGGTCATTTTGGTTTCTAGTTATTGGGCAGTTAGGTTGAATCCAGTTTTTTAGTCTTTTTTTTTTTTTTTAAGTTGGCTTATTTATTTTGAGAGAGAGACCAAGAGAGTGAGAGTAGTGCAGGAGGGGCAAAGGGAGAAGAAAAGAGACTCTCAAGTAGAGTCCGCATCAAGTGGCCTGATGTGGGGCTCAGTCTCATGACCCTGAGATCACAACCTGAGCTGAAACCAGGAGTTTGAGGCTTAACAGACTATACCACCCAGGCATACCCTAGTTTTTTAGTTTTTTATTATTTATTTATTTATTTATTTATTTATTTATTTATTTATTTTTTAAAGATTTTATTTATTTATTCATAGAGACACAGCTAGAGAGAGAGAGAGAGGCAGAGACACAGGCAGAGGGAGAAGCAGGCACCACACAGGGAGCCCGATGCGGGACTCGATCCCGGGTCTCCAGGATCACGCCCTGTGCTGCAGGCGGTGCTAAACCGCTGCACCACCAGGGCTGCCCATAGTTTTTTAGTTTTAAAAGTAATATTTCAGGGGCACCTGGGTGGCTTAGTCGGTTATAACACATCCAACTCTTTTTTTTTTTTTTTTAACACGTCCAACTCTTAATTTCGACCCAGGTCATGAGCTCTGAGTCATGAGATCGAGCCCTGTGTCAGACTCTGTCCTTAGCATGGGGTCTGCTTGGGATTCTCTCTCTGCCTCTCCCTCTGCCTCTCTTTCTCAATCTCTTTCTAAAGAATAAATAAAATCTTTTTAAAAAGTAATATTGCAGTGATATTCTTGTATACTGCTGTTTTCCAAACACCCTTAGTTGTTCTGCAGCCAGTTCCTGGGAAGAGAGCAGAACTGCTGGGTCACGAGGTATGCAGAAGGAGCCGGCATGACTGGTTACATAAATTCAGAGGCCATACGTGCTCCTCTGCTTGCTGTTGTTAATCAGTGTCCCAGTTAGCAGGAAGTCCAGGATCTTCCTCTGTAGACAGCCTCTTCCTGTGCGTCTGAACCCCAGGAGCTTACTCAGTCCCACGGTGGCCCCATCCTCTCCCAAATGCTGGAAAGAGAGAGAGAGCTGCACTATAATAATACACTGGCTGTCTTATCCTATCACTTTCTGTGAGTGTTAGAGACCAGCCCTGTATTGTTTGTTGAGAGTTGCTTGTCTGTTGCTGCTAGGATGCAGTTCATTAGTTCTTCTTATACTCAGTGATTCAGTGCCAGGGAGGTTGAGGACACTTCTCACATCAGTCCTGTGCTGGGTCAGTCTGTTCTCCCTAATAAACCCGTCAGCCCTTGTGTGGCCCTACATCACCAGTTTCAGTTAGTCCATTTTCAATGTCATTCTGTTTCAGGAGTGTCTCTGCCTTTTCTTGCCAGTGGAACTTGGTTTGGGCTATGAGTTTCATCTATAACAGAACTCCTTAACTTTGAATCTGGGGAATCAAAGATTTGGGGTAACGTTTCTTCTCTTCCACAAGGACCTAGGGTCCTGGCAAATCAGTCTCCCCAATTCTAGCAATGAATTCTGCTCACCAAGAGGCAGGGGGATTGTTTTTCTAAACCATCTAACTATGCTTCCTCCATGGGCTTCTTTCCCCTGAGTTCTGAGGACAGTGGTGCTTACCCATTGCCTAACTTGGTCAACAAAAAGACCAAGGTGACTTAAGGTCTCAACCTTTAAACATAAGAAAAATTGTCATAATTTTTAAGTGTTTTCTTCAAAGAGCAGCTTATTTGAGCTCTTCTGTTACAGATGCCCATCAAATACTTGTAAACATTTAGGATATGTATTGCTCATTGCGCTCCAGAGAGGTTGTGCCGGTTTATACTCCCATCAGCAAAAAAAATACATTACTAGGAAAAGACGTTTACAGCCCAAACTTCACTCTTAAAAGTCACTAATCATTAGAATTGTTTTAATATTAAAGGAAACTCAAACTTTTCTCCCACTATTTCTTATTTGCTAAATGATCATTTTATTTGGCCACAAAATTGTGATCTGTAGCATCTTGAATAATGGCCTTCTCTAATACAGTAGGTATATGAAGGAAGAACAAATAAGAGAATGCAGAGCTGAAATCATTGACAATGGCCTGAGGCTAATATGGCAACATCATTGTGTTTTTAAGTTCACTTTTGGCGAGGGCAGGAGAGGGTATTATTCACAAGGTCTCCTAAGTGCAGGGTGTTTTATGTAACAACACCTAATTTGCTCCTCATAACAGACCTGTGTTGTTACATTTTAGATGATGTTACTTTGTTTTATAAAGAATAAGATTCAAAGAGGTAGTAAATTTCCTAAAGTCACACAGATTTAAATAAAAGTTGATGTTTCCCTTAGAAAGCCCTATTTAGGATTAGATACACAATTCCCCAGAGGCAAGATTTTGGGATTTAGCCTCTTTCTCACCTTCTCCAAAGTCAAAGCAATCTACGGAAGGCTCTCACTGCTTCAGTACAGACTTTGCACAGGATTTGTGAGGAATTAGGGCCAACTGCAGAGTTTGAGGGCACGGTCCCAAAGGCTTCTCTTAATTCTGTCACCAACTGCAAGTTGGAAGGCATTCCCTCAAACCCCTCACAGGCTTGATAATTCACTGGGAGGACCCAGAGAACTCACTAAACACCGGTAATACCCGTAGTCATGACTTCTTACAGGGAAAGGTACTATAAAAATCAGCCAAGGGAAGAAGCACGTAAGGCAGGGGCCAGAAGTATAAAATGTGGAGCTTCCCTTATTGTCTCTGTTTAAAATGGCCCCACATGGAATCCCTGGGTGGCTTAGGGGTTAAGCGCCTGTGTTTGGCCCAGGGCGTGGTCCTGGAGTCCCCGGATCGAGTCCCCGGATCGAGTCCCACGTCGGGCTCACTGCGTGGAGCCTGCTTCTCCCTCAGCCTGTGTCTCTGCCTCTCTCTTTCTCTCTGTGTCTCTCATGAATAAATAAATAAAAATTAAAAAAAAAATAAAATGGCCCCATACATGGTGATGAAGTGCTGTCTGGGGTTCCTAAGCTCAGGAAGGCTGTGATGTATCTTATGGAGAAGACAAATAGGTTATAGTGCTGTTGGTTGTGAGTTCAGTGTTAATGAATCACAATATTTATGAAATCAGATGTCTTTAAACAGAAACACAAATAAAGCAAGGTTATATATTGATGGACCAATGAGAATGTTGTGACCAGAGACTTGCAGGAACCTAATCTTGTGTTGTCCCTTAGGAGCACAGTTCAGTATTCACTAATTCAGTGTTCAAGGTGACTGTATAGAGTATAACTACGATAAATAATGAGGGTGAACTCTATTTGCTGCATTACTTCATCACTCATTTATTCATGTAATCATTTATTCATTAAAAAAAGTATTTGAACACTCCTACTGAGTGCCAAGCAATTTCTACATGATTTAGAATTTCCTTTTTGTGTTCTTCTGCCTATCATTAGTAGTCTTGCTGTAGCCCTCTGACTCTAAATATTTGTGTGGTTTTTAAGTGAAGTGTTAGCATTTTAAAGGTTGAAGGGAAGGTTTTGAGTCTATTATCATTTTTAGTTAGCCTTACACATGCTAGATTCAGCCTTCTCAAGAAACTTACCAGAAATTTTCTTGCCTCCTTGGAGACAAAGATTTTTTAGACCAGATTCCTTAATGAGTTCGTGTTGGGTGCCAGCAGAACCAGGCGATGTCTCTGGCCACATATTCCCACGCCAAGATGCCATGTCTGCCAATTTAGCTACATGGTCTTGTATGCAGGGCCTTTGACCAGCAAAATTATTACTTAGCTGCACTTTACTGATGAGATGCCAGACCACACTGGTGCCTCTGCTTTTTCGAATTCCCCCATCTCCCTCATATGTTTGTATATTTGTCTCTTTCCATCCCCTCTTTCCACTGTCTCCTAAGTCCTCATTCAAGCAGAGTGAGGGGGAAATGGATGTGAAGAGCGGATGTTCCCCTCGGGTTTTTTGTGGTTCCCTGGATGCACGGTCTTCCAGTGGAATGCTTCTCATTTCTTGGTTTTGATTGTCCATGATGTATGAAGAAGTACCTTGCTGCTCTTCTCTCCTGATGTTAATAAAACCAGTTACACTGGAATCCTCCTAATTTCATTAGGAGGATGATGGGGGAGGTACATTTCCGATGGTTAAAAGTTTTATCTGGTCCATATTACTGAAAAAGAAAAATACCAGTGATTTCAGGAATCTTTTAGTGAAAAAGTCATAGAATTATGCCCAAAGATACAAAGACTTTATTGACTATAAGTGACTGTGAGAAATAGGTGCCTGCTATAAAAAATTAACCCTGGTGTTTTTAATGTGATAACCAGTTGAGTAAATATAATAACTTTCTTTGAACATCTTTGTGAAACTGTACTCCCAAGAAAGTAAGGACCAATACTAAAAAAATCTCTGAATGACCTTTAGAGTTTAACACAATGCCTAGGACACATAGACTTCAACAAATGTATGTTAAATATGTGATTAAATATATATTAACATAATTTAATGTATATGAAATATATGATTAAAGTAGACATATTCAGTAATGTTAATTCGGTGTTTATTCTTCCAGATACAGATGAATATAGACCTCCTGTTTGGAAATCTTACTGTAAGTATACAAATAATTTTAAATTGGGTGGGTTATAGTGCTTTATGAGTGATATGGAAATAAGATCATTAGATATGAATATTCATTTCATTTTATTCCCATTATTGAAAAATTAATTTACAGCAAGATTTGAGAATAGCATAGAAGAAGTAATTATGGGAAAACAGGAGTGTTTCCATAAGGTCTGTCTATGGTTTGCGTGTCTGGAATGCATCTCATCCATCTGCGTTAGCATGGAATTCCATATTGAACTTGAGGCCACTTGTTGACGTTGACTGATGAAAACTAATGCGAGGAGAAGCTCGCTAAGAATTCAAGCAATGTAATTATTCTTAGATCCTAATTCTTTGTATGAAAAAGGTCTGTGTAAATGATAAGTCAGGAGGCTATCTTGATAGAATAAGTGCGTGAAAAGAGGCAAAAGAAAAGTGGGTTTTTGTGCATGTTTAGTTTTTTAGGAATTGCTTCCCAAATATAAAAGAGAGGCATCTGAATTCTCTATTGCTCTTTAAACTTTGCATTAGCATAAAAATCTTTTCAGAAGAGTCTAGGTTCCTAGTCCTTTATTTTCCCTTCCTTGTTTCCTAGAGAATATTATTTCTTCAAGTAAAAGATATTTCAGATTTTTAAAAAGGGGAAGTAGGATTAATATAATCAAAGTAGCTTTAAAAAGAAATCCATGAATGCACTCCTGTAGATACCAGTACTGTAAGTTTTTGTTATCTGTGGAGTTGAATAAGCAACCTAAGAAACTTTTACTTTAAATATACATTATTAACATGTAAATGTTGAGTTATCCTGAATTTTGTTATTTATAAGTTGCTGGCTCGGATTCTTAGTTTTATGTTCCCAGAACAACAGGTAGTTTTATTTTAATAGGTTGCTACTTTGAGCTAATTATAGTAAGCAAAATATGAACAGTCTCTAAAAGTATTGCCATAGAGGCTGCTGGTACCTTCTGGGGAGTATAGTTCAAAGAATGTATAAAAATGACTAATGTTCTTTACTTCTTAAAGATTTTGTCTCATAATCCCATTGGCTAGAAGCCTATTTAAAGTTCTTGTCTGCATTTTCTGGTTTTTGATTCATCTTTGTTCCCTTTGCTCTGACTTGTACCTTGCACATTTTTTTGTGTATGAGCATCTAGGAAGCCTCCTACTGTTACTGAGTCATGGTGGTGGCTCTTTCCCCTTGAAGAATATTGGGGACTAAATGTATAGGCAATTTGTATTTTCTATGTCTCTGAATGTCTTATAGTAGCTATCATGTTTTTAAAATGGCTTCTTTTTTTGGGTGCTAGTTCTGCTTCTGAGTTTTATAGTTTCTTTTAGTAACCTCAGTGCTTGAGCTCCACATTATTCTAAAGCTCAACATATTCTGAGCTCAACATAATTCTAAAAACTTACATATATGAACCAGTAGGAAAATAGAACTAACAAGATGTTGAAGTTGAGGACTCTTTTTAAATATAGTTTTATTGCCTTTGTAAAAAAAAGATTTTATTTATCTATTTAGAGCGAGCAGGGGGCAGGGCAGAGAAAGAGAGAAAATCTTCAGACAGACTCCCTGCTGAGTGAAGACCCTGATGTGGAGCTCCATCTCACAGCCCTGAGATCGTGAACTGAGTCAAAATCAAAAGTTCAGTGCTTAACCGGCTGAGCCACCTGGGCACTCCAAGTTTTGTAGCTTTTTGATACAAATTACTTGACTTAAACCAGGGGCCTAACCAGTAATAAATGAGGCAAGTGAGCCAAGTGGTAATCAAGGGAAAACAGAGCAGGGATGCTCTGTTTGCAGGGCATAACACATAAGTAGCTCCCCTTTATAGAGTGCTTTGATGTTGTCAGATCTGATTTTTCAGAAGCGGAATTCTCTTTTGCCTTTGTTGATGTTAAATCACTTTTTAAATGTTTGAAAACACACTTAAGTTTAGAAAACAGCAAACCAAACACATGAGCTGATTTTGACCTCAAGATACCTACTTGTGATCTCTGAACTTATTAACAATGTTTTGTTACTATCTCCGGCTACCAAGAAATTCATTAATAAGTATATAAGCATTGACACTTAAAAGGTGATTGAAAAATTTAAGTACTTTGATCATATATCTTTTCATCTTGAATTTAGCAATTAATTTTTGGTAAATCATTTAATGATTGTGCAGTTTAAATTTCAGCTGAGGTCCAGTTTAAATACCAAGAATTTTAAATTAAGAGCCTGAATTAGTCTTTATTGCAGTGGTCTTTTTAATGATCTTTTTGATAAGTATTCCTTGAATTCATATGTTACATTCAGTTATACAATATCTGAAGGCCCCCCTTTATATATTATTTGTTAAATATAAGTCTTAAAGGTAGCAAACAAGGAAGCATTTGTGTAAAAATTATTCCTCTCCATGAAGCACAACTGTACCCTTTGAAATGTTGATTACAACAAAGGGTAAAATTTTCAAGTGATGATATCATCACTCCTTTTTTCAAAATCACTTATCTTATTGTTTGCTTAGTGAATAGGTAAATCCATTATTAGTGATAACCATATCACTATTATTTGTGCTTTGAATCAAAATCAATGTTTTATATTCTCTTGTAACTTTTAATGTTCTTCTTGACTACCATTCAGTTCTCATAATTGAGTTTCCATAGGTGACGATACTTTCCCAAGCATTTTCTTCACAAAGGAAAACAACTGATCTTTGAAGATTACTGATCAAAGCAGAATTGTGAACTGAATTTTCACATGGAATAGGTAGCAATATGGAGGAGTGGATCTGAAGAATCCTCCCTTTGTGCAAATCATGTGTTGGCTTCTCTTAGGAGGATAGAGACTTATCTGGGTGTATGTGGGTGCTACACGTGTTTAATCACTCTCAGGGCTGGAGTGCTCTTTCTCTGTGCTCTTTCTTCCCTTCTCTGAGGTCTCAGAACTACTCCCTCTATATCATCTCTTTAATCTATAACAACATATTCACAGGAATATTTTTGAAAAACTGACTTTCACAATAAAAAATGGATATCTAAAACTATTTATAATTTATGGCATCTCTCTTAGGCATT
Source organism: Vulpes vulpes (assembly GCF_048418805.1). Taxonomy (NCBI): domain Eukaryota; kingdom Metazoa; phylum Chordata; class Mammalia; order Carnivora; family Canidae; genus Vulpes; species Vulpes vulpes. The sequence goes on along the minus strand of NC_132782.1, from coordinate 19,760,979 downwards.
TTTGCAACCAGAAGGAAAAGGCAAAGGAATTAATTTCTATCAATAGAATTTCAAACATTGGTAAATGAGGGAGTGACCTTTATTTTTTGATTTTTAAGTAGGAAAGCTGTGTCTTCTTGGTATCTTTTAAATTATAACATTCCCCTGGTGTTATATTTTGATGATGAATTCAGGATGCATCCTAGTAACCAAATATTAATATTAATGTAAGAAATTATATGTATTAATATCAGTCATCTATATATAATAATAGCTGATCTTTATTGAGTGTTTTCTAGGTGTTAGCAACTATTTTATGTCACCTACATATAATGACTTATTCATCTTTTTCAGTAATCTGTGAAGTAAAAACTATTATTATCTCCACTTTACAAATGAGGGAAACTGAGGCACAGTATGTGGGGTTAGTGGCAGAGCCCCAGTGTTCAAATCCCAGGTGATCTGTTTCAAGAGTTCAGATTCCTAACTGCCATGGTACATCTTCCCTTTGCAAAGCAATACAGAACAGTAAAGTGTGTCTGCATATGTGCTCAGTGTGCATTTTGTATATATTCATGCATATAGTCTAATTATATGTGTGTGTATGTATAGTCTAATTGTGTGTATTTACATGTCCCTATGATATATACGAATGAATATGATCAGAGGTGGAGTCTATATAATGATGTCTAGTTGAAATTTAAGTCTTTCGTTATCTGACAGTGGCAGAAGTCTGGTTAGTTTGATGTTGACAAAATGTCTAAATATTTAAACATATTATTAACTTACATTCAGGTATATGTGATTATATATGTAGAAATAGAAGAAAAGTTCCCTCCAAGAGATAAACTTAGATATAAATAAGGAGAACCTCTCTAATGACTACCATTTTCTGTTCAGTCTTTTTTCATTACAGATCAGAAGGGCTGAAGTGGAGCTAGAATGTCATAGTATTGGTGTTATTTTCATGGGTTCATTTTCAGATACCCTAAAAATTACCCTTTCCTTGGCAAGAGGAATACCCGAATTCTTCCTTGTGCTGCATTTGCTCTAGTTGAAGAAGTGGAGGGTTACTTTGGCCCAGAAATTTTGTTTTTAGGGGAGATTATCTTTGAAGATAGATGTTTGCAATATAAATGGGGAGAAAAGCAGCACATCTGTTACTTCTAACATAAATCCTAATTTTAGTTTCAAGTTTGACATGTAATAATGTGCTTTCAGAATGTATAACCATTATTGGCTTAAATGAGAGACATGCTTTATGCAATACATCCACCAGGAATTGGGGAAAATAAAAGACCAGATTATGGAGAACATAGCCAAATACCCAGTACTGATTTGTTACAAGGTAAAAAGACATTTGTATGGATTTTGATTTTTCTATTTATGCTTGCTTTTGGGCTTTTACTAAATTTAGTTTACTTTCTTTGCATCGCTCTTAACAAATTTTAATTTAATAACAAATAGTACTATACCACATTTTTCTTGCGAATGTAAAAAAGCAGGCAGTTTGTGATTCCTAATATATTCCAACTTTCTGCAAAAGGGTAATTTAGGATTATTGTGATAGCAGAATATTAGAAAAAACCTAAATGATTGTCCATAGGAGACTAATTGAATAAACTATAACACTTAATAAGGAAGATTTCTATGAACTGATATGGAATGATTTACTGTCTTCACAGTGTATCAGTTGCAACAGGAAGCCCCTCATCCTCGAAGAATCACCTGTACTAATGAGGTGGGTGTGATGAAACTGTTACAACAAAATGTCTCTCAGTCATCTGTTTCCTAAACTTTGACCTTCCTCAGTAGCATGGTTATTTTTGGGGTTAACAAGGTATGTTAGTTATCATCGTGAAATTGTACTTGAATGCATTTTTCTTAACATTTTCCTCAATTGAAATAACTGCCATTTGGTTTTTAAAGATTTTATTTATTCATGAGAGACACAGAAGAGAGAGAGAGAGAGAGAGAGAGAGAGAGAGGCAGAGACACAGGCAAAGGGAGAAGCAGGCTCCATGCAGGAAGCCCGATGCAGGACTCAATCCCGGGACTCCAGAATGCCCTGAGCCAAAGGCAGATGCTTAGCCGCTGAGCCACCCAGGGATCCCCTAACTGCCACTTTTACTGGACTATTCAGAATATAGTATAGAATGTGATAGTATAGTTTTAAGTGATATTAGTATTCTCAGTTAAGTCATATTTTCTTCTTCCAATTTTTATTTTTTGTTCTTTTTGAAAACAAAATTTGAAGGCAGTACTGAAATAACTTTTCCATTAAGAAAATATTTAAATTTTGGTTTTAAAAATGAGCAGAAAACCTGAGCAGTTCACCAAAAAAGATATGACTTATCAAAATATATGAAATGATGTTCAGATTCATGAGCAATGAGGGGAAATACAAATTAAGATACACCAAGAAACCATTGTCACCTTTTCAAATTGGCAAAAATTCCAAAGATTAGAATATGTTTAGTTGGTAAGTCTGAAAAAACAAACACTCTCATACATTGCTTGATAGGAATGTGAAGTGCTACAATTTTATGAGAGTTTTGTAACACCTAATAAAACGTTGCCTGCATTTACCTTCCAGTCCAGGTTCAGTGATCTACCCTTATGGATTACCTGTACAAATAGGGAATTACATATGCCCAAAGTTGTTTACTATTGGATTGTTTATAATAGCACAAGATTAGGAAAAAACCTAAATATCTGTCCATAGGAGACTGAATAAACTGTGATATTAAAAAGAATAAGGAAGATTTCTATGAGTTGGTATGGAATGATTTCCAGATAGAAAAACATACATGTACAGACATTGGAGATGCTATGACTTCGGTTAGACCCACTGCAATAAAGAGAGTCGAATGAGTTTCTTTGTCTTCTAGTGCATATAAAAGTTATGTTTACCCTATACTGTAGTTTTTTAAGCATGCAGTAGCATTATGTCTGGAAACACAATGTATACAGCTTAATTTTTTTTTAAAGATGTTATTTATTTATTTATTCATGAGAAACACAAAGAGGCAGACATAGGCAGAGGGAGGAGCAGACTCCCTGTGGGGAGCCCCATGTGAGACTCGATCCTGGGACTCCGGGATCATGCCCTGAGCCAAAGGCAGATGCTCAACCCCTGAGCCACCCAGGCATTCCTACACACCTTCATTTAAAGATACTTTAAAATTGCTATAAATGCTGTCACTGAGCTTACAGTGAGTTCTAATCTCTTTGCTGGTGGAGGTCTATGCCTCTGTGCTAATGGCTGAGATCGATCAGGGTTGTGATTGCTGAAGGTGGAGTGGTGGTAGCAATGTCTTAAAACAAGGTAACAATGAATTTTCCCACATTGACAGACTGTTCTTTGATGAATGTTTCTCTGCAGCATGTGATGCTGCTCAATAGCATTTTATGCACAGGAGAACTTCTTTCAAGTCGAAGTCAGTACTCTCAAACCCTGCTGCCTCTTTGTCAACTAAGTTTATGTAATATTCTAAATCCTTTGCTGTCATTTTGATAGTCTTTGCAGCATCTTTATCAGGAGTAGATTCCATCTCAAGAAACCACTTTTCTTTGTTCATTCATAAAAAAGCAACTCCTCATTTGTTCAAGTTTTGTCATGAGATTGCAGCAGTTCAGTCACATGTTTGGGCTCTACTTCTAGTTCTCGTGCTATATCCACCACATCTGTAGTCACCTATAATGGGTCAGATCTGAGGAGTAGCAGGGGGATTGGGGAATGTCCTGTTGGTGGAGAAGTCAGAACATATCCCATGTAGCGATTAAGTTTTCTGTCTTCTATGGGTGCAGTTTGTGGCGCTCCAAAACAATTACAGTAGTGACACTGGAAATCACTGATTACTCCACTGAAGTCTTGAGCCGTCCTCAGGGTCATCCATGAGGGTGGGAATCGACTTCTCCCAAGCTCCTGTTCATGTTGATATTTTGACTTCTTTTCATGAATCATTAATGTACTTAATGACATCTAGATGGTGAGTCCTTTCCTGAAGGTTTTCAGTTTTCCATCAGAGGATTCACTATCTGTGGTAGCTATTGCCATATGAAATGCTGTTTCTTAAATGATGAGATTTGATAGTTAAAATGATTTCTTGTCCCATGGGCTGCAGAACGGATGTTACATTCGCAAGCATGAAAACATCAGTGTTAGACTTATTGTACATCTCCATCAGAGCTCTTGGATGACCAAGTACATTGTCATTACTGCTCATTGAAAGGAATCTTTTTCTGGGCAGTAGGTCTCAACAGTGGGTTTAAAATATTCAATAATCCAAGTTGTAAACAGATGTGCTGTCATCCAGACTTTATGGTTCCATTTATAGAGTATTGGCAGAGCAATTTGAGAGCATAATTCTTAAGGGCCCTAGGATTTTCAGTGGTAAGTGAGCATTGGCTTCAACTTAAAATCACCAGCTGCATTAGCCCCAAAGAAGAATCAGCTTGTTTTTTGAAGCTTTGAAACCAGGCATTGACTTCTTTCTAGCCATGAAAGTCCAGATGGCATCTTTTTTAAAATACAAGGCTGTTTCATCTACATTAAAAATCTATTGTTTGGTGTAGCCACCTTCATTAATGACCCTAGCTAGATCCTTCTGGAGAATTTACTACAGCTTTCACGTCAGCACTTACTGCTTTACCTTGCATTTTTATGCTGTGGAGATGACTCTTTCCTTAAACCTCACAAACCAACTCGGCTTGCTTCCAACTTTTCTTCTGAAGCCTCCTCACCTCCCTCAGCCTTCAGAGAATTGAGAGCTAGAGCCTTGTTCTGGATCAGGCAGGCTTGTTCTGATCAGATCAGGCTTTAGCTTAAGGGAATGTAGTTGGTTTGATCTTCTGTCCAGACCACTAAAACTTTCTCCATTATGAGCAATAAGGTTGTTTTGCTTTCTTACAATTCATGTGTTCACTAGAGTAACACTTTTAATTTCCTTCAAGAATTTTTCCTTTGCATTCACAGCTTGGTTAACTGGCACAAGAGGCCTAGCTTTTGGCTTGTCTTGGCTTTCGACATGCCTTCTTCACTAAGCTTAATCATTTCTAGCTTTTGCTTTAAAGTGAGAGATGTGTGACTTTTTCCCTTGAACTTAAGAGGTCACTGTAGGGTTATTAATTGGCCTAATTTCAATAGCATCAAGTTTCAGGGAATAGATCTGAGGAGTAGGAGGAAGATAGGGGAATGTCCTGTTGGTGGAGAAGTCAGAACACATCACATGTAACGATTAAGTTTGCTCTCTTCTATGGGTGCAATTTGTGGTGCTCCAAAACACTGAAAATCACTGATCACAGATCACCATAATAGATATGATAATAATAATGAAAAAGTTTGAAATATTGTGAGAATTGTGACACAGAGACACAGAGTAAGAAAATGCTGTTGGAAAATGAGCAAATAACCTTGTTTGATGCAGGTTTCCAGAAACCTTCAACTTGTAAAAAACACAGTATCTGTGAAGTGCAGTACAGTGAAGCACAATAAAATGAGGTATGCCTGTATGGTAATTGTACCTTTTTTAGAATTAAAAAGGGGGAAAATAAAAAAAAATCTGATTTTTGCAGAAGAGAAACACAGGAATAATTAACCCAGAGACCAGTGAAATAGTTATCTGTAAGGAGTGAGTAGGGGGCAGTGTGGGGAGGATAAGAATGGAAGTTAGACCCCTCTACAGATAAGTCTTTATAAAGTTGTGACTTTTAAGCTATGCAAATATTTCACATATTCACACAACAAAATTAAGTAAAAAGTGATTAAAAAGCAAACCTTAAGTTTGAATACAAATAGAAGCAAATGAACCTAACAAATTCATAACATACCCCCAAATTAATTTAAGTAACTTATAAATATTCTGATGGTATAGACTTGGGAGGAAATATTCTAAGAATCTTAACCTATGAACAGGTAATTTATTGTTGTTAGTGGTACTTATGTAGTAGTTGTAAAATTATTTTGTGTGTAGTATAGGACAGAGCAATGAGTAACTATATTGGATTTTGGGGAACCATTGTTTTGAGGAGATAAAAATATGGAGTAGTGGGAATTGAGAAGTACAGCATGGTTTTGAGTTTGAATTGGAGGTATTAATATGAACTCACAGATTTTAAAAAATATGTGTTCTATTTCAGTCCATGGAAAGGCATTAAAGGCAATGATGCCCTAGTAAGAATGAACATACTCAGTGCCAAAGTTTGGTTTCCAAAAAGTATTTTCTACTAAAGGTTGCCAGTGTTCCTTGGAGGAGTTCCTGATTCCAGAACATGGGGCAGTGAGATCCTAGAACATTTTATATCAGAAAGCAGGAAGAACTCAGAAATGGTTGGGGATATGTCAAAAGACCTAGCAGCCCACTTGAATGAAGGGTTCTCACAGGCCAAATTTGTGTGTAATTTGATATCAAAAAGAAAAATGATAGTAATGAACTATAACATACCAAGTGAAAAAATATGTTAGTCCATAATGATGCCCAAAAAAACTACCCCAATACAAAGAAAAAATGGGGGAGAGGGGCAGAATGTAGAGTTGTCCTTTACAGCAGAAGGGCGGCTAAGCATGTAGAGTGGTAATAATTCGTGCTAATCATTGAGTCCGGCAAAGATCAGTATTGGACATTAAAACCACTGAGTGAAAGATTGTAGGTGAAGAGGATATTTACATGATCTCAAGGTGTCACTCCACCAATTATTTATGAATTGCAAAGAGAAAGATACATTTTCATAGTGGAGAGGTCTGGCATCACACTCTCATTCGTGTGATCACATTTAGTATTACCTGTAATGGGTCAGATTGACAAGTGTGTCCTGAAGTGATGTAATGAGACATGTACAAAACCATCTATATAGTATTTCTGCCAAAATGCTTAACTTCTGTGTTTTAATGAAATGTGAATCAGACACATCCAAAATGTGTACATTCTATAAGACATCTGTCCCGCAAATGTCACATTCATAAAATAAATAACCCTGTTGGGATTATTCTAAAATGAAGGAGATGAAATGCCAACCAAATGTGGTACAGGTACCTTGATAGGGTCCTGAGATAGAGATCTCTCTCTCTTTCTATTTACAGCTGCATATTTTGGGTATAATTAGAGAAATTTGAATAAGAACTATATATTAGGTAATATGGAATCATAATAACTTTCTTAGATGATATACTATTAAAATAATTGCTTCTGTTTTAAAAAAAAAGTTGAAATGGATTTTGTTATTGTGAAGACTGGTTAAAAAATACTGAATAGCTTCGAAAGTATAATGTCATAACGTCATAAAAACAATTTATCAAATTAGGCAGGGTTTCATGAGATTATCTTTTAAAATGTCCTGTTGCAATTTAAATATTTGTAGATGTCCAGCCTGCATGTAGTGTTTAAAGATTGCATTTAATTGCTACTGTGCCATGATCAAGGATGATGAAATAATTTTATGTGTAGTGAGAATTTTTTAAAATGCTGTTTAATAAAACATTTCATTTTGTTTCCTTCTCTGACCAGACACAACCTTTTAAACTTTTAACAGAAAGTGAGACATTGGCAGTAGTTCAGTGAAAAGTCTAAAAGTATTAGTAACACAATTATCTTTATTGAGAAATATCTGTACCTTGCCTTTCTTGAAAGAATTTGATGACACACAAATGAAGACATAATAAAAGGAATAAAAAAAGAAAAGTTGAGGAAAAAAACCCAACAAATAAGCTAAGTGATTGCAGTGCTCACTGAGGATCAATAACATAGGGTGAAAAGGGAATCACAGTAATAAAGTATGTAACTCTTAAGGATCAGAAAGGCTAATAATAAGATCCAGTTTTTACCTGAGCTAAATTATTTTCAAAAAATCATGTGGTTGGGATGCCTGGGTGGCTCAGTGATTGAGCATCTGCTTTTGGCTTTGGGCCTGATCCTGCAGTCCCGGGATTGAGTCCCACATTGGGCTCCCTGCATGGAGCCTGCTTCTCCCTCGGCCCCTGTCTCTGCCTCTCTCTGTGTGTCTCGCATGGATAAATAAGTAAAATTTTTTAAAAAAAATAATCACGTGGCTTATTATGTGAAGTATGTTTATTGATGTTACATTGACCAACTGTAGTTTCATAGCCCATGTAAAAGTAGACTTACGATCATTTCTCATAGCAGCTGGTATAACATTAAGGAACAACAAATCACTGACACTAATTTTTAAAGGGCTAAACTGTTGTGGTCTAAGTATATAGGCTTCTGGTGATCTACTCTGATGTGAAGAGACCACATGAAATACTAGGAGATTGGCTGACTCATAGAGTCTCTGAAAATAATTTTTCTTGATTTAGTTTTGTGATGTGGTTGACCAAATACTGCCATCCATTGAAAAACAAGAGTGTCATGTTCTATACTGTTGGTTCAAGGAAGGCATATAAGCACTACGAAATGAAGGGTACAATTGAGATTTTCTTATTTAAATTGTTTTCACTCTGGTTAGTTTTCTTTCACAAGAAATTAGTAATCATGTTCTAAGGGCAAATTGGTGGGCAAGGAATGTTGCTCTGTGGGCAGAAGTGTTTGCTGTGGACTAGCTCTCTTATCACATTGTAACCACACTTGCATGTTGTTCAAAACTGATAATCTGTTAGCTATTCAACTTTGACAGCTTAATAAAGATTAATTATGCATGCATAATTAGTTAGCAAATTGGTAGTGATAACAACTTGTTTCTATATTTGACCAATCTCTTATGTTACCTAATGTCTTTCTGTTTTTACCAGGTGACAACTAAATCGCAATTAATAAAGATTGAGAAATGATCTCATTTTAAAGAAGTGACATTCCTACTCAACATTGCTCTAATGATTAAATTTATAAATGTAGATAATGAGTGTTTATGTCACTAATGCTGTTAATCTACTTATTTTGAGCAATATTTGGTCTCATTAAATTCCTGTAAAACAGTCAAATAACTTAGGTATCTATTTAAAATGAAAGTAAAGCATTAATCAGTGAAATGGAGCTAACATAAAAATACTTAAATAAAGGAAGTTTCAGTCTTAGTCTTGATTAAATGATAAATAGCTGGTTTGGGAGAATCATCTTGGGAGTGATGAGCACTAAAAGTAAAACTGTACTGAGCAACCAGTTGCTGTTCAATCTCAAATATTTAACTGAGGAATTGGATTTGGGACATTAAGCGCTAAGTGGCCACTGTGTTTTAAGGGGGAAAATGCAACAGGATTTAATTGCCACTGAAATGTGGAGAGAAAAAGAGAGAAGTTAATGCAGTAGATAAACTGACGGTTCTTTTAAATAAAAGTTATTAAATTATGTGGGTGCTAATTATAATCATATAAAAATGGTCCAGTGACACTGTCTTTAAGGAGATTTCTCTACTACAGTCGTAAGAAAGGGAGAGCTGACCCTGTTTGTGTGGACGTGCACATTGCCATTCCTTTTTTTTTTCTAATCCCATAGCATTGTATCACGGATTATAAATGCAGAGGCTGGGGAATTATGCATACCTAAAGGGAATATGTATTTAGTTACCAGCCATGTCTCGTGACCTTCTCTCGTGATCTAAGCCCTGAGCTCCAGTGATGACCACCGTATCCTGCTCTTCCTCAGCTAAATTTCTGTTAGCATTCATGAGACCAAGGTGTGTAGCACCTTATTTTAAAACCTGAATCCTTCAACTGTTAAATCATAAATTACTGAAGACAGAACTCGAAAAACACAATATATCTAATAGTGAGAAGTAACATAATTTGACAGAAAATAAAATTACATCTAATACACTTTTTTTAATTTCAGAAGATCTTACCAATTGCCATTGTGAATGTTAAAATATAGAACTTTTTTATTAAAGGCTATTGTTAGCAGAAAATTTTGAAATTTAAATACAAATAAATCTTTTTAAAGGGAAAAATGTGCAGGTCCATAACTGAGTGTTTTAAGCATGCTTTAGAGACTAAGCAAATACTTAAAAGCTTGAAAATGATTCTTAATATTGTTACAATGTAGTTTTATCTTATGGTAGAGTTAATTCTGAATTTATCACCTGAAGTGAAAGTCTTAAATACTCAGAATTACCCTGGAGATCCCTTATCACCTGTAAAGTAATGGTACATATGTTTGTGTATATAACTCTGGGTCAATATAGAAATGTATAAATAATATAATTCAATGATATAGCTTTCGATAATTTAAAAATATATACTTACGTGATTTTTAGTTATGTAAAAAGTGATTTTGTTATTTTATGTCAAGTAAGTGGTTGGATTCAAATAAATGTGTGTGTGTGCATGTGTGTGTGTGTAAAGAGATAAACACAGGTACAAATTATATAAGTATACAATATGTATATTTAAGTAGAGATATCAAAGAACTTTCATCTTTAGTTGATTCGTGCTAATATGGTATAAATCAAACTAGTTTGGTATTTGGGCATCCTTAAACATGGAGCCTTAATATGCATATGCTTTTTATTTTTTCTAGCAGTCCAATAGTGAGAATGTAGTTACGATTTTTAAATGCATAAACCAAATCTTTCTGTGACATATTTTTGGAGCTGGTGTTGTAGGGAGCTGGAAAGCATTCTTGAGGAAGCTTCTTAATATTATAACAACCACAGTTGTGTTTTACTAGGGTAAATGGGTAAAACAGACTGAGGCTGGACAGTATGCATCAAACAAGTTCAGTGCTGTTAGTGTAATGAGAAATATAGAGGAAGTTACATATGTTCTAATCTAGGCACAATACCGGTTAGATGTATATTTGTTATACGTTTGCTAGCACATGTTTTAAAAAGTCTCTCTCCAAATCTGATTATAGAAGTAGGATTGACTATAATCATTTCTTTACTGACTATCTCACTCCAGTAGATTATATTTGGCACCTGGCTGCCAATGACTTGTATGTAATAAAGACCCTAAATGTTTATTGAATGAATGAATGAATATTGTTGTGCAATATTTATTTTGCAACATAATGCTCTTGTATGGTTTACAAAAACGTATCTGTAGCTCTTAGGCTCCAGTCCTTTTTTGTGGCATGTGTGTATTCATGGAACCGTTATTCTCTGAGGGGCTTCTATCTGCTAAATCCTCAGGATTCAAGTCAAGTAAAGCAGGTCCCCTGTCCTCAAAGATCTTCCTGTCTAGGTGGAGGATGGGGCCGTGTATCCAGCATTACAGCTGATTTTGGTGGCAGTTCCCTTATTGTATGTGTGCAAGCGCAGAGTACTTGTGGGAGCATTGTGGATGCAACCACAGAGCCTGGGCAGGCATCACTAATAAAAACTTCTGTGTTCTAAGTGCAGACATTTGGAGTTTATCCTGATAGTTATGGGAAGATTTAGATTTAGGCATAGAAAGCACATTCTGTCTGTAATGTGGAAGATGGGCATTTTAGAGACAAAGATGGGGTTAAAAGGGATTACAGTAATCCTAGTGAAAAGTGATAAGGGCGTATCAAGTGTTTCTAGAGTAACAGAGAGGGTAGGAAATGGGAATACGTAAAGCAGTAGAATTCACAGGACTTTGGTGAGTAGATAGTCATGAGGTTGAATGAGAGAGAGAGAAGTCTCATAGATGTCGCTGAACCAGTCAGCTTCCTTCTCGTGATCTTCTCTGAAGTCAGACTTGCTTGACAAAACCACAACCCTGCTCCTGCCTACTTTGCATGTACTGTACTCCCAAGAGACTGAATATGGCTGGAGAAAAATGAAGTGCTCAACAGGCTTCACATTGAATTTATGAACCTCAACTTGATACTTACTGTTCCCTGGTAGGTATACTGTGCTTTCCCCTCAAACCTGTAATACCTTATTCCTCCCCTACTTCTCAGCTCATAATCTATATCCTACTTTATTCCTGATTGAAACAGTAGAGAACTCCCACGAATTTAGAATGCCACATCTACTCAGCCATTATCATTTGGATCCACTGTTCTGCATTCTTGCCTGTTATCATAGATGATGGGTAGCTCTCCACCACACCAGACCCCATTTCCTCTCATCTACTTAAGGACCTAATCCTAGAAATTACCTCTCTCCTTCATCATCAACAGTTTTTCTCTTTTTACATTAGGCCATGAACATTCCATTTTAATTATTTCACCCATCTTAAAAATTGTCTTGACCCTACTTTGTCCATCTGCTCTGCCCAATTCCTTAGTTCCCCTTTGTAGAAAACACTTGAAAGTACTGTCAATACTTGCTGTTTCCAATCCTGCTCCTCCTATTTTCTCTTAAACCCACTTTAGTCAGGCTGTTACCCACCACCACTCCATCAGAACTGTATAGCAAGGTCACCAATGACTTCCACCTTGCTCAGTCTAATGGTCTGTTCTTGTGCTTAACCTGTCAGCAGCATGAGGTGCAGAGGATGACTCTCAACTTGATACACTTTCCTCACTTCCTTTCTAAGACATTATCGACTTTTGGGTTTTCTCTTGCCTTCACAGTCACCTTTGCTGCTTCCTCTTCTCCCTGACCTGGATGTTCAGATGCTCCAGGACTCAGTGCTTGATCTTCATTTCTTTTCTGCTTGTATTTATTCCCTGATGTTGTTGCCAGTTTCAGGCTTTAATACAACTGACATTTCCAGTCCAGCCTCTTTCCCCAAGTTCCAGACCACGTTATCAGTTGCTTACTCTACATCCTTTCTCCCTTGATGTCATTTCAAATAACACATCCAGAACAGAACTGACATTTATCTTCCTCCCCAAACCTGCTTTTAGCAAAAAAGATTTCCACATGTTGGTTAATGGCAGTTCTTTCCAGTTGCCTAGATAAAAAACCATGTATCATCCTTGAGGGTTTTTTCTTTTTTTTCCTCTCACCATCCCATGATTAATTCATCAGGAAATCATACAGGGTCTATTTTCAGAATATGTGCACAATATGTTAAGAATCCTACCACTTCTTACTATTTCCATGGCTACCATTTGGGTATGAATTGTGGGAACTGCTAAGAGACCCACCAAAATCCATTCTTCCTTTCTTGAGAAACCTAGTTGGACTAAATTTCCCCATCTTCGTTTATATAGTTCTGTCCGTATGACAGTTTTCTCTTGTGGAATAGAAGTGAACTTAAGTGCAGGACCCATTAAAACTTCCCATTCTAATTTCCTCCATATTATGTTCCTTTCTGCTTGTATTTAGATAAAAACAGGGGACTTTCAAAAAGATGGTGTAGAGCTAAAAGAAAAGATGGAAGCTGTCTAGATGTAGAACAGTTGTCTTCCTGACCTGAATTACTTATCCAGGGATATTACACAAACAAAGAATAAACTTTTGTTGTGTCTAGTTAGTATGTATTTAAGTCATTTTGACATAGTAAATTATTCTGCCCCAAAGTACAGTCACCTCTCAATCGTGTAACTGAAATAGTTCTTACTGAACTTTCCCCTTTTGGTCTGTTCTCATCACAGAGTGTTCCCTTTAAAATTTCAGTCAGAGCTTGTCTCTTATCTACTCAGAACTGTGCATTGCTTCCAAGGCCCTACATGATCTCCTTATCATTTTATTTTTCTATGCTCATCTCCTACTGTCCTTTTCTCCCCCTGTCGTGCTTTGACCAAACCAGCTTTCTTGTTTTTCACATATGTTAGCTGTGCTCCTCTCTCCAAGCCCTTGCACCAACTCCTCTTTCTGGAATGTTCTTCTCTCTAATATCCAAATGGCTACTTCTTCATATGCTTCAAGTCTTGTCAAGTCTTCTCTTCTCAATGAGGCCCATCCTGACCACTGTATTTAAAATTATATTTTATCACACCCCCCAGCATTTACAAATCTTACTTATTCTACTTTGTTTTTATAACACTTTTCATTTTGTAATATAATATATAGTTTACTTATTATGTTTATTGTAATCTTCTCTTCCTTGAATATAAGCTCCATAGGATAGGATCTTGGTCTGGTTTGTTCTTCAGTATGTCCCAGGTTCCTTGAACATTCAGTGCTTGACACATAAGTAAAATGCTTAAATAAAGACTAAGTGACTTATTATTTCACTAATAAGTGAAAGAATGGGAGGTTTTATGTTTACTGTTTTATTTATTTTTTATTTTTAAAATCATTATTATTATTATTATTATTTGTTTACGCTGTTTTAGGGGACATACTTTGCTAGGTGGGAACACAAGAGTTTGTTTCAGAAGTGAGAGGAACGCACCATAATTGAAATTGTTAGCTTCACCACTGATTGCCACTATATGCTGACAGCCTATAGCTTAATTTTGATTCTATAAAAATAAAGATTATCATGCTCATAGATCTCTTAGATATTGTGACAGTCTGTTACCACTTACAATATACTTTGCAGCTGGAAAACATTTTTCAGTGAATGCGGAATAGTAATATTGAATTATTAAAACCAACTATTTTAAAATCATCCTATCACTCAAAAGCCTGTTTTCACCTTATTTTACTTTTGAAAAGCTCCCCACCATGGGCAGCCCTGGTGGCTCAGCGGTTTAGCGCTGCTTCAGCCCAGGGCCTAATCCTGGAGACCCGGGATTGAGTCCCATGTCAGGCTCCTTGTGTAGAACCTGCTTCTCCTCCCTCTGCCTGTGTCTCTGCCTCTCTCTCTCTCTGTGTCTCTCATGAATAAATAAAATATAAAAAAAAAAAAAAATGAAAAGCCCCCCCACCTTTTTGTCATCTTTTCCGATGACAAAGTTCTTTCCAGTTTAAAATTCATTGTTCAATAGGCACTTGGTTAGTAAGGTATGCTTTGATATCAAAATCTGTACCTTAAGGTAGAAGTATATTTATAAAATTGGGGATCACAAATACAATTCCAAATAGAATCCCTTTACCAGTTAACTGTTACATAAGCAGATTGGTGGTTTCCACCTCTTTACTCCTATAACCTAGAAGTGACTTGTATCCAAAGTAGGTAAATAGTGAATACAAATAATTTTTAAAAAATTTATCTGATACATTTTTTCATGTAGTCTACTGATAAAAAATATAATATCAGGAAACTGAACTGATTTTCAGCAAGTCACTAGTCATTAAAGAGCTTTTAAAAAAACCTCCATAAATATATATTCTTTACTGAATTTGTGAAATCTGGCAGTAAATAGAGAACTAACTGATAAGGTATGCTGAAGGTTAATGGTTTTCTTGGATAAGTCTAAAATACAGTGGGAAACAAGCTGTGTTCTTAGCACTTGTAACTTTGGTCTGAATATCATAAAAAATGTGACAGAATTGAGGAGGAAAGCAGGTACCTAGAAGTTTATTTTACTATTAATGGGGGATAAGAAGTTAAACAATCTTTGTAAGTTCCATAATATCTCTGATCTCATTTTTGTCACCTCTTCCCTACAAGTCATTTCCAGCTATGTAGCTCTTTGATGAGTACTTACTCTTCCACTATGTTGGCTCTGCTCTTTTTTTTTTTTAATTTTTGTAAGTATAATTTTTTTGTCTTGTTGAGGCTTAACTATTATCCACGTTGATATTTTCTATGGTGTAAAATGCAGTGAGAAAAAAACCCAGTATTTAGAAAATGTAGTGAAATAATTTGTACTTCACTGGCAAACTGCATTGTCTACATGTAGCACATCCTTCTGGGTTATTCAATTCCCATCTCCCATTATCTTTGAGTGGTTGTAAAACTCCTCCTCCTCTCTCTTCTTTCTTTTCTCCCTTTCCTCCTCCCTGACTTTAATATGGGAAACTAAAATAGATCCAAAGCTAGAGTTGACTTACTAGTTTTTAATTCAGAACCTACTACTGTATGAAGCAAATACCAAATGTACACTTTTCTCCCTTTCCCCCCTTCCATGCCTCCAAACTGAGGCATTTTGAAAAACCGTGCAAAACAATATCTTGATACTTGGAAAATTGTGCTTTTATGTGTAGCCTTTATATACATACTCTAGAAATACGTATTATTTCTTAAAATTTCATGTATGTATATCCTAACTTTTATAAGCATCGTAAAGACTTCCAGGCTAGGTTTAAATACTTGCCTCCAAGTACTTACTGCTGTTACAATGGGAACGAGGAGGAGATAATGATTTCCTGTGATGTCTGAGTAGGTTAATAGCCTTGTTATAAAAGAGCAGTACTAAACATTTTAGAAATTTTCTCAATGTTCTGCTTCATTGTTCAAGTGGTATTGCCTCCAGAAATATATATTCTTTAAATCTGAATTTATTTATTTATTTATTTATTTATTTTGTTAAAGCTTTTTTAAAAATTTTTTTATTTATTTATGATAGTCACACAGAGAGAGAGAGGCAGAGACATAGGCAGAGGGAGAAGCAGGCTCCATGCACCGGGAGCCCAACGTGGGACTCGATCCCGGGTCTCCAGGATCACGCCCTGGGCCAAAGGCAGGCGCTAAACTGCTACGCCACCCAGGGATCCCTAAATCTGAATTTAAATTGGAAAAATTTGGTGGGGGGATACAACTGTTCTAAACTATAGCCATGGGACAGAAGAAAAAAAAATAATCTGAGAAAAAAAATAATCTATAACATAGTGTGGGAGGAGGGAAGGGAATTAACATTTATAACATTTATAATACTTTTATTGTTTATTCCTCCTGTTTTCAGATTTCCTTTGGAGAGCAAGAAACATATATATTAAACAAGATCTTGTTTGTATAGACAATAAGATAATATTTGAAAGCGTGTAGTTGCTGAATTTGATTAAACTATTTTATATATGAAGAAAATAGTTCATAACACTGTTAAAAAAACAGTAAATGAAAAAATAATTCATTAGTCACAAAACTACAGTAAATGTTAATTTAACAAATACCATTGATACTTAAAATATTGTAAAATGATATCTACTACTTAGCTCTTGTATATACTGTGCACTTTATGTCATATTCAGTAATGGTAGATTAATTTACAGTTTTCTTTCTCTGGTGGCATGATCTACATCATAGCAACCAAGCTACAGCACCTTTTATTTCTAGTTGGGATCTGTTTTGTTTTTCCTCATTTCCCATTTTTCCTACCCATGATATGGTATATTAACTAGTAAACATAGAAAATTAGAGAAAGCAAAGCATATAATTCAACATAGGTGCTAATTTAAGATCCTTTTTCACTTAGTCACATTGACTTCAGCTACTTTTAATCTGTAAAGTCGACTATTATTGTGAACTTTATTTTTATTTTTTGAAACTTAGAAACAAGCATACAAATATTTGTATAAACATAAATATATTTTTATTATTGCATATAACATTTAAATTCCCAGTTGGATGTATTTGCAAGTAGATTAATTGGGATCATTAATAATCATTATTTATATTACTAACCCTTTTTTATTTGATTATCAGAATAATGCTATCATATCCGTGAATTTGAAAAGATTATTCTAGATCACAACTTAAGTAATGACATCTTACACATCAGCAAAAATCTAAATGCTGTTGTAAAGAAGGAAAACCTCTTCTCTCCTCTTAGGTTCAGTGTCTGGGGCCTACACATTGAACTGACAGAAGAGAGATTAATTGTGGAAGAGGTTTATTTCCTCTGCACACAGGAGAAGAGGGGCTCATAGCTGATAAATGAAAACCCCAAATGGCAATTTCAACTGGTGGCTTATATACCACTTTAACAAAGGGTGATAAGGTGTGGTGAAGAGACCAGGCAAAGCAAAAGGGGTTTGGGCCTCAGAGGGGTTAGGATGAGTTGTGGAATGGTGATTAGGAACTGTTTAGTAAGTAAGGGTATTTTGGTAAGGTTTCTTATGCAGACTCCAGTCATCTCAGTGGATAAGAGTTGTCCCTGGAATCATTGTGTTCTTCTCTCCCTGTTATGGGAGGGGGCACCTTTACAAAGGGAAATTTATGTCCTACTTTGAGGTGAAAGGGGGAGGGCCATTGTTCTTTCTTTATTTGTGGTTTCTTAATTGCCTTCAGCTCAAAATAATCCTTATGCTGAAGTGGCATATTCTGATATCCTTCACTATATAGATAGAAGAGAAAAAAAAGTCAGTTTAAACTTGTTTTATTTGATACTTCCATTATAGAAAAGCAGAAAATAGGCGATTGTTTTGTCAATTTATTTTGGACTTACTGCTTATTTTGACAGTATTGTATTAATCATCCAATGTTTACCTAATTTCCTTTTTTTAATTTTTAATTTTTTTAATTTAAAAAAATTTAAATTTTCCTAATTTCCTTTAGTTCAAAATTCTCTGGGCAAAGCAAAGTAATTATTCAACAGTGTAAGACCTAATCAATTGTTTTATGAAGATGAGTAGTTAGGTAATCAGTGGAAGCATTTTTGTGTACCTAATGTAGGAATATCAGATAATCAGTATTTGTCTTGGGTTGTAACACCATTGGACTGCTACACCATTTAAGGCCACCAGTACCTCAGCTACACCACTTCTTTGTACTGTCCAGAATGTCCATCATTGAATACAGTGTATTCAAGAACTTTCCTTTCTTTTTACTTCATTCCCATAGGCCTGATAAGCTTCTTTTACCTTCAGCCACCTGCAAAGATGTTAAGATTTGAGGGACCCTATTGAGGGAATATATCTTAATATGTCCAAGACTCTAAAATTACACAAAAATTAATCTTGATTTCTATTTTTAAAGGTGTTATCAGATAATATTAGCAATGCATAAATGCATTCTTTACTAAAAATTATGTTACAGATAATACTAAAGTCTTTCTTTTGCCTTCCCAATGGGCCCATCAGTTCAGTTCTCCCCAACCTTCCTGGAAGGAAACCATTTGAATTTGGTATATATTTTTCCAGATATCTCTCAATTTTGTAAATGTATATTAAAGTATAGTGTACTTGGGCTTTTCCTAAATGGTGCCATACTGTATAATTACTCCATGACTTACATTTATATTCAATGGTTTGTCTTGGTGACTTCTTCATGTTACTCCCTGTAGATCCACATCATTCTTCCAAACTGCATTTACTATAAATCAGCTTACTAATTCCCCTCTTGGTGTATATTACTGTAAATATATTTATTTTCATTTTAAAATTCTTTATTAAAATATTTTTAATCTGTTAAGTCTATTTTTATATCTTAAATTATTGAAACATAAATGACATACCATGCTGCATTAGTTTCAGGTATACAACATATTAATTCAAGTTTATAGATTACTCAGTGCTCACCACAACCAGTGTAGTCATCATCTGTCACCGTACAATGTTATTACAACATTATTGACTATATTCCCTATGCTGTACTTTCTATCTCCATCATTTATTTATTTTATAACTGGAAATTTGCACCTCTTAATCCTCTTTATTTCACCTGTCACCTCCCTCTTGCTCCCCTCTGGTGACCATGATTTTGTTCTCTGTATTTAAGAGTCTGTTCATTTTGTTTTTTTAAGATTCCACTTAAAAGTGAAATCATATGGTATTTATCTTTCTGTGTTCAACTTATTTCATTTTGCATAATATCTTCATGTTATTGCAAATGGCAAAATCTCATTCATTTTTATGGCTGTGTAATCATTGTGTGTGTGTGTGTGTGTGTGTGTGTGTGTACTACATTGTCTTTATCCATTCATCCATCACTGGACACTTGGGCTGCTTCCATAATTTGGTTATTGTAAATAACACTACAGTAAACATAGGGGTGCATATATCTTTTCATTGGGTAAATATCTGGTAGTGAATTATTGAATCTTATGATATATCTATTTTTAATTTTTTTTAAAGTAAGCTCTACACCTAATGTGGGACTTGAACTCATGACTCTAAGATCAAATGTCATACCCTCTACTGACTGGGCCAGCCAAGGTGCCCCTCTTTTTAAAATTTTTTAGGAACCTCCATACTGTTTTCCACAGCGGCTGCACCAGTTTGCGTTACCATGAACAGTGCATGAGGGTTCCTTTTTCTCCACATCCTCACCAAAACTTGTTTCTTGTGTTTCTTAGTCTATCCATCCTGACGGGTGTAAGGTGATAAATCTTATTGTGGTTCTGGTTTGCATTTCCCTGATAATTAGTGATGTCAGGCATCTTTTTATGTGTCTGTTTGTTATCTGTATATCTTCTTGGAAAAAGACATTCAGGACATCAGAACCCAGTTGAAATGTCACCTTCTCGGGGAGGCCTTTCCTGCCCACCCAATTTAAATACCTCATTAGCCCTCCCTTTCACATTATACGGACTTATTTTTTATTATAGCACTTATTACTACTTTCTATTTTACTGTTTGTTTTCTCGAAACTTCTTGTATGTCTCTAAGTTTCAAAAAGTAATGACAGTTTTTGTCTTATTACAGTAATATGTCCTCTTCTGGGTAGGACAGCACCTATCACACAATGAGCATACAGTAAATGTTTCTTGAATGTATGGGCCAGATACTCCCTTTCACTTTACTCCAGTACAAATTCTTTAGAATCCTTTCTGTGGAGTCTTTCTTTAGCCACAGCCAGCATACCTGCCATGCACTGCTGCGGGGAGGAGAGGGATAAAGTCTGGTGAAGGAAGAGCTGATGGAAGGAGAAAAGGGCAAGATTATATTGAGGTGTGAACAGAATGGAAAAGATGGAGTAACAGGAGAGAGAGGAAGGGAGAAAAAGCTACAATCTGTTCTGACACAATTGTGGCATTAAGTTTTATTTTACTTTTTTTGGATAAAATGATGTAAATATTTTTCAGATTCATAAAATCCTAGAAATGAAAGGTTAGATTTAATCCAACTCTTTTTACATACATAGCCCTTTTTAGATGAGAAATAGACCTGAGAGATGAAATGACAAGTCCGAATGGCACAGTTAACCTGCTGATAGAACTGGGACTCCAGTCTCTGATATTTTGAATCTTATTCTAATTCCTTTTCTTAATGTATGTTTTAATTTACCACATATACAAAATGTTGATTTAGGTTCTGAACATTTGCATCTTCACAAATATCTTTCTTTTCCTTCCCAAATAGGTGGAAAACAGACCAAAGTACTATGGAAGAGAGTAAGTATGGATTATGAGAAAACATTTTATAGATTGGAATATTTAAGAGAGACAGGTAAATGGATGCTTGTAGTAAAAATAAAAGCAAGATGGGAAAAAAAAGCAAGATGAAGGAAGTATTCAAGTTTGAATGAGTTAAGTTATTTTCTGTTTACAAATTATTCTAACTGGTGAAAATACGAAAAGTAAAGAGAATAGTGTAGAGAAGCAAATAACATGGAAAAATGTGTATATGGAATTATAAAATAAAGATGCAATTCATATAAATAATTAATCCTTGATGTGTATGAAGGAAAATGTATATATTTGTGTGTATATGTATTAAGCATGTCAATGTATATTTATGTAGGTACATACAGTGAGGGTAGGGTGGTTTATTGTATATTTATACTTTTATTTTCCAGATTTTCTATAAGTAAATTTATGCTATGCAGAAGTAACTAGTGTTAACAATCCAAAGTATTACCTTCTGAGGATCTATTTTCCTAATGGTCTTACAAAATTGAGATATTATAGATTTAATTTTATAGCCTGATTTTTCCACTTAATGAACATTTTTCTATTTTATGAAAAATGTTGTAGTAATTTTTTAAATGCTTAATTTTTCTGATTATAACGAAAAGAAATACAGCCCTTTGGAACAAAGAATAAAAATCACCTATAACCCAATCATTCCTCGAATAAGCCTTTTTCAAGACTTAAGATTATATCAGATAAACAATGACGTGTGTAGCAAGTATTTTAAATTTTTAAAAATTCTGTTTAAGTTTTCATAACTTTTGTGAATAGAACATAGAACATAGGCACTTATGAGTTGGGGAGAGCCACTGATGGTACTTATGGTTGTAATTTAGTCACTGCTGCTTTTGGCACTTAGTTTGCTTCTAAACTATATTATAAAATGATATTATCAGAAACATCTTAGTGCATAAAGTTTTTTCTGGGGTGGAAATTTCGGTTCAAATGGTATGAAGAGTTTTACAGATCTTTAAATAGCTTTGTCAGGTTCTGTTCCAAAGTCTGTATCCTTCATTGTGATTTTCTTTTAAAATAATTGAGTTTTTAAAAACAAATAAATATTAAATTTTACCAACTTTATTAACTGATGTCATGTAAACTTAAAACAATATGCCAATATGCTAATCTATGGTATGTGTTACTACCAGGCATAGGTTACCAGTAGTCTTCCTGCCTCTGGCAGAGTCTGATGGATCTGGTTCTGAATGATTGAGAGATATATGAAGATAAGAAATTCCCAGGGTCCACTTTTAAACCTAGCTGCTCTGATTATCATGAATTGAACATATGTACCATGAACTGTTTTAAGACCAAAATTGAGAAAGACTGAACCATTTCCATTATAAAAACTCCAAAAATTTGCCACTTGTCCACTAGTAAAGTCCCTACATTTTCAAGGTGCCATTTCATTCCAAAATCAAGTGACTGTTGTATTTTTCATACTAGTGAAAACCACACGGTATCACTTGAGCAGTCCCTCAATTCAGTTATTCTTGAATTACTGAAAGGACATAATATATGTGTAAGTTCTTTGTAAATTTTAATTTTAAATCACCATACAAATATATAAGATTTTTTTCCTTTTAATAGTAATCATTAGTCACCACTGACATTTTTTTTCAGTGTTTTATGTCAGAATGCTGTAGATGAATCTACTGTCTTTGTGTAAAGACTGTGTTATTTATGTTTTTTCTTCTTCCTGCTTTTTTCCCTGTTAATCAAAAATAGGATTTTAGCAGGGAGTGAAAGCAAGTATTACTGTTGTTTGCTTTTGGCCTGAGTATCCAGTGATGCAGATTATGCACATTATTGGGCAATCATGCCAATTAAGGGCAACCCAGGGTCCTGGGAAATTGCCAACTTAGACTGTGAGCCAGAATTCTGGAGCAGTGCCACTAGTGTGCAGGAAGGAAATGGGACACATTGCTGGATATTTGTTAGTATGTCCATATGGTCAGACAGCTACATGAGAAGGGAACGTCCTCTCGAGAGAGAGGTGGTTGATCTTCCCTTAGATGGATGTGAATTTTGATTTCAAAATTGTTAAATGAATTGGAGAGCTACTTTGGTATGGTTCTTGTTACCACAGGGAAGCTGGCCAGGGGCCAGGCCCAGAGAAACACAAGCAGAGTTAAACTCAACTGCTCCCCTTCGACTATATGGCAGTACTTTGTCTAGAAAATAACAGGAGAGCATGGAGGGGTTTATTTTATTTTGCTTTACTAAAAAAGGTAGAAAGCATTCAGTTTCTGAATTGACTTTTTTCTTAGATTTCACGGCATGATCTCCCGAGAAGAAGCAGACCAGCTCTTGAGTGTGGCAGAGGGGAGTTACCTTATTCGTGAGAGCCAGCGTCAGCCGGGAACCTACACTTTGGCTTTAAGGTTGGTCATGGACCTGTAATTATAACTGTGCTTCATTTAAAACCCTCTTAATAGAGGGCTTTAAATTTTAAAAGCATCCAGCATGTAATTGAATTGGTTCTTGTTTTCTTGGGACCTAATTACCATTTTAATAGCTTTGAGACCCTTAAAAAATTCCTCATGAATGGTAGCACTCAGTAATTAAGAATTGAAAAACTTTTAAAGCATTTTTATTGTAGCTGCTTTCTTCTATTTCATCTTACCCTTTCTGTCCCATCTGTCCTGCTGTGTCAATTCCCATCGATTTCTTGAATAAGGAAAGGAACTGAGAGAAAAGATCTTTGTACCTCATAAAATTAAAGCCAATATCATTTCTCTTACGTTGGCTTTTGGTTGAAGCAGCTTTTCTTGGGAGTTCTTGGCTCTTTCCTCTCAACTGAACTTTGCCTAGTATTTTGGCTCTTCTTAGCTTATAGTATAGTGCACAGAAACAGATATTTCCATGCCCTGCAGTAATAACAGAACAGTAATACAATAGCATGCTTACCCACTGGGCTTACTTCCTGCCAGGCCTTGGACCTCATTTAATCTTCTCAGCAACTCTAGGATGTGTGTACTGTTACTATCCTCACTTCACAGAGAAGGGAACCGAGGATGTAGAAGTGGAGTAACTTGGCCAGGGGGATACGTTTAGGAATTTGGGTAGCTGATATTTGAAGCCAGCTAATCTGGCTTCAGAGTCTAGGCTCTTAGTCACTCTCCATTGCTGCCTCTCCAAAGGCTTGGAATAATTATCCATTGTCTTTGTGCGTTCATTCATCCATTCTTTGGAAAAGACTTAAAAGTAGAGACTTCCTCAGAAGGGGGTCAGAGACATGGCAATTATTTGGGTAGCCACAATGAGAGAACAGGGAAGATGATGTTGTTGTTCTAATATGACCATGTTGAACTCCTTCTCTGATCACTCATGCCTGTTTGAGTTAGCAGGGACTGCTCTTAATCCCATCCACGAGACTTAATCTTTCTGTCAAAAATCTAGTATTGTTTTCTACCAAATTCTGAATCAGTTGTGCACTTGGAGAATAAAGCTTGTTTGCAGGTGCAGAAATTTGATTTTAATGGCAGATTATAAAATGTGAATCTTCCTTCAATTATTTAATTATGTTGTTTTTTGGTTTAAATTATGGTATATGGGGAAAAATTCTGGGCTGGAAATTCAAATACTTATTCATTTTACCACCAAATGAACTAAAGACCGATTCAGGTAAATCACAGAATTCCCTGAAGTCAGTTTTTTCTTCTTTTTATGGCAAGCATTCTGTAATTCTAAGATTCCATAACACTCCATTTCCCAATAGTCTGACTGTGTGTCTGGGGTAAGCGAGTGTACACATGAAGACATATGGACCAGAATAACGAAGAAGGACGTAGGATGAGGGAAATATAGATAGATATCTGCACAACACTGTCCTTTCCTTTTATTGCTATCTGCCCTAAATCGCTCCAAGGTCACATAGGGAGTTACAGAACTGAACTGGAGCTCAGTGTTGCCTCATTGCAAAGTTCAGGTACTTCATTATATCATATTGCCACTCACCGTCTAGCGTGGCTGTCCCTTACTTTTCACTGAAGGACATCAGTGAACATCCTAGGGCCAGGGGTTTAGTGTAGAGAAAAGTGGCACCTCAAGCTCCAAGGCTCTTCCTCCTTCCTACCTGTAGGAACTGTAGGAATACAGTAACTGTGTTTTTATAATATAATACAATATAATATAATCCTGTAATTTTATAATTACTTCCATCCAGTTGAGCCTAGGAAATCTGAGATAGAAATTGGAGAATAGATGAGCATGAGATGGATGGGAATGTTTTTAGTTCTTATATCTGGAGGAAACATACAGCCTTTCTTTTGTTATTGAAAATAACCATAAAACTATACATAGAAAAGAAATAGTAATGAGTAAAAGGGTCTGTAGTTGGAGTAGGGAATTTGTGAATATACACTGTAATTTACATGCTGAAATATGATCTTCCTGGATTTGAACTAGATGTTTAGCAGGAAAGTGTTAAGGAGAATATGAAAATAAGTTGTATTGATATATTGGATATTCCCCATTTGGACTGATGATTCTTCCAAGTCACATCAGTTTATTTTGTTTTCAACATTATGCATGATCTGTTTAGGGGAGGCAGTTTCATAATTTATAAACATCAATGTTCATTATGCATTTATTGTGTTAGCCATCAGCCCTAAAGTTAGCAACAACTGGGGCACCTGGGTGGCTCAGTGGTTAAGCGTCTGTCTTTGGCTCAAGTCATGATCCTGGGGTCCTGGGATCAAGTCCCACATCAGGCTCCTCATGGGGGTCCTGTTTCTCCCTCTGCCTATGTCTCTGCCTCTCTGTGTCGCTCATGAATAAATAAATAAAATCTTAAAAACAAGTCCTTGAATTCAAGTTGCTGCATTGGTACCTTAACTTTGTTGTGTCCAAAACTGAACTTGTCCATTTTCCTCCTAAGTACGCTGTAACATCTGTATTCCCTTTATTAGCTGGTGACACTATTATTTAGTCAGTCCACAAGACTGAAACCAAGACCTCACTTTTCTTTTTTTTCTTAGCTATATTAAGATGTTTGTGGGCCCTGGTAGTACTGCATTTAGAAGCCTTCATCTCACATTGTCTTAGACACCATATCCCATATCAAACATTTTTTTGGTGTTTATAAGTTTTTTAAAAAATACATAAGTTGCTTTTAAAATTAACTTTAGTTTTGAGTTTTCCTTTTGTATTTGGGGCGCACCTTTTCTTCTCTTTATATTCCATACTTTCTCATAGAATGGAAAGCCCATGGTACTGTGCCTATATTATCTCACGGTTAAGAGGACTTTGTCTTCTTGCTCATATCACACAGCCAAACCCAACAGCCTTTTATTTTTTCAGGATTTCTCAATTTTACCCTTCTTTTTGATTTCAAGACTAGTTCAGTAATTGCTTGGAAATCTCACTCTACCCAGCCTTGTACCCTCAAATGTATCTTACACAGTATCATTAATGACCAATCTTAAAATCAGATGCAGTGATCAGCAAAGTTGTGGTGTTGAGTGGGGCACAAGGTTTCAAAGATCATACCTCCCTCTATCATTGGCATCTCCCCAGTACTTGTGGGGCCTAATCCTTCAATGATGATCTTTATATATAATGTGAGGGTTTATGTAGGGGGGTATGTGTTGTATGTGTGCTGTCATGGTACCAATTTTCTGTAATCAGAAAAGAGATTCTCGTTGTACAGCTTGGGAGGTTGTCTGTATGTAATGTCTTACTTTTCTCTTGTGCAGCGTCTTCTCCTGTACCAGATCTCAGCCTGAATTTCAGGTCATGTTTTTCTGGCTTTTCTGCCTTTGCTCATGTTGACCACTTGGTTCAAGAAAAATGATTGTTGATCAGTGAAAGTTTTTTATACAATGGAAGCATATAGACAGGCATTCACATGGTTGGAATGTGTAGTTGAAGACAGAGTGCTAGCCCAAGCACTGGATTATATGTCACAAAGCATGAAGTATTTCAGTGACTTTGGGATTTTCTGTGTATTGATTTTGACAACATTTGGATTAGTTACAGTTGGATATATTGCAAATATCAAATAAAAAACCTAAGATAATTTAAGGAATTTGGTTTTGAAAACATTTTTTTATGATTTTCATAGTTTAGAACTAATTCTTTAAAAATATTTAAATGTCATTATATAATTTTTCTCACTAGAAGAAAAAATTAGGTTCAGTGTTATACATACAGAATGACAAGTGAAGAGAGATAGGACTAGTGCATGTTTTGTATTGTCCTTTTTGTTAAATGTTAAGAATATTTCATATTTTGTGTTACTTAGGTGCAAATTTTCATTTTTTTAAAATTCTAATTCTCTGATTAAATTCTCCATCTTTTCCTGTATTTTCTTAAACAATGACCTATCAAAACTGTTGTTTACTGCAAATAACTGATAGAGTTAAACAAACAGTGCACCATGAATTCTTGGAAATAGTGAAATAAGAAGATGTAAAGATCAGTGAAGAGCTAATATAAGTGATCATATGAAATGATCTTTTAAATATTCAGTATCTATTTTCTCTTGCCACTCCTATACCTGATAAGGTCTAAACAATTTCTGTATGTAGATCTAATGACAACACATTCAAAACTGGCTTTTTCACTATATTTACCTAAGATTTTCATATTTTTATGGAATTAATGTGAATGCAAAAAGGCCTTTACTATCTCAATAAATTTATAAATAACATTGTGATCCTCAATAGCTGTTTACCTTTCCTGCCTTAGCTTAAGTGTGCTAATGGGTGAATCACATAGCTTGCCTCTAGGATCTCACTGTTATTCTTCCTAAGCCATTCATTTAACGTAGGGCTAACTTGCTTGGATTCCATCCAAGAATTTTCTTGGAAATATTAAAATGCCTCTTTATATCAATGTTGCACATTTACTATGATATCAGGACTAAAGTTATGCATTACTTTGATTTATTATACTCTTTCATAACATTGGTTCTCTTGGATATACAAATATCCCTTTTTCTCAGTGGCCTGATCTGCTAAATTTATTCATTTTTACTGGCAAGAAAAATGTAATCTTAAGTATGTATTTTACTAAAACTAGAAAAGAAAGCTGGAAGAAGAAACATTTTTTAAAAGATTGAAAAAAATAAAAATAAATAAAAGTTTGATTGATTTGAGAGAGAGAGTGAGCGCAAGCGCACACGCCTGCATGAGCAAGCAGGGGGAGGGCCAGAGGGAGAATCCCAAGCAGATTCCTTGCTGAGTATGGAGGGCCACACTGGGCTTGATCTGAGATCAGGATCCTAGCTGAAACCAAGAGTCGGATGCTTAACTGACTGCACCACCTAGGTACCCTTGGAAGAACATTTAATGACCTAAACAGGAAAACTTCTGATTAACATACAGGTTGGAAGAGAAGAAGGTCAGAGGAAATAAGAAATTGAGATTTTAAAACATCTGTCACAAAATATAATTGCAATTACTGCTCTCACTGTTGGAACTTTGAAAATAGTTGTAGTAACTTAGAGCCTGACAAACATGAGTTCTAGTTCCCTGACCTTATTATATATATTTACCTCTCTGAGCTTTAGTTTACTATATGTAGAGTGGGGATTATAATCCCATTAGTTTGCAAAAGAGAACTTTTAAAAATCTGTAATTAGCACCATTTTAAGAATCAAATTCTCTATCAATTGAGACTTGCTCAGGTCCAAGTATTATCTGATTATCTGACATTCAAAATAAGCAAACTCTATTGCCTCAAACAATAAATTACTTAAGGAAATACCTCACATAATGAGAAATCCGGAAATGCAATAACATGGATGATCAGTACTCTATTGATGTTATCAAGGACTTGTTATCTTATTTCTATTCATGGCCACTCACAGCATCAGCTCCAGTCTAAGCCTGGCTTTTCTTATAGTCAAAAAGTGGCTGCCAGGGGCGATCAGAGTTGTATGCTTCCTTGTTTATGCCTAGCCACAGAGTACAGCAGAACCCCTCCCTTCTCATGCAGTAGGCATCCTTCCCTTCAAATTGACCAGGCCTTCTCAGGACTCCTTTTCCCACCCCTGAGCCAGTTGAAAAATCTGCAGGGAAATGCATGTGCTGATGCTTGCCTAACCGGCACATGCTTCTAGAGCTGGGAGATGGGCTCAGTTTCTTTTGGAAGATAAGGCTTGAGAGGAAGTCTGGATGACCAGACAAAATCTGGTTTTCTTTTCATGTTTTAAAGAAGGAAGGAAGGAAGGAAGGAAGGAAGGAAGGAAGGAAGGAAGAGAAAGAAAGAAAGAAAGAAAGAAAGAAAGAAAGAAAGAAAGAAAGAGAAAGAAAGAAAAAGAAAGAGAAGGAAGGAAAGAAAGAAAAGAAAGAGAGAGAAAGAAAGAAAGAAAGAAAAAAAGAAAGAAAAGAGAGAAAGAAAGAAAGAAAGAAAGAAAGAAAAAAAGAAAGAAAAGGAAGAAAGAAGGAAGGAAGTAGGTTGAATGAGGAGAGAAGATGGATAGCAGTTACATACTATAAATAACATCATGGGTAGTCATCAAAGTAGTTTCCTTGTTCTACAGTGAGGATCCATCTCTGCCATAATTCTTCAAATCTTTTAGTCCTGATCAATCTCTTATTAAAGTGGTATATCCAATTTTTAGCTTTGGTAAATAGTAAGAAAATCTGGTATTAGCTCCAAAGAAAGTTTTACATGAGGTGAGACACCAGAGTTTTGTAAATTCTGGGTTTTGATGTTCTTTTGCCTATAATGTTTTTCAAAACTTGATTTAAAATATTTTCCAAACTGACTTTAAAATAATTCAGTATTTTTTAAAAGATTTTTTAATTTATGTATTCATGAGAGACACAGAGCGAGAGAGAGGTAGAGACACAGGCAGAGGAAGAAGCAGGCTCTATGGTGGGACCCCGATGTGGGACTCGATCCCGGGTCTCCAGGATCACAACCCAGGCTGAAGGCGGTGCTAAACCACTGAGCCACCCAGGCTCCCTAATTCAGTATTTTAAAGGTGATTGGGAAACCTGATTATGTTAATAATTTTAGCACAGTGAAACCCATTGTACGTTGACTAATATATACCTTAAAATATTCCTGGTGTGTCATAAATATGTCAAGGCCTTTTGTTTGGAGACAGGAGCTTGGTTTTCACTGTTAAATTGGGTAATTAAAATAATCCCTCAGTCAACTGCCTCATCAAAAATAGTAGCATTTATTGAGCTTCTGTATCCTGTTGGTATTATCTACATGGGTCAAGAAAGACGACGTTTAAAGGTAGACTAGAGGTTTGCCAGGTTTGGCTCTTAAAGGTAGACTAGAGGTTTGCCAGGTAGAAGAATAGGATGTGATGAAAAACAAGCATTTAGGTAAGAAACAGCCAAGAAGGGAATATATAGAACAGCATGGAACATTTGGTGTATGGCAGGCTGCTGGGGTTTGGGGGTGCAGGAAGTTTTAGCAGTAAGTGTGCCAGGGAAGCCTGGTATTTCATCCTTAAGAATTTGGATTTTATCTGTAGAAAATGGGAGTCACTGAAGACTTTTAATAGAAGGTGATGGTTATGTTTGTAATTTGGAAGGATCATTGTGGGAAAGCAGTAAGAATAATTAGTGGAAAGGATAGTGGGAGCTAAGTTTTACCAGCATTATTTAGGTAATTAATTTGGCTACAGAAAAATAATGTTTAAAAGGGTTTCTAGATATCTTAATGGATTTTGAAGGGCTCCTGTTGAGGAGAAATGTTAGCTACAGATTTGGCAACACCAAAGACATTTCTTTTGAGTCTGACTCATTTTAGCTTCTCTAAATTGGAAGAAGAGCAAGATGACGTATGTGCAAGAGTCTTGATAATCCCTAAATTCTGTATCTGGATATTCCAGAGAATGCTTTATACCCACATTGTTTGGCACTTTCCTGTTAGTTTTGAGCTGACCACTAAGATAAGAGTTTTTGGAAAATTTTAGATAATGAAGAACAAACGAGAATTTAAAAACTGAGAAAGCATATTGTTAATATGTTTGAACATATTTATTATATATTTTATTGGGGCACCTGGCTGACTTAATTCAAAGAGCATGCAGCTCTTGATCTTGGGGTCATGAGTTTGAGCCCCATGTTGGGTATAGAGATTACTTAAATAAATTTTTTAATTAAAAAATATGTATATCTTATTTCTTATTCAATAAATTTTGAAATATGTATTGGTCTATGACAGTCTGAAAAATAAAATTCATTATATAGGACAGTGTATGGTATTATGCTACTTAGGTAAAATTATGTATCTGTTTGGTGTGTGTATATATATATGTAGAGAGAAGTCTAAAAGAATCTGAGTTGCCTGATATTTCTTTACAATGCATGTGTATCATTTTTATAGTCACACACAAAAAATACAATAGTGTGATTTTTATTTTGGGAAGAATCAAAGATGCTACTTGCAACCTTGGGTCAAAATGGAAGGTAATAAAAAAATGGAAGATAATAACTCCCAAATCTCTGAAGATTTAATTCTAAATGCAACGTATCAATTTATTTTAATAGTTGATTAGGAGAAGAATTGGTCAGTGTTGGGAGCAATAGAACGGAAGTCACAGAAGACAGTGTTCTAGAGTCCAGGGTCTATGGAACAGGGGAATCTTGGCCAACATTTGGTAGCACTATCTCTAGTATAGAGGTGAATTTGAGGAACCACGTGAGTGTCCCACTATTA
Source organism: Vulpes vulpes (assembly GCF_048418805.1). Lineage (NCBI taxonomy): Eukaryota > Metazoa > Chordata > Mammalia > Carnivora > Canidae > Vulpes > Vulpes vulpes. The sequence continues at coordinate 19,729,435 of NC_132782.1, read as the reverse complement.
AATATAATCAGTTCTTTCCAACTTTGGTTGTCAGAGTCTGTGAGTATTGTTTAAAGACTCTACTGCATTTCCCAAACTCAAGTGATTCTGAGACCCTATTCATGAAATCCCTCTGTGGAGCATACTTTGAGAGATTTTCCATTAAACAATTTGATTTACTCACATTCTATTGTTCTGGACTTCATGTTCACCAAGCACTCTGATTAATGGCTTTTCAAGTTATCTGTCTACAGGGAGAGGAAATTTTAAATATGTAGGTTGAGTATGAAGAGCCTGTGATATATTTCTCATTTTCAGTCAACAAATTAGAATTAATTGCTGGCAGCTGGGGTGGAGTGAACAAGAAAAAAAATCTACCAGGTTTCTTTTATTTGGTGAGTTCAGATAGATACCCTCCCCACTTTTTTTTTCTCTTTTTCACACGCCTTTTTGATAAATGAACCTAAAAGACTTTTTCTAAAATATTAGAGAAAAAAAAGTTAAGGGCTAATTGACTGATTTGTTTTATTCCCATTTTCTGGGTTTTTAAATTTTTTTTTCCTGGCCTGAAAAAAGATTTACCTCCTGTCCAAAGAGTATTCTGAAACTTCTACCTATATCAACCACTTAGTTTCCATATATTACAAAATTGCAACTCCCCCCCCCCGCTTTAACTTTATTCACAAGTCTTGGCTTTCCCATGTTATTGTATCTTACTCTTTAAAGAAAAGTTTTTAAAATTGTAATTAACATAGGAATTCACCCATTTAAAGTGTACAATTCAATGGGTTTTGATGCATTCACAAAATTATGTAATCAATTTTAGAACATTTAATTCATACCCATTTCTTTAAAAAGAAACTCCATACCCATTTGCAGTCACTTCTCACCATTGGCCTACTTTTGTCTCTATAGATTTATATATCCTGGACATTTCATATAAATGGAATCACATATAATATGTGGGTTTTTTGTGACTGACTTCTTTTCCTTAGCATGTTTTCAGGGTTCATCTGTGTTGTCACATATATCACTATAGTATTCTTTTTTATTAATGTATAACATTTGAATAATATTCCGATGTATGGATATAGACTACATTTTGTTTCTCCACTCATCAGTTGATGAACATTTGAGTTGTTTCCACTTTGGGGCTATTATGAATAACATTGCTATAAATATGTGAGTATGAATAATGTGTACAAGTTTTTGTGTAGACATACGTTTTCATTTCTCTTGAGTCGATACCTAGGAGTGAAATTGCTAGATCATATTGTGGCTCTATGTTTAACATTTTGAGGAACTGCTAAATTTTTCTCCAAAATGATTTTAGAATTTTATAATCCCACCTGTGATATATGAGGGTTCCAATTTCTTCATTCCTTGCCAACACTTGTTAGGATGTCTTTGACTTAAACAGCAGATATGGCATCCTCATGGGTGGAAGGTGGTACTGCATTGTGGTTTTGATGTGCACCTTACTCTGGAATGGTACTTCATTTGTCATGTTTTTTTTATGCTCAATATGGTTTTTATTCACTAGTATACTGTCTATTTAAGCTTCAGTTTCATCTCAAAAGTTATGCATACATTGCAGTGGATTTAAAACAGAAGGTAGAGAAATCAAAAAAGCTATTTCAAGATATTTTTGGTCTTTGTGTTCTTGAGGCACAACATAAGGCAAATTCCCCTGAGCATTTCATTGAGGGTGGAGTTGAATTTCAAGTATATTTTGGGGCTTGTTGACAGGAACTTTGATATGAGAGAGGTAACTGACTCTGATCATCTGCTTTGTAAAGGGAAACTGGAATCTGACTTATGTATCTACTTTAAGGTACAGAAGAAAACCTACCTGGTTCTCAATTTAAGATCTGTTCCTTGGTAACCAGATACTGCCCCAGAATGTGTTGCTAACATGCCTCCTTTCCTATGAATGACTTGGCATGTATAAGTGTCTTATTGATGGACTGAACGGTTTTATAAATATAAGAGTTAACATTTACTGAATATTTCCTGAGTCAGGCAGGCACTATGGTAAATACTTTATGTGCATTATCTTTCAGTATTTTCTGATACTTTTTCGTATTTTGGCACCCATTGAAAATTGTGATGTTCTATATGGCACGCTAAGGTAAAAGTACCATATTTACGTTAATGTGGGCTGATGTAACCAGCCCAAGGACTTCAGCTGCATCATACCTTCCCAGTCTCTAACATTTTTGATATCTTTTAACCTGCAACCTCCATTCAGGGCATACAGGTTGGAGAACCCGGTTTTATCTACAAAATAAGCCCATGTGGTAATAACTGTATTTTCTGCATTTTACAGATAAGGAAAACAAGGCTTAACTTGCTAAAAAACAAAAAGCTAAGAAATAGAAGATATAACGTTAAAAACAACATCCAAAGTAATGATTAACCATGCAGCACTTTTTATAAGTTGACAGGGGATTTGGCACGAAAGTAAACTCTTAGCTTTTAAATTAATGATTTTTTAAATAAAGATGTTTACGTTAACACATTATCATTTTTATAAAGCCTATCAACCCTGTTTCAGGCATTTTGGGATAAGATTACTTACACTAATCCTCAAGGGCTAACTTTTCACCATCACATGTTCCCTCTACACACAAAGAGAAAAGCAAAATCAAATATATATAAAGTTTAATTATTTAAGCTAAAATTTCATTATCAAATCATTTGGTGGTCATTTGTGCTTATAAAAATAATTTTATCCAAGCTTAGTGAGCTTGGATAAAGAAAAACAGCAGTAGTCATCTATAAAAATAATAGCATATTTGCATTTATGTAATTTACATCTATTACAATTATGAAACCAACACATGGATGTGGTTATATATTTTTTTCAAATAAGAGTTTATAAAAAAAAAAGAGTTTATATAATGCCAAATTACCTTACTTTCACACCACATACTTCTAGTTCCACTCCTTAGAAATGATGTCATTCTCAATTAGGTGTCATTCCAGAAATTTGTCATGCATAAAATAGACATATTTTTATGGCATGTATACATTATATTTTATGGCATGTTACATATGCATATATTTTTATGTAAAATAAAGTATTTTAAGTGATCACTCTTAGTGACTAACCATAGCAGTAAAGGTCATCTCTAGTCTTTTTTTTTTTTTTTTTAAGATTTTATTCATTTATTCATGAGAGACACAAGAGAGAGAGGCAGAGACATAGGCAGGCTCCATGCAAGGAGCCCAGTGTGGGACTTGATCCTGGAATTCTAGGATCATGCCCTGGGCCGAAGGGAGGCGCTCAACTGCTGAGCCACCCAGGTGTCCCCATCTCTAGTCTTTACAGAGACTTGCCCTCTTGTCTGTCTGGCAAAATAGTTAAGTAATAAATAGCCAATGCCTAACAAAAGCCATCAATACCTTGTTTGTTAGTTTTGATGGTTGGTAGTTTAAGAATGTTGAGCTAGATTCTGTGAATTTAGCTTCAGTTCCTATGATGGTGTTTGATGATTGGTGATGGAATGGAGGATGACAAAATGGGGCTCTTCTGTATCAGGTGCAGTTGTGATTTAATTTTTTGTGGCTTTGAGTTTGGAAAGCTGGTAAGCTTCTATTAAGAAAGAAATTCCTGTGAGAATGTGTTTTTATATGTATAGTGCTGAAGATTTAGTGTGAAGAAACTATTGTTACTGTATTTAAAAAATGATAAAAAAATCATTGAAGTAAAAAATGTAATTTGCTAATGATTGGAAAAAAAAACAGTAATTCTTAATTGAATCTCAGAGCATTGGGTTGACTCTTAAAGGTAAAATCAGCTAGAGTTCCTGGGTAAAGTCAGAGAATTACAGTACATACTGATAAGAGGTTTTCATATTTTTAAAAGATAAAAATTGGTTGAAAGCTTTTTTCATGTATAGGAAGAAGAATCAAAAAGAACTGGAGAAAGATTATGCTGCTGGTAGGCGTTGACGTGTAATGTACTATGAGTTCTTTTGATCTGATAGCTCATGATAGGTTTAGTTGGTTACCATGGTTTCGTTTCATTTCCTGCAAACCTTGTGCTATTTGGAATAAGTGGAAAATAATGTTCTACAGAATAATTTTTCAAAAATGTTTTTCTGCTTCTCTTAGTTAAGATTATGATCACTTTTGGGGAAGTTGTCTGGATGTAAGGGTAGGTGGTAACTCACATGACAATAGAATCTAGAAGCCTTGCAATATCAGAAAATTGATAAATGATAAAAAGGCTAGCATAGGGGATCCCTGGGTGGCTCAGCGGTTTCGTGCCTGCCTTTGGCCCAGGGCGTGATCCTGGAGTCCCGGGATCGAGTCCCACGTCGGGCTCCCGGCATGGAGCCTGCTTCTCCCTCTCTGCCTGTGTCTTTGCCTCTCTCTCTCTCTCTCTATCATAAATAAATAAAAATAAATCTTAAAAAAAAAAAGGCTAGCATAATTTACTTAAACATGTAATCACTTAACCATGTTATTAGTGCCATGAGCTTTTAAAAAATATTGGTATAATGATTCAGTTTATATGAAATACCTTCAGGTCAAGTATGCTTTAATAAAACAAACTATAGAAAATAATTGATACGACACAGTAAGAAGTAGATAGCATAAGGCATTCCCTACTTGAAAAAAGTAGATATATTCCTAAAAATGGGCTGCAAATTGAACCATATTGTAAATGTAGAAGCAGCTGTTTAAAGAGATGACTTTTTTCCTATTATGTATACAAAAAACATTTAAAAACATAGAAAAACAAAAAATAAACTTTTAATTTCACTACCCAGAGATAATCACAATTAAAGGTTGTAGTTTATGAAATTCTAGCACTTGCTAGGGTTTCATAAATCATAGAACCATCATAGGATGATTATATGGCTTACATAACCATAAAATGGTTTCAATCAGGTATACTATTTTATGGTATATTTTTTTCAGTTAGCTGTACATCAGGAACATTTTCCTTGTCAATAAAATGTGTTTTCTATTTGAATTAATTCTTCATAAGGCCAAGTTTCACCTCCTTCAATTTTTTAAAACCCTGATTTTCACTTACTATACTTATTTAAATGTGAGTCCATCATAAACCTTTTTTTTGTTAATGTGCACTATAGAAAATATGTAAAACGCAGAAAAGTAAGACAAGAAAAATATTACCTATAGTCTCACTGTCCCAAAAATAAATAGTATTTTTATCTTTTTTTGAAGTATTTTTTATTGTTCCTTTGTTGTTGTTGTTATTTAAATGTTGACCTGAAGATATTCTCCTGGGTGCTGGGGATACAAGGATGAACAAGACAGTCAAGATCCCTGGCCTTGTGGGGTTTACCAGGTAGTGAGACGGTTCAAATTTAACGCAGTTGTCCCAACACGTACAGTTAAAACTGGAAGTGAGCCCTATGGAGGGAAAGTGTAAGGTGCTAAGACTATTTTAAGGAGAATCTGATCTAAGACCACAGAATTAGAGTCGAAGAAGGCTCTTCTGAGAAGGTGAAGTCGGACATGAGAACTAAAGGCTGCGTGCAAGTGAACTAAGATAAAAGAATGGGAGGGTGGGGAGAGAATGACTGGACAGAGGAGCGTCCTGTGTGGTGGCTCTGTGCCTGAGGGGCGGACAGGAAGCTGGAGAGTGAAGGCGTGAGGCTTCCTGTCCACCATGTTAAAGGAGTTTGCTCTTCATCCTAAGAGCCATGGGCAACTGGGCCACGTTTTAAGCCAGGCTGTCATGTGACCGAAGTTTGAAATTTTTGTTGGCTTCAGTAGGAAAAACAGCCAGAGGAGGAATCACTAGCGTGGGCACAGAAGCTGATTATATTTCTTCTTAGCGACCTGATCATGTCCATTGTCCTATAAATTCCTTAATGTATTATGTGCGCATCCATTTATTACATTTACTGAGCATGTTTTCTCTAGTTTTGTTGGTTTTGACCTAAAAAATATTTTAATTTTTCACGTTCATAAAATCAGTGAATCTTTTTCTTAATGACTGTCTCCATTTTCCCTTAGCCGAGAGAATACTAATTCCATAAGAGATTTCAGAGCTAAATTTTAGGTTCTCTTCTGGGTTTTATGATGTATCTTACACATTTAACTTTTTAATCTCCCACTAATTTATTTTGGCATCATATGAGGTAAATATTTCCTAAACTGTATTCCATCTGTACTTTCTTCAAGATATTAATAGATGTCAGAGAAGTAAGGTAAGATAAATTTGGGAACTGGTGTATGCTATTTCCCTGTCTAGGAGATATTTTTAAGGCTCTGAGAAGTCTTACAGTAAAGCAAAATGAACACACATATACACCTACAAAACAATAATTGTTTCAACTTTCTGTAAGTATTTTCCTAATGTTTTACCACAAATAGCACTTATTAATATGTCACAGAATACCATAAAAGACATAATTCTAAGTAAATTTATTTGCTAATTGCTAATCAGTGGTTCAAGTTCTAAGGAGTCCTTTCTTTACCAACTGTGGAGATTATTTTTTTTTTCAAGACTTATTTATTATTTACCTGAGAAAGAAAGCATGCAAGTGAGGAGAATGGGAGAGGGTGAGAGAAACTCCAGCAGACTCCCCACCGAGCATGGAGCCCCAATGCGGGACTCTATCCCACAACCCTTGATATCATGACCTGAGCTGAAATATCATGTTGGATGCTTAACTAAGCCACCCAGGCGCCCCTGTGGGGGTTATTCTTTTTTTTTTTTTAATAGGTATTTTTTTTAAATTTATTTATTCAGAGAGAGAGAGAGACTGAGAGGCAGAGACACAGGCAGAGGGAGAAGCGGGCTCCATGCAGGGAGCCCGACGGAGGACTCGATCCTGGGTCTCCAGGATCAGACCCCGGGCTGCAGGCGGCACTAAACCGCTGCGCCACCGGGGGTGCCCTGTGGAGGTTATTCTTAACATCATACTGACAGTAGTACTGTGGACCTTCATAAGCTTTTCAAAATTGAATTTTTTTTTTCCTTTCCTTAAATCTTAGGGAGATGTAATCAGTCACGTAGACCAAGTATTGGTAATCTTTTTTCTGTAAAAGATCCAGCAGTAAATATTAAGGGCTTTGCAGGCCAGTGAGAGTATTTTGTTATGTAGGTAGTTATATAGCCCCTTAAAATGTAATCATTTAATTAGCCATACGAAAACAGATAGTTGCCTGGATTTGGCCAGTGAGCTATATTGCTGGACCCTGTGTAGACTATTCTCTGTGTCTATTACATTTGGCAAATTTTTGACCTCCTTATGCATTCTGTAGTTGATACATACATTGGGTCATGGCCACTAGAAGATATTTATGGGATGTTAATACTTTTACTTTCACTTTGCTTTTGTTGTTCAAATATAATTTCTATTTATCAGTTATTTTATTTTATTTATTTTATTTTATTTTATTTTATTTATTTATTTATTCATGAGAGACAGAGAGAGAGGCAGAGAGGGAGAAGCAGAGGGAAAAGCAGGCTCCATGCAGGGAGCCCCATGTGGGACTCAATCCCAGGACCCCAGGATCACGCGCCCTGGGCTGAAGGTGGCGCTAAACCGCTGAGCCGCCAGGGCTGCCCCTTATCAGTGATTTTAAAACCAATTATCAGTGATCTGAAAACTTATTCATACCATGACTCAAATTTGTCTAATTTGTATGTACCATGTCTTTTCTCTCCTGTGGGTCTACCTTTTTAGTTACCAATTTTTTTCTAATGTTGGCCTCCTATAACACTTTTTCATTCAGAAAGATCCAGGGCACCAGGGTGGCACAGTTGGTTAAGCACCTGACCCTTGATCTCAGCTCAGGTCTTGATCTCAAGGTTATGAGTTCAAGCCCTCCCTGCCAAAAGATCCTACCAGCTTAAAATGCACATTTAGAAGGAAAGAGAAAGGTGGCAACCACAGTAGGGGAGCCTATGAGACAAAGGAGCCTCTCCCACTGGCAAGCCAAGAAGCTTAAACCTGTGACTTCTCTGGAATTTTTTTGGGAATTGAATAAGTAAGTTCAATCCCCAGCAAAATAAATTATCATACTGTTGATTTTTACCATATTATTATAACAGATAAACGAAAGCATAATTTGGGGTGGTAGTATCCAGGTAGTGGAAAATATTTTAAGGACTTGCTGTTTGCATGTTATTTTAGCTCTTCATAGTATGAGTTCATAGAATGAATTTTTTTAAAAAAATGTATACTCTGGAGGGGCAGCCCAGGTGGCCCAGCGGTTTAGCGCTGCCTTCAGCCCAGGGTGTGATCCTGGGGTCCTGGGATTGAGTCCCACATGGGACTGGAGCCTGCTTCTCCCTCTGCCTGTGTCTCTGTCCCTCTCACACACTCTCTCTCTGTGTCTCTCATGAATAAATAAATAAAATCTTTAAAAAAAAAAAGTATGCTCTGGAAAACAGGACCTCAAATGAGAGGATCACCAAATAACAGAAATAAACGTAGACTATCTGTACAGTGAGGAATGAGAATTGGGATCAGGTTTGAGTATAAGTAACTGAATAAGAAGTTACACTTCCTTATTCAAAAATAGAATGTATTCTATATTCTAATTTTTCTCCTGCATTCAAGAAATCTTTTGAGGCTAGTGTGGCCTTTTTTTAACAAGGTAAGAGATCCAGACTAGTTCTGTCCTCCTGTTGCTTTCCTGTATGTGGCTTCCAAGTTTATCTCATGGTGACACCAGACTTCATATCCACATTCCAGCTGATAAAGCAGAAGTGGTTAAGATTCATACCACTTCCAGTTAATTCTCATTGGCTGCTCCTAAAAGCAAGGCAAAAGAAGCTGAGAAATGCGGTCTGCAGTTTAGGGAGCTAGGTTCACACCTGACGGGCAAAAGGGCCTATTATGGTGGAAGATGTTGAAAGACCATCTGTCTCTGGTGCAGACGGGTAAGATGAGTTTTTGTCAGATTGTATCTTATTTAGAGGCAGGTTGTTCATTTTGAGAAATAGTAAAAGCTGGATTTCCTTTCCTTCTGCCCCTCCCCCCTGCCCTTTCCGCCACATATCTCCTTTTATTGAAAGTCTCAGAAGAGAATAGTTTGTCATCAGTTCAGAGGAGCCTGTTCTCTCTAGGTTGCCCAAGCTATCTCGTCTAGTAAGCTTTCAGTTCCACTGTAGTTATTTGTGTGTGTGTGTGTGTGTTTTTTTTATCAAGTTATGTGGGTTTTTTTCTTTCCAAAATAGAAGTACATAACATCTCTAGATAGCCACTGGATAGTATGGGAGAGGAGGAATATTTTTTATTCTATGGAGCTGAACTTTGGAGTGTTTTAATTTTTTTTTATTCTCCTACCAATCAAACTAATGTATCTTAGAAATGTCTGGAAAAAAAATTCAGATATAGATACATGTATATCTCTCATATACACACTCTTACCCCACCACACATAGATTTCTTTCTCTAAAGATAATTTTGTTAGGATCCTAAGACAATATTGATCTTCCATCATTTATCCTGACAGTTGTTCAACAATATGCTTCCGTCCTGCCAAAATACAGAATGAATGCAGATTACAAGTACAAAATAATAATAATTCTTATTGAATAATAATTCAATAAGTATACAAAGTGATTAAGGTATTTATTTCAAGAGCTATCTTTCCATTCTCCAATTTCAGTGGATTTCAGAAACTGGAACATCCATTTTGAGTAAAAAAGATTCTTTGAATTAAGCACAAAGTTCCAAATAATTATCCAACTTTTTGTAGTCAGATTTTGCCAAAACACAGATTTCAGAATTTCATAACATACCAATTTTAGAATTTGCCAGATTATATCAGTGGAAAATGGGAAAAGAAAGTATCTTTCTTTGCTTTTCTCTTCCCTCTTCTATATTTTCATATTTATTTATAAATCATTTTACTAGAGTATATCTGTGATTTGAATGTTGATGTGACATTTATAATGTAGATAAAATATGATTTATACCATTATATATGGTAGATGATATACATTAAAATATAACTAGTTGAGCCTGACAGTTGACCAACAAATACAAGTTTTAAAGATTTATTGATGAGTAGAATTAAGTACAGTGATGTTAAAAGCAGATATATATTAAATTTCTCCACTTACCTAATTAAACTGCAGTCCCTGTGCCAGCCAAATGACACTTTCCAACAAAGTTTAGAAAGAGATGTTAAGTAGGTGACAATATGTCTTGAAAACAGATGAAATCAAGTATGTACTTATGATTGGGAAGAAGGAAGAGGACACAGATGAAGATGTGAAGGAAAGAGGTGTGTGGTTTTTTTCTTTTACCAACTTAATTTTTGTTAATATAGAGGGAAGTTAGTGAGTTACATAGCAGTATCCAGTTCTATCTCAGGAATGTAAACCGGGTTCTTTATACCCTACTGGGGTGGGCATGCAAAAATGAATGAATTAATGAATGATTTTGTCTCAATGGGTTGTCTTTTTGGTATTCCTAATCTACACCACATTTTCCTGAACTACTTGTATGTACACATACGTGTATTTTTTTTAACTCTCCTAACTTTCCAGTGTTGATTAAGTAATTGCTTACTTTGTGTATCTTGTTGTTTATCAGATTTCTAGAACTCTTTCATATTGCATGACAAAACTCTACCCATTTAAGGATGACTCTCCCCACCCCACTATTTGCCACCCCCCAGCTGCTGGCAACCACCAATCTCCTTTCTGTTTCTCTGAGTTTGCTTACTTTAGTTAACTCATGTAAGTAGAATTGTGCAGCATTTGCCTTTTTGTATTTGGCTCAGATTTTAATCCTTCCATCCTTTGATGGACATTGAAGTTGCTTTCACAGCTTGCCTATTGTGAATAATGCTGTAGTGTTCATGGATGTGCAAATATCTCTTGGAAGTCTGTTTTTAGTTCTTTTGGACATATACCCAAAAGTGGGATTGCTAGGTCATGTGGTAGTTCTATTTTTAATTTCTTGGGGAACTCCATACCATTTTCCATAGTGGTTGCATCATTTACAATCCTACCAACATTGCACAAGGGTTCCAATTTATCCACATACTCACCAACCCTTGTCATTTTGTTTTATTGATAGTGCCATCCTAACAGGTATAAGGTGATACCTCATTGTGTTTTTGATTTGTGTCTCTCTCTGATTAGTAAAGTTGAACATCTTTTCATATGCTTGTTGGCTATTTGTTTATCTTCCTTGGAAAACTGTTCAAGTCCTTTGTTTAATCAGGTCATTTTAAAATTACACTGCATGGGTTCTTTTTATATTCTGGATATTAACCCCTTATTTGATATGCAGTTTGCAAGTATTTTTCTCCCCTTCCATAAGGCTACCTTTTCACTCTATTGATTGCTTCCTTTTCTGTGCAGAAGTTTTTAAGTTTGATGTAGCCCCCTTTGTTTATTTTTGTTTTTGTTACTTTTGATGTTAAAGGCGAGAAATTGTGGCCTGTTCCACTGTCATGAAGCTTTCCCCTATGTTTTCTTATAGAGGCTATATAGTTTCAGGTCTTACATTTAGGTCTTTAATCCATTTTGGGTATATTGTATAAAATAAAGGTTCATTTTCATTCTTTTGTATGTGGATATCCAGTTTTCCCAGCACCATTTATTTGTTGAAAAGACTATCTTTGCCCCATTGTTTGACAAAGATTGTTTGACATAGATGAGGGTTTATTTCCGGGCTCTTTATTCTCTTGCTTTTGCCTGTATGTCTGTCTTTAGTGTGACTAAGTGCTTATTTATTTTGTTGATATTTTTTGACAAACTGACATTTAATTTCATTGATTTTCAGTCATTTTTATTTCTTTATTTTAATCTTTGTTCTGGTCTTTATTTCCTTCCTTTTATTAACTTTGAATTTAGGTTTTTTTTTTTCCTAATTCTTTGAGATGTAAAGTCAGGTTGTTGATTTCTTTTTTAATTTAGGTGTCTTCTACTATAAACTTTCCTCTTAGTACTTGGTGTTTTAGTTGTTATTTGTCTCAAAATATTTTCTGATTTCCCTTGTGATTTCTTCTTTGACCCATTGGTTATTTGTATGTTGTTCCATTTCCAAATACTTGTGAATTGTCCTATTTTCCTACTGCTGTTGACTTATAGTTTCATTCCATTGTGATTGGAAAAAATACTTAGTATGATTCCATCTTCTTAAATTTGTCAAGATTTCTTTTGTGCCCTAGCATGTAATATATCCTGGAGAATATTCTCTGTGTGCTTGAGAAGAACATGTATTCTCCTTTTGTTGAGTAGGTGTTCTGTGTGTGTGTGTTAGGTCCTGTCAGTCTGTAGTGCTGTTCAGGTCCTCCCTTGCCTTATTACTGTCTGGTTGTTCTGTCCATTATTGAAATCTTTACTAACACAGTGTTACTGTTTATTTCTCCCTTCAATTCTGTGAATGTTTGCTTCATACATTTGGGTGCCCTTGTGTTAGGAACATATATACTTAAAAAAAAAGATTTTATTTATTTATTCATGAGAGACACACACACAGAGAGAGAGAGAGAGAGAGAGAGGGCGAGAGAGGCAGAGACACAGGCAGAGGGAGAAGCAGGCTCCCTAAAGGGAGCCGGAGGTGGGACTGAATCTGGGTCTCCAGGATCACGCCCTGGGCTGAAGGCGGCGCTAAACAGCTGAGCCACCCGGACTGCCCATGTATGCTTTTTATAGACACTCATTATCTTTTGATTGGGGAGTTCAACCCATTTACATTTCAAGCAATTACTGATTGGGAAGAACTTACTCTTGCCACATTGTTAATTGTTTTCTCTGTCTTACAACTATTTTGTTTCTGTTTTTCTCTCTTGCTGCCTTCCTTCATGTTTCATTAATGTTTTTGGTCAGACATGCTTTGGTTCCTTTTTCATTTTCTTCTGTGTGTTTTGGTATTTGTGGTTACCATGAGGCTTATATGAAACATCTTATAAGGCTGATAAAACTTAACTTCAGGTGTATGCAAAAGCTCTTTTATATCTCATCACCTCCATTTATGTTACTGATTTCACAAACTACATCTTTACATATTGTGTGTCTGTTAACATAGTGTTATAATTATTTTTATGCTTTTGTCTTTTAAATTCATATCAAAATTAATAGTGCTTTATGCATCACTGTTACAGTATTACAGCATTCTGTATTTGTATAGTTACATTTACAGCAAGCTTCATATTTTCATATGCTTTCATGTTACTGTCTAGTGTCCTTTAGTTTCAACTTGAGGTCTTTAACATTTATTATAAAGCAGGTCTAGTGATTGTGAACTCCTTCAGCTTTTGTTTATCTGGGAAAGTATTTATTTCTCCTTCATTTTTGAAGGACATTTTTACCAGAAGTAGTATTCTCAGTGGCAGTATTTTTTTTTTTCTTTCAGCGATTTGAATATATCACCCCATTCTCACTGACCTGTAGAGTTTCTCTGAGAAAGCCACTGAGAGTATCATGGAAGCTCTCCTGTACATGATGAGCTGTTTTTCTTATGCTGCTCTTAATATTCTGTCTTTGTCTTTGACTTTTGACACTCTGATTATGATGTATCTTGGTATGAACCTCTTTTAGGTTCATCCTGGTTGGAGGTCTTTGAATTTCTTGAATTTGAGTGTTCATTTCCTTTCTCTGATATGGAACATTTTCAGTAATAAGTTCAAATAAGTTCTCTGTCCCTTTCTCTTCTGATTTGTGTAATGTATTTAGTGGTCCATTTGATGATCTACCATTAGTCTCTTAGGAGCTTTACTTCATTCTTTTTGTCTCTTTGTTCATGTTTCAGTAATTTAAAATGACTTGTCTTCAATTTTACTGATTCTTTTGCTTATTCAAATCTGATGCTGAACCTTTTTTAAAATCGAATAAATTTGACATGTAATGTATAAATTTGAAGTGTATTATTTTGATACATTTATATATTGTGATATAATTGCCATGGTAGTGATATTTATCACATTATATCAGTACAGTACAGCGCAGTAGATCTCTATGGCTTTATTTAGTACTCATTACAGATTTGTGGGGTTTTTAAAAAGATTTTATTTTATTATTTATTTGTGAGAGACACAGAGAGAGAGGCAGAGACAGGCAGAGGGAGAAGCAGGCTCCATGCAGGGAGCCCGACATGGGACTTGATCCCCAGTCTCCAGGATCAGGCCCTGGGCTGAAGGTGGGGCTAAACTGCTGAGCTACCTGGGCTGCCCTCATTACAGATTTGTACCTTTAAACACTGTGGGTCTTATCCCCTGCTTTTTATCCCTTGGTAACCACTATTTGACTATGTTTTTACAGGTTTGAATTTTTTAAATTCCATATGTAGGTGATATCATACATTTGTCTAACTTATCTCACTTAGTGCAATGTGCTCAAGGTTCATCCAGGTTGTCACAAATGGCAGGATATCCTTCTTTATTGTGGCTGGATAATATTCTACTGTGTATATGTACCACATCTTTCTTATCCATGTATCCATTGATGGATATTTGGGTTGTTTCTGTATTTTGGCTGTTGTGAATAATGTGATCAATGTGAAAGTGCATATATCTCATTAAGATCCTGTTTTTATTTCTCTGGGGTATATATCACGAAGTAGAATTGCTGCATTGTACAGTAGATCTATTTTTAATTTTTAAAAACAGATTTTATTTATTCGTGAGAGACACAGAGAGGTGAGACATAGGTAGAGGGAGAAACAGCCACCCAGGGGCCCCTCTATTTTTAATTTTGAGGACCCTCCATGTTTTTATAGTGGTTGGACCAATTTACATTCTCCCCACATTCTTGCCAGCACTTGGTCTTGTCTTCTTGATAGCAACCATCCTACAAGGTGTGGTTTTTTTATTTGCATTTCTTTGATGGTTAGTGATATTGAACATCTTTTCATCTGCCTATTGGCCATTTTCATGTCCTCTTTGGAAAAATTAGTTTAGTTCTTCTGCCCATTTTTAAGTTGTATTATTTGGGTTTTGTGGGGATTTGTTGTTGTTAAGTTTTATGAATTCTTTATATATTTTGAATATTAACCCCTTATTCAGTAGGTGGTTTGCAGAAATTTTCTCCTGTTCTGTAGGTTGTCTTTTCATTTTGTTAATTATTTCTTTTGCTGTATAAAGCTTTTGAAATTGATGTAGTCCCTTTTGTTTTGCTTTGGTGGTTTAGGCATTTGGTGTCATGTCCAAAAAGTCATTGCCAAGACCAATATCAATGAGCTTCTTCCCTATGTTTTTTTCCTAGAAGTGTATAGTATCAGTTTTTATGTTTAAGTCTCTGGTCCATTTTGAGTTAATTTTTGTTAGTCATGTGAATTAGAGGTCTAATCTCATTGTTCTGTATGTATTTCTCCAGTTTTCTCAGCATCATTTTTGTTACGGAGACTGCCCTTTCCCCGATTGATTATTCATGGATCCCTTGTTGAATATTAGTTGACCAAATTTTTATAATTATTCTGTAGCTCCAGAATTTCTGTTTGGTTCTCTTTAAAAGGTATATGTCTCTCCTATTGATATTCTCATTTTGTTCATGCATCATTTTCCTGACTTTATTTCATTTAATTGTCGTGCTCCCTTTAGATCATTGAGCTTCTTTAAGAAAATTATTTTTAATTCTTTGTTGTGTAATTAACAGATCTGTGTTTTTTGGGGGTTGGTTTCTGGGAATTTATTTTGTTTCATTGATTGGAACATGTTTCCCAGGTTCTTCCTGTGGTTTGTGGGTTTTTTCCCTGAGTTTTTTTGCATTTGTAAATATAGCCACTTCTGATCTTTACAGACAGGATTCATATGAAAGAAGACCTTCACTGATCAGCACAGGTATAGATTTTGGAGGCCTCTGACACCTCTTGGGAATTGTGACTTCTCAGAGCTATATGTACATGATTTCTCAATTAAAGAGGTTTGCCAGTTTCTTTTTCAGGATCTTGTAATCTTTTGTACCAGCTGGTATCTGTCTATGGTACCGCAGGGTCTTGGGCGCTACAGGAGCAAGCTGCCCTGTTTCTCCTGTTCTCATTAGCCTCCAGGCATCTGAAGTATACTAGCTTCCTGCAAGCTTCCCAAACCAGGCAAGACAAATACCATTCCCTTGGGAACTCCCTGAAAAGCCAGAACGTTAGATATATGCCCCACCCCTCTCCCTCCCTCCCAAGGGAGAAGCAACAAGTTGGGCACCTTCTCCCAATTGCACCAAGCCATGCCAGCCCATCTGTGACAACGGCAGGCTCTCTGATGCTACAGCAAGCTGCTCCCATTTTCCCTTGCCTTCAGAATCCCCCGGGCATCCAAACTATGCCAATTACCTTAGCATTCCGAATCAGGTGAGCTTAGTAACCAGTCCCTCAGGCAGCCCTCCAAAATGCCAGAATGTTGGACACATGTTCCACTCTTTTTCCTCCTCCCACCCTTAGGGGAGAAGCCACAAGCCAAACTGAACTATGTTGTCTTGGGGGGGGGGGGCAGTCATAGATAAAATGAAATAGCCCTTCTTATCTGTTCCAGTGAGGCTTTTCTTGGCTTTGCGCTTGCCTGGTGGTACTGCAGTTTCTTAAATGGGTTCTGGAGTTTTCATAAAAGAATTTTATTCCATGTGTCTTTCATAAAAGAATTTTATTCCATGTGTCTTTAATTCAATGGTTCTGTGGAGGAAAAAGGGCTGGAACTTCCTATTCATCCACCTTGCTCTTAGGTATCTTTTATATACATTACCTTTATCTTATTAAGTATACTGAATATACTGAGTGTTTCTTCTGGTGTATCCTTCCATTCTTCCATCCCTACCCCCTTGACTTGTCCTGTCTTTCCTGAGGCTAGTAGAACAGATCTCCTATGAATGTCTCATGATGTTCTGAGGCTAAAATAGCTGCCCTATGGCTCTTGTCATTGTTCTGAGTGCATGTTTCTTCCTCCTCCCGCTCCTCATCTGCTCATTTCAGACAATTGTGTTAGGTTTTGGCCCTGCTTCTGTTCTCAGTTGTAGTCATTTTCCAAGCTACAGATTGAATCATTCTGCTAGGTCTTTCAAAATTTTTCTTCAGAGTTCCATTAGATATTTGCTGCCAGGTTTTTAGGATCACTTAGAAATCTATTCATGACTCAGGTGTTTTTATTTTTAGGGATGGTACCTAATGTGCAAGATGATATCTGAGTTTCTATTGAATACATTTGTGCCTGGTACTGTTGATCACATGGTTATTCATTTATTTTGGAAAAAGATCTTCACATGTTCTCAGAGTATACGTAAGAACAAGTGACCACCTCCAGTCGTCTTTCTCCAGTGGACATCTGCTTACATGTCGGTCTTTACAAATGAATTGAAGTCCTCCAGGGCAGGAACTAAGTCTTGGTTTCTGTGAACCTTGTGCACTACTTGGTATATACTGGGATTATTTAATAAAATTGCATTGGAGAATTACCAAAGAATGCCTCCCTGTAACATCCTACTACACAGTTCTTTGTGTAAGTAGAAACTAAAGAACCATTTTTCATTCTATTTATTGATCTTATCTAAGAATCTCTTAAGTGGTCAGGTATTCATGATTCTTTTGCCATGTTCCTCTAAAAGATACATATCCAATTATTGGGCTTCTGATGATGATCTTTTTGACCCTGTGGTTTTAAATCAGCAAATATGGTTAGTGATTCAGAATGTGGCTTTGCAGTCAGACAGATATATTCATACTAGATATATTCATACTCTGGTACCAGCATTTTCTGTAAAACTTTGGGCAAATTACTTACCTCTCTTAAGTATCAGTTTCCTTATCAATAAAATGAGGATGTAATAACACTTCATACTATTAGAAGCGAAGGCATGCATAGTGGCTAGCATAGAACACTCAAAAATATTAAATAGTATTATAAAAATAAACACACATGGGGTGCTTGAGTGGCACAGTAAAGTGTTTGACTCTCAGTTTCTGCTCAGAGTCATGAGATTGAGTCCCACACAGAGCTTTGTGCTCAGCGCGGAGTCTGCTTAAGACTCCTCTCTCTCAGGGCAACCCTGGTGGCTCAGAGGTTTGGTGCTGCCTTCCGCCCAGGGTGTGATTCTGGGGACCTGGGACCAAGTCCCACATTGGGCTCCCTGCGTGGGGCCTACTTCTCCCTCTGCCTGTGTCTCTGTCTCTCTCTCTGTGTCTCATGAATAAATAAATAAAATCTTTTTTTTTAAATAAATAAAATCTTAAAAAAAAAAAAGACTCCTCTCTCTCTCTCTCTCTCTCTCTCTCTCTCACTCTCTCTGCCCTTTCCCCCAGCTTATGCATGCATGCATGCTGTGCTCTCTCAAATGAACAGATTTTCATTCATTTCATTCATTCATTTAAAAGTGAACAGAATGAATAGATATGTTGTGTATTACATTTTAAGCTTTTTGCTTATTAGCCATTAAAAGTCAGTGATTTGCAACCATGGCTATGTTGATAATTCTTTGTTTCCAACTAACAGGTTGATTATATTTGGTGGTTACATCTTAATTAGATGTAATTAGCTATTTAAGAACAACTCCAGAAACAAAAAAGCAATTACAAATTTCATTTATTGCTTTTCTACAGCCCTAATTCTTGATCTAGTTGCAGTTAAAATCCAATGAGAGCAGTATCTATCAGTTTAAAAGTGATGGTTTATATAATCTGAGACATCCAAACACAAAAAGAATATATGCTGTATGATTCCATTTACATAAAGTATAGAAAATTATGGTTCCAGAAAGAAGATAAGTGGTTGAATAGAATAAGGGACAAAAGGATAGGCTACAAAAGAACATGAGGATACTTTGGGGGTGTTGGAAATGTTCTGAATCTTGACTGTGATAGTATCTGTCAAAACTCATTAAATTATGCACTTCAAATGGATGCAAGTTTGTTGAATATAAATTATACATTAAGAAATTGATTTTTTAAGTGATACATTTTATTTAGTAATTTCTGATTGTTAATGACCACTAGATCATAAACGTAAAGATATATATTTAATCAAATTTAGGCTTACCTCCACTCATCTACAGTAACATCCTACTTATCTGAAAATCAGATTATTGGCAGCTTCAGCTCTTAGAAATATAGCTAGGAAGCTGGAAATCAGGGGAAATGCCTTTGAGTGGCTACATAGCTGCCACGGAGCCCATGTGTTGATTGCAAAGGAATAATAGTCAGTAATCCCCATTAGAGTATTTAATATATTTTGATATAAAATATTAATAAAGCCTTATATCTTTTCCCCAAGCTTACAGCCAATAAAGAGTAGCAAATTAGAAGGTGAACACAGTGGTACCCTGCAAAGAGGTTTTAAAAATATAAAACTAGATTCAAGAACTAAAAGTTCAATGATTGGGGGCAATGTAGATCCAGGAAAAGGCTAACTCAGTGCAAGCCTGTGGGATATTTCTGTATTCAAACACTAAGATTTTAGTCATATATTCATGATAATGAACCTTAATATTTAAGAAAATATTAAATCGTATTAATTAATAACTTTAATATTTAAAATGTTAAATCATAGTCCATGTGTGATACTTAGAATTGTATAATTTATACAGAAATAATTAAATAAAACATTTTGTGGTTTAAGAGAATTAATAGTAGGAATCTGAAAAGCATATATATAGAATGTGTGGGTATGTTTATGCACTTATGTATATATGTATACTGTTCTACAAACACACACATATGTAGCTCTGTGCTCTTGTAAACTTCTATTGTAGTGTGACTATTTATCCTGAAGTAGTAGAGTGATGGAAATAAGATTTTAATGAGCTGTTAGTGGGACTGATTACTAGCTCTTGAATAAGCCATATCCTTTTTTTTTTTTTTTTTTTTTTGGAGGTTTTATTTGAATTTAGAAATAGTGAAAGGGACTATAAGAGAAAGGAGGGAAACTGAGTGGTAATTAAGCCAAATCTGTTGTTAATTGTACAAATGTGCTGATTGGTTTTGGACCTATCCTTATTTTAAAAAGATTAAAATGTGTGTATAATACTCTTCTGTGTAAGCACATCCATTTATTTATTGGCTGGACATACTATTGTTTCTTTGATTTGCTGGTATAATGAAACAAGGTATGAAAAATGATTATAATTGGTTCACTGCATTAGAAGGGTTGGTTTTTATTTATTCCCAGTTATCAATATGGAAAACATTACAGTTCTATACATGACAAACACTATATCATGATAATTATCACATCTTTTTTAGTTATGCCCAACAAAATTAGTAATCTGCTTATATGTTGGTAATTCTACGTTACTCACATGTATTTTTTCGAGTTTTGTTGTTGTTACATTCAGCTGGCCAACTTAGGGGAAAGTATTAACGGACCCTTTATTAATTCTATTCAACAGCCACTTAGGGTCTAATATGTCCCAAGTACTATGCCAATCTCCTTTGCTTTCAAAGTAAAACTAATAACTGATTCTCAAGAGCTCAGGACTTGATAAAGTATTTGAACTATTTCTTATGGACAGTAATGAACCATTAACAATTTTCAAAAGGAAAAGTAGTGTGATAAGATCTCTCCTGGAACAAACTCAGGGCTGTAGGCAGAATGGGTGGAGTTTGTGTAGATTCAGAAAGATCATTCAATAAAGAAAAGTTTAAATGTAGAGGGAGATTGAAGAATTTCAGATAAATGAAAGAGTAGGCAGGGTTGCCTACGTGGGTGATGGGTCCATTAAGGGAAGTTGGAGAAGGAATGGTTTTCATTTCTTTTTCTTTTTTTTTTTTAAGATTTTATTTATTTATCCCTGAGAGATACAGAGAGAGAGAGAGAGAGGCAGAGACAAAGGCAGAGGGAGAAGCAGGCTCCATGCAGGGAGCCTGATGTGGGACTCGATCCTGGGACTCCAGGATCACACCCTGAGCCGAAGGCAGGTGCTCAACAGCTGAGCCACTCAGGCGTCTCAGGAATGGTTTTCTAAAGAGGGAGAAGAGATGACAGGATGGATTAGTTTGGTTGGGGACCTGCTGATATGGCAATGCGTAGAAATACTGGGGAGCACAGTACAGTTGGGCTAGGAGGCTTTCCAGAAAGACACTATAAAGCAGCTGATGCTAATGGAGAAAAAGAACCATTTTACTTTAAACAGTGGGTTGAATTTTTTTAAAATTTTGTATTGTTTGGAGCTTCAGCGTTGTTTTTATTAGCCTATTTTACTGTTTTGAAATTTGAATGTCTTTGTTATTGCATTGATAACATGAGGGAGTTGAATTAGACTAGTGTTTCCTAGACTTCAAGCCATATAGGAATTACCTCAGGATCTTGTTATCAATGCAGATTTTGAATCTGATGGTCTGGGGTAGAGACTGGGGGCCTGGGTTTCCAACAGTAGTAACAAAGAATTAGATAATCACAAAGGTCTCTTGTCTCTTCAGAGTCTCATTTTTCAGACTTAAGATTTTTGTAAAATAAGACAGAATTCTTATAATTTACTCATTCAACATACACTTTTATTTCATGATTGGTAGATGAGCCATAGTTATAGGTAAAGTTTACCAAAGCATAGAATTAATTAATAGCTCTGCCAGGCATTATATTTCCAGAAAATCAAGTTATCCTCTCTTCTTCCATATAGGTATGATTGGGCCATATGCGTTTTATTGTCTTTCTTTTTTTTAAAGGTTTTATTTATGTATTCATGAGAGACACAGAGAGAGGCAGACACTGGCAGAGGGAGAAGCAGGCTCCCTGTAGGGAGCCCGATAGGGGATTCGATCCCAGGACTCTGAGACCATGCCCTGAGCTGAAGGCAGACTCAACCACTAAGCCACCCAGGCATCGCTGCCTTTTATTATCTTAACATATCCTCATTTAAAAAATCTTTATTATAATTCAGTTAGCTATCAAATTGAACAGTACATTGAAATATGAGTTATGTTTTTTGATGATACAAAACTTCTACTTTGGAATGACATTAACATATACTTGCTCAAATAAATGATCTTTTCTAACCTCACTGAATCACTAGTCAGATAAAACAGTATCAGTGACTGTGTTACAAGTACAATGTACCAGTGAGTTTTTATTTGTTCTTGTTTTGACTGAGACATCCACTAACTTATCCTTGACATTCTGTATAACAATTGTTGTTTAAGAGATTATGATAGAAGGGAGAAAGGCTGTGAGTTGCAGGTTGGCAGGAATGAGTAGGTATGGAAAGAAGACAAGAGAGATTTTATAAATTTCAAGATGCAAGGTCCTCTCACTAAAATTACTAACAAAAGAGATTTTACCGGTGAATAAGCTGTTCCCTGAATTTAAGATACTTTTAAGGCTTGATCCTTTGGGCTCTATGAAGACCATTTAGTGTAATGGAACAGGTCATCAAGACTGGTTCCACTTTCCAGGCTTTCACTCGAATTGGGTTTCATTACAACAGTTCTGTTAATTGTTTCCTAAAGATATAGGAAGCTCATTCATCAGTGCATGATTAAGAAAGAGTCCCTGCATTTCATGGAAGTGAAATTCTGATAACTATAGTTCTTGTGTAAGAATGGTCACTTATTAATTTAAGTAAAATTCTAGGCATTTTTTTTTTTTAAGATTTTATTTGTTTATTCATGAGAGACACTGAGAGAGAGGCAGCAACATAGGCAGAAGGAGAAGCAGGCTCCTCCCAGGGAGCCTGATGTGAGGCTTGATCTCCGGACCAGGATCACGCCCTGAGCCAAAGGCAGACGCTCAACCACTGAGCCACCCAGGCGTCCCAAAATTATAGGCATTTCTTAAAGGCATCAATATTCTAAAAAGTTAAATTGCTGCTACATGCAGTATTATTTTTAAAAAGAGGCACCAAAAATCTGACATTAGTATTCACTGGCTTCTAAAGACTTTAGGGAAGCTATAACTTTATAACAAGACTCTCTCTGTTGTTTAAACGACAGCTTGTTTAGATAGAATATCCTCAGTGTATTTTCTCTTACCCTCGGTATTTCATAGTAATCCACTGTTTCTTGACATTTATTGTTAGTGTAGAAAAGTCTGAGAACAATCTTGCTCTCAATCCCTTATATGAAAGTGACACTGTTTCCTGCCTGGTTATCTGAAAAATTCTTTGTTTACTCTTCAAATTTAGTAATTTAAACCAGGATTTGTTTTAGTGTTGATAGTATTTTTATAAACTCATCCATGAAACAGAGTGTTCCTTCAGTCTTGAGATTCAGTTCCTTTTTCCTTTCCTGGAGTATTTCCCGAATTCTATTTCTGAATAATTTTTCTGTTCCGTGTGTTGGCATCTGAATTTGAGGTACAATTTTTATGTTGGATTCCTAGTCATCTGCATTTATCATGTACACTGCAATTGATTTACCCTTTTATTTTTTCTTAGCTATCCATTTAGTTGTTTAAGTCTTTTTTTTGTTGTTGTTAGTTGTTTAAGTCTTATCTCTATGCCATCGATTTGCTTTTCAATCCTGTTGATGCTATTTTCTGTCATTTCTAGTTATTTATTAGTTGTAGTAATTATATTGGTACTTGTTTTTTTTCTTAGCTCTATTATCTCACCTCATTCTCTTTAAAAACTCATCATTAAATTCTATTATTAAATTTATATTCTTAATGGGTGCCTGGATGGTTCAGTCGATGAGCATCCCAACTCCTGGTTTTGGTTCAGTTTTTCTATGTGTCCTATATTTGTTACTTTTTTATGGCATCCTAGTGTTTCTCCTTCAACTTTCTTTCATTTTGTTTATCTCTGTTCTTCGTGAGAGAGTCTTCCCTCAGACGTCAGGTGGGCCTTGGCTAACTGTTCATATTTGAGTTTATTTGGCACTAAAAAGCTGACTTGTAGTTCTGAGAGCTTGAAAGAAACCAGCCAAGTAGAGGATGATGTTTCTATTCTTAAGTCTTTTCAGTTGGGCGGATGCGATTTGCCAGAGCAAAATTTTCCAGTCTCCTATCGTGAAAAAGTGCAAGCCTTTTGAGAATCTGGCAGCAAAGAAAGATGGGGGATTCAATCTTCAATATGTAAAACTTTCACTTAATTTTCAGGGTAGCACCTCTCCCTTCAACACTGTCTAGTGTCCCCCAGTTCACAGTGTCCTTGTTTTATCCTATCCCAGAAAATAAGGTTTAGGTCTTCCACGAGAGTGGGGGAAGGGGTGGCACTGGAGAGAGAGGACCAGAAAAAATCGGTGGGGATGGTGGTGGATATCTTACCATTTCTTACGCAGACCTTCATCCAATTCTTCCATGTCAGTTCCACCTTCCAGAGCTTACCTCATGTCACCTTTGGAGGTTTAGTTAGGTGCGTTGGCTTGCTTCGTTCACTGAAGGTGATTTACTGTGCCAAGGGAATATCATCACGAGTTCACACATTTTAATACTGTTGCCTCATTTCACCCCCAAAATTACATGGCCAGATAGACAAATGTAGCATCCTAACAAAGGTTTCCGATGGAGAAAATATTTTTAAATTGCATATAGCTCCGTTCTCTCTTCCTAAGCCTTTCCTTTTTTTGGTATTTAACTGAATGCCTTGTCATATTCTTGTCTCTGTTCTAAACTTTCTTTCAAGAGTGTACTGACAATTAAATTTGTGAGATACTTGTATTTCATCATTTGATTAGCTTCTTTGACTTTGGTAAGCAATACACAAGTATGTATTTATGACAAATAAAACTGTTCTTGCATGTTGGTTTCTGGAAATAGTTCTAACATTTTATTGTTGACTTACACAAGTGTGTTGTATATGTTTCTTTGGTAAGAGAAAACATCTGTTAGCTTGGAGCTTTCCTTTGAAGAGATATTTTCAAATACTTTGACCTCAAATCAGAACTAATTTTTGGTTTTAGAAGAAGTAAAGCAAAATCCCAAAGGCTATTCCTTATACATATTTTCATCACTTTGTACCTCTAGACTGAGTTTTTTTTAGTACAATTTACTTCTAAAAAACAGGGTGGTATTAAGGGTTTTGTTCACTTTTTAAAGCTGTATGTTAGGATTATGTATTTTGAAATTCATCTGAATGCAGCTGGGTGCATTAAACAGTTCTTTAAAACATGAAGACCAAAACCTGAAATCACTGGAGAAAAATACATTTCTAGAAAGTGGTAATTATGTATTACAACAGTAGCAGTTCAAAGCAGATTATCCCAGTCTCTCTTCTCTATTTGTTAACTACAGTACCACTTTGAAGAAAATGAATTTTGTTGAACTCTCTAGGGGAGAGTTGGCCCTGTACAGCTTCAGATATGTTCACCAAAGAGTGAACAGCTATAAAAAAGCAAAGGCAAATGTAGATAATAAATATAAGAAAAAAATGAAAAGAAAAATTTTCCTATAGAAATGGAGGAAAATTGTTTAGCCTTAGCAGTTTTTACAAATCAGTGCTCTGTAGTGTGAAATTCAACTCTCGTCACCAGATCCATTTAATATGCCCCGCGTTTAGTATGACTACATTGGCTGACCTTTCGCCTTTGAATTCCAATACCTGACTCACAAGCCACAGTGCAAAGATACATTGCTTCTCTTTTCCTCCCCTCTTTGCATTCTGCTGTAGTTCCACTCTGTTACGACAGTAGTATAAACTTATTCAGGGACATCCGAAAAAATTCACAAAGAGGTCATCTTTGCCATGTGTTGACTATAAAACCAGCCAGTGCGGAGATGTTCCTATACAAGCTATTTGGATTACCAGTTATTTATTTAGCCTCCTACAATGCATATTTATTTTTTCTGTTTTACTTTATTGTTTGATACATGTTCTGTCATTCTCTGCAGAGGCCTAACAGTAGGAGAAAGGGAACTACAATTCATTGAACCTAGTATATGTATTTAGCTTTGACTTAAATATGTTTATGTAATCCTCACAACCAGGTAGAGAAAGATGATGTGATTCCTGTTCTCTAGATGCAGAATCTGAAGAAGGATTTTCTCAAATCACTCAGCTTAAAAAGTGGCCATTCCAGGATTTAAACTTATTTTGTCTGGTCCCAAAACCTAAGGTTTTCTGTTAAACACACAGGACCCACATTTTGCCTTTCTTTCCCTGGTCAAATCTAATTTCAAGGCTGCAAGGGTGCTTTTGTACTTGGGACATAAGCAGTAGTTCTGAGACCTTATTTAAGCAGGGAGTTCCTTGCTTTTCATATTGTGACAGAGACTTTGGATTGACTTGCTTTCACGAATCACTGCAAAGAAATGTACCTTTTCCATTTAAGATCAAGGCTATACACATTTTTATAATAATTTTTTAGAAATCAAACTGAAGATAAATTCTTTAAAATTCAGCATTTTGGAGCACCTGGCAGGCTCATTTGGTAGAACATATGACTCTTGACCTTGGGATCATGAGTTAGAACTCTCCATATTGAGGGCAGAGTTTACTTAAAAAAAAAAAAAAAACATAAAACAGACCTTTAAAAATAAAGAAATAAAATTCCTTGTTTCATCTTGTGTTTCTATTGGCTTGTTTTTATGTATATCTATTTCCTATTGAGGTAATCAAGGGAACAGGAACCTTATTCTGAACTATCTGGGTGTGTTGTTAAATGTTGCATAAATCGGGATCCCTGGGTGGCGCAGCGGTTTGGCGCCTGCCTTTGGCCCAGGGCGCGATCCTGGAGACCCGGGATCGAATCCCACGTCGGGCTCCCGGTGCATGGAGCCTGCTTCTCCCTCTGCCTGTGTCTCTGCCTCTCTCTCTCTCTCTCTCTCTGTGACTATCATAAATAAATAAAAAATTAAAAAAAAAAATGTTGCATAAATGACAGTCTGTAAGTGGCAAACTTTTGCAAGGAAGAATTCTTTCTTCGCCCTTTAGATTTGGCATCTCTCTTTTTATGGCTCTTATTTGTAGACGAGACACATCCATTCCCCACCCTCCTCAAAGATTTTCTGTCATGCCTTTCAAATCACAGAAGAGAAGACAAACTCTGCCGGTCTCTGCTGTGATGCTGTTCTTTATGTAACCTCCAAAGTGAAAGAGAGGGCGGTACAGGGTAGGCAAAGAAAGCATACAGTTCCTGTAGTGAAAATAATGCAGCTTTCTTAGAAAAAAATCAATCCTAATTCCAAAATGGAAATTCATTTTCTTGTCCTTTGAGGTTAAGTTTTAAATCAACCCATATTATGAATTACTTTAGTTATCTGATCACCTTCCTTAAGACTTGAAGTTTGATTGTACCTTAAGCCCAAAGCTGAAGTGCCAGCTGAGGAGGAATTGGGAATTGTATGTAGGGTCTCTTGAAGTTGCTGTGATAAAGAGAAAAGGACAAACTTACTTAGTCTTTTTTGCCCAATACCTAGAGGTGGCCAGGAAATCCTCTCCTTGGTTGGCTTAGGAATAGACCCATTGTGAAGAGGGACCCATTGTGAGATCTGCTTTTTCAGTCTAACCATCCCAACCCACATGAGGCTATTCCAGCCATCTTTTCTTCTGCCCAACATTCCCATACTGCTCAGATTTTAGAAGAAATTCAAGAGACAAATGCCTTCCACCACTGCTTGGATAGTCTTAAGTTTAAGTGTTATATGCACTGTAAAAATATAAGGCTCTGAAGGAGTAAAATGGACTAATCCTTCATTGAAATGCCTCTGAATATAATTGAAATATAAAGGGACTTCATGTTAAACAGTGTTATGAGTGATTATTTTAAGAATCTTATAAAAATTATAAAATGGCTCTCCATGTTTATTTCTCAAAAGCAGATATATATTAGCAAAAAGGAAATTATAAAAGCAGCATATTAAACTGAAAAAAACTTTTATATTTAATTTTGGTGTAGAAATTTTACCTTCCAGTTTTTTAGACTTTCATTATAATGAAAATTTACTCAGGAGAAATTTATAACATTACACGAAAGTAGAGAATGGGAAATTGGAATTATATGGATCATTCACTTGAGTATAAGTCAAAATATAATTGCTATTAAAGAACCAAAATGTGGATAAATTTTATTTTAGTAGAAGGGCCATCATGGTCATAATGCCAGGTTGGTTCTAGATTATCTGTTCTGGTTTGTTGTTGTTGTTCTGTGTGTTTTTAACAACAAAAAATAAATACACTATTTCTAATTTGTTTAGTTTTTAATTAGGCTCACTTGAGACCACCTTTGGGAAACCATGATACTGGCTGTTGGTGCCTGTTGGCATCAGCTTTCATAAAGTCAGGAAGCAAAATACTGAAATTATAAAACTAAAACCATTATTCTCCAGTTTTTAAAGTATGTCACCAAAGCATGACCCAAAAGTGAGAACAGGGAAAAAAAAAGTGAGAACCGAATATCTATAGTCTAGTAGTATATGACTTCTATGCCCTATATATATTGTAGATATTTCTTGTTTAGACTCAACAAGGAGACACAGAAAAATGACTCTGTAATAGGGAAGAGCAAGTCATTGACCCATGGCTAGAATTCACAAAAATATGTGTCTGTTGCTCTCTTGCCCTACTCTATGGCTCAGGTTCTGGAATCAGCTCTACTTTAAATGGGTTGCTGGCATCATACTTAGGTGAGCCCTAAAGGGAGCTTTCCCATTAAAAGACATGAATCATGGGGTCCGTAGTATGTTGAATATTTTTATTGATGAACTTGAAGAGAACATGTTAATATAGAAATTTCATCCATGATGGAGTTGACCAATTGAATATAGAATGTGTTCTAATAGGATATGGGCTTTGTTTTCCTTGTTTTTCCTACAGGATAATGAAGTGGTTTAAAAAGACAAACAAGAACATTTTTTTCCTTCTAGAGGAGACATGCTTTTGGCTAGTTATCCCTAGTTGTTGCAAATTCATTCTTTGTGTTAAAAAGTTTTATTTTCTATATTCCAGACGATTCATAGAAATTAGCCACAGTTTATTTAACAAAGAAGACACACACAAACAAAGCAATAGTTTTTTTTTTGTTCTTTTTTTCTTTTCAGAAAGAATTCAGTTGCTTACTTTTCTTAAAAACATCTTTCCCATTTCATTGAGGCAGATTTGGAAGTCAAACCAGAAACTTCAGGCTGTACTACGATGGAAAGCACTTCGTTGGGGAGAAGCGCTTTGAGTCCATCCACGATCTGGTGACTGATGGATTGATTACTCTCTATATTGAAACCAAGGCAGCAGAATACATTGCCAAGATGACGATAAACCCAATTTATGAGCACATAGGATACACAACCTTAAACAGAGAGCCAGCATACCAAAAACATATGCCAGTCCTGAAAGAGACACATGATGAGAGAGATTCTACAGGCCAGGATGGGGTGTCAGAGAAAAGGGTAAGCTACCATGAAACCACACTTGATCTTCTTCTGTTCGGGGTCTGTATGAAAAAGCCATGACTGCCAGAAGAGGCTGGCTTCACAGAGCTTTGAAAAAGATGTGCATTTTCCTTGATGTCTGGTTTCGTTGGTGCTGAGCTTTGCATATATCTAAACCTGGTTCAGTTATGTCAGGTAAATGCTTGTGTTCCCTATTATTTCCTATTTCATCAGTTTCATGGTTTAAAACTATGCTGAAAAAAATGCCCCCTAATTAAAAAAAAAAGTTCAGGGTTTTGGGTTAGAACCATAACTGTGGTCAAGAAAATATAGCTATATCCCATCAGAAATTGAGGGGGTCATGTAATCTATCAAAACTGCCTTTTCATTCCCTTTATAAATAGTTCTCTTCTTTAGCAAAATGATAGATATCCACACTTTAAAATACATAGGATTAAATTTAGTTTATCAATAACTATTACACTATTTTGAGAATCAGTCAGTCCTGAGTAGCAGGAGCGTTTGTCTCCTGCTGGACTCTTACGAAGTAATTGAATCAGAAGATTTATTTTAATTATAAAAGACAATTTAAGTTTTTCATTTGGCATATTTTATATTTAGTTAACATTAGAAGTTTCAAATCCTTAGCATTGATATTATTTTACTTTGAAAATTGTCCCTACTTGCCTCCTTATCCCCAAGAAAATGAGTCAAAGAATTTCCTGATGTTTTATTGTGTAGGATGTAGGTAGGAGAATTTTATGTATTCTAACTAGAATTATGTTGATCCATTCTTATATTTTTGAAACTCTCCAGTTGCCATGTTAAAGAAATGCAGTATTACATAGTGCTTTGAGCTTGGATTGTGTCACCAAATAGATTTGTGTGCAAATGCTGCCATTTTACCTGTTGTGTGAGCTTACTTCACGTCACTTAATTTATCTGTGCTTTGATGTTCTTATTTGCAAAATTGTAGTAATAATCAAGTTGTGAGAATTGATTTAAGGAGATAGTACGTGTTAGATAATCGAACAGTGATTGGCACATAGTAAGCACTCGAGTTTGGTGGTAATGTTACTTTAACAGCCATATTACCTCCAGGTAGTATCCTAAAATACTTCTAGTTGTCTTAAAGTATTTAGGTACAGAATGGAAACCTAAGATGTTCATTGTCTAGCCTGAATTTTAGTTTTTGGCAAATCTAACTCAATGTGGCACTTTGTGGGTACAGAGAAACCAACTTTTGAAATTATAGATTACAGAAAATGGTTTTCATATTTGTTAGGAACTCAGATCTTTTTTGGAAGTAACTAGAATTTAGAATCCTAAAAGCATGCTATATTTAATATTGTTCTTTTCACTCTCTAATTCCCATTTTCTCACTTTTGGTTATTTTCCATTCATGGCATCTTTCAATAATGCTTGCATTTAAGTATCTCTAATACTGAAAATATGTTTTATGCAACTATGATAAACTGTTCTAAGTTAACATTTGTGAAATATTTTTATAGTGTGTGCATGTGGGTTTTTTAGAGTTTATCAGCCTAATGATAACCTTTGTTAATGTGTTCTGGATATCCTTTTCAACATCAAGAGACTTCCGCTAACAACACTTAGCTATTTCTCATTGGACTGGTCGTTTAAACTCATAGGATCTTGGTTGTCCGTCCTACAAAGTGAAAATAGTATTCACAAAGGAAAGACACTGAGGTAGATAATGCCTAAAGGACCCTTTTAGCTCTAGGATCCACGATTCCCCGTGTATTCTGGCAACATTACATGTTAGATTGCCCGGATTGTCTTGTGCTGATGGCCAGTGATAGCCACATAGAGTGAAATAGCTGGCACTGGGAACTAGTTCTCTCCAGCAGTACATAATTAAGAATCATTTAAAAAATTACTCTTTGCTTTAAACTGCATGCATCTTAAATCTAGTTGGCTTAAAATCTACTCACTCAAAAATAGATTTATTTTATTTATAGGTGTCATCCAACAGGACAGGGATGATGACCTGTTCAAGAGCTTGAAACATTGATTCCCTGTCACAGTTGATGACATTTGTAAGTAAAGACAATCGTGTTTAATTGATTTAAAATATCTCTTGCCACTAGTATGATTTAGTAAATATTTTACTGGGTCCTGAATAGCTAAAGCCCATTTGTCCGTGAGGGGCTTGCCTTTTCTTCAGAGGCAAAAAGTGTTGATTTTGCAGGAGTTAGTACACTGTCATAGAAAGGTTTCTGGTATTGGAATTAAGAGCTAGATTCCAGTTTCTACAACAGGAATTGATTTTATGTGTCACTTTGGGCGAATTGCTTTACTTTTCTGAGACTGTATTTCCCCACTTTTAGCAAGAGAGCTTTAGACTAGATGATCTCCAAGATGTGGTTCTTGTTCTAGTCTGTGATCCTTCAAGGAGTGTAGGTGTACAAGAAAGAGAGAACACAGTACTAGAAATAGCACCATACTTGGGCCTTGAAAGGGGAGATCTATTTTTAGCGTATCTACCAATTGATTGTATCACTTTGGGACAATCTCCTAACCAGTCTGGACGGCAGATTCTTCATAGATAAGGGGTTTTCTATAAGACAGTACTTTTACAAGATTTTCATTATAAATACTTGCTGCAAAAAGGGCTTTGTGCTCAATCAAATAGGTTTGATTAAAAATAAAGTTTTTTTTTTTTTTTAACTTACCTGTTCCTTTTCTGTGGGCTTCTCAGTTTTGCTAATAACCTAGTATGTATTATGACTCCTAGAGTGTTCCCAAACTCATCTGGATCGCCCTGCCACTGTTCAGAAAATTATTTAGGAAAATAGTGTTTCATGAAATCCACTTGGGGAAATTCTGAACCAGATGATCTCTTAAGATCTTTTCTTGTTCTAAAAATCGTAGGATAAAAATTCTGGGTGGATTTTTTTTTTTTTTTCAGTACTTAAGGTGTAAGTTGAGCATCTGAGCTTTGTGGATCGTTGTCAGGATTGTTTTATGGCCAGGAAGTTTTTTGCCAAAGGAAATGAGACCTGAAGGTTCTTAGCTGTCTCTAGGAAATTTTGTGGCCTGCTGTGAGGGGAAAAAATTTTTTTGAGAGACATCTATGTCATTTTTTTCATTAACTGTTTAAGTTGCTTCTCCAGCTTGAAATATCAGAAATTTAAAATTATTTTTAAAAAACATTGAGAGAAATTTAATCATGAAGTTGTAGCATGTTGAAAAGCTGGACTTCCTTCTCTTGTAAAATGGCTTAACTTTAGCATCCAGACTGGCCATAAGCCCAGCTTTTATTAGTGGCTTTTTCAAAATTTATCTTGGAACTGTATTTGAATAGTTTCTTTTTCCAAGTTGTAAGTATAGTATGCTCGCTTCAACAGATACTGGACCAATGGCTGAATGCAACAGTTTTTATGATGATTTTATACTTATTAATAATATAATTTTAAATTCTCCAAAGCCATGCTTTTAAAAATGGCTCATAACTGTTAATAATATAAACTGTCAAATATGTAATTTGCATTTCAGAAACTATGCTATGAGTCAGAACTCTGAATCTGGCAAGAACTTCTTTACTTTTAGATTTAGTCTTTTAAGCCCAAAACTTTCTCCCATATAACAATGACCTGTGATGACAAGGGTGTGAAAAATCCATTTATTGGTTTTATGGAACTTTAGTAGGCCAAATAAACTTTATGTGTCTGTGTGTGTATATATGTATTTTTCTTCTCCTGGAAGTTTGAGATGGTTGCAGTGTTTTGCATACTGTCATAATAATTTATTCTTAAGGAATTTCTTTTATGTTTAAATTCCACTTTTTAAAGACTTCTTTGGAGAACACCAGACTGCATATGTATTGAAAGGCCTTGTAAAATATGAGGTTGAAATGTAATCAGGGCCTTGCCAAAAAACTGCCATACCTACTGGAATTCTCTGGGTACCTCTATGAAGTGACTATGAAGTCTATGTCCCTGGGAATGGTGAAAGGAGCACAGGAGGTCCTGTCTGCTAATTTTCTTAATTCTCCCACAAAGCAACCTTTCTAAAAGTTTTTACTTTGCTTTATGTTTGTAAAATATAAATATATACATTATTTATGTATTATTTGTATCCATATAATCCTAATGTAGAAATCAGCAGGAGAACCATACTTCAATTTCATCATTACAAAAGTAACAATATAAAAAACTGTTTGAATTCTTGATTCTGTGCTTTCCCACTTTGTAAGACCCATCTTTTCCCCCTTCCTTAATCCTCCCTAACCTGTGCTCCTCTTGTTCATCTCCTTTCTAACCCTACCTTATCAACATCCATCGCTCTCTTCCTAGTCAAATTTACATGCTCATGTTTCCCCTGTGGCTTGTTAAGGTTTGGATTGGTCATTCCAGGGGTGAACAGGCCCTTGGAGAACTGCCAGATGTGCCCAGGGTCATCTATTTATATTAAAAAGCCAGTTTAATAATTTATGAGGGAGACTACAGTTACTGTGCAGAACTTTCATAGTGGGTTTGTCCTCTGTTAATATCCTTCTTAAGACTCAAGTAGAGTAATGGGGTTCCTGGATGGCACAGGCAGTTGAGAATCCAAGTCTTGGTTTTGCCTCAGGTCATGAGTGCAAGGTCACTGGATTGAGCTCAGCATGCAGTCTGCTTGGGTTTCTCTTGCCCTCTCCCTCTACCCCAACCCCCTGTGCATGCACTTTCTCAAATAAATAAATCTTAAAAATAAAAACAAAAACAAAAAAAAGAAAGAAATCAAGTAGAGTTTTTTAAAAATCCTACATAGTCAGTATATAAGTATATATTAGTCTGTGTGGTCTTGAGCAAATCCTAAATCTCTCTGGGTCTCAGTTCACCTCAGTGTCTAAAAGTGCTTCCATATAATGCCACCACTTGGCTGGCATTATATGACTGTTGTCCTCTACTTTGCACACATAATGAACTTAAAAAGAAAACAATTTAAAATAAAATTTACAAAATAAGAATCATGTAGATGTTATATTGTACCTAATCAAAAATAAAATTAAATGCCTATATTTTGTATTTAGCCTATGGTTAAATAACATAAGGATATTTTTTTAAATAAATAGTTTTATATCACTGTTTTAAAAAAAAAAAAATGGATGTTTACATTGCTTGAAGTGTCCTCCAGGTCCACAAGATAACATCAGACGGTTCTTAATCCCTTCATCTGATAGTGGAGTTTCTCTTGTAGTAATGCTGTGATACCTCTAATTGTGTCTAATCTGGAGGCCTATGTCCTCATTTCTTTTCATCTCCATGAACTAACTCCTCTCCCATCAAAATTAATTGTGTTTAATTCAACATTTATTGCGTGCCACCTGTTTGTAAGGAAACAACCTAGGCTCTGGAAGGGATGAAAGATGTACAACATATAAGCCCTGTCTCAAAGAACTTACATGTTAATGTGTTCATTGTTTCTACCTTATTTAATTAGCACTTAGGTATATTGATAGCAAGAAGCAACCTGCCTATATAATCTGTATAGTATTACAGTTCAGTAGGTATTAAGTTGGATTTACTCTGATTTGAGTTTGCTTCTCTAAAAGCCCAGCAGATCACAGAAAACACTTTTATAGACAAACACTAGTTTTTCAGAATTATGAATCAGAAATCAATATGACATTCCATCATTTCACTACAGTTTCAAGTCTGAAGTCCCTCAGTATTGTTTCACTTCTGTTTCAGCACCTTGGATTTTATATACACAGTTGTTGATTAAACAAAGGAACAAACTAGTATATTTTATGAATTCAGCCAAATCCAAGGCCCTGATAGAATCAGTCCTGAGACAGGAAAGAAGGTAATTCAAGTTGATTTCCTACTTTATATTTTTTCTTTTAGGAACTCGGAATGCTTAGAATATTCCTAATTCCACAGATAAAGCATCTGAGGTACAAAAAAATTGTTTTTATGACATGAAATAGTTTGTGAAAGGTGGTGGCTAGATGCACCTTTTCAGGAATATGTACAAAGAAGCCAAGATGGTAGAGTGGCATCTCCCCATAGTTATCAGTCATGGGTTGGGGACAATCTAGACCCCACCAGAGAATCTAATAATGATTAAAGAAAACTGACATGGGGCCCAGAAAATTTTTTGTATGAATCTCATCTATTCTTCCATTTTATCACTCACAGAAAGGATTAGTAACTCAAGCCATTAGGGAAAACCAGATGGAAAGATGAAAACGGAAGATAAACATCAATTCCTCAGCTCCAAAAACCAGGCCAACAGAAGACCAAATTGTAGTTTACCAAGCCAGCTGCAGTTTTGGAAGATTTGTATATATGAGCCAATTAAACAAATAAAATCTTAAATTACTGGCTTGAGGGTTGGAAGAGGAAGCTATTAGAAATTCTTTCACAATTGCTATTTCAGAGTCTAGCGTTTTGGTAGGGGAATAGTCATTGATGGCTCATCCAGTTAACTTTGTGAAACAGAAATCAGCTCTGGTGGCTTTAGCAATCTGGGGTCCAAAATAAGTTGAGACTATCAAGCAATAATCTGGGTTTCCCGTGTTGCCCACAAACCAGTTCTATGGGCAATTCTTAAATTAAACTTTCTAATTTTAATAAATCCTTACATTATACCTCATGCTAAATGATTTGGATCTGTAGTGTTCATCTTCTGCTTTTTGCTCCATCATATTTCCCTTTATATTTGGAGTCCTTTTTTCTTTCTCTGATATTTAGACCTCTGGGAGACTGGCAAATCATAGCTATGCCCTGAACCTTTCCTTAGTCAAGTTATGAGAACGTAAGTGTTCTTATATGGCTTTATAAGTTAGTCCTTAACTCTTCTTGGGTCTCCTCTGAGTTACCACACATGCTCAAAAATTCCCAAACCTGGGCATTATATTGCAAAAATAGATGCTTTCAGTAAGAAATTCTAGGCATCAATAATGGCAACTGATCATGCTCTTGTTTATATGTCTTTTTAAGTGTGCTGTTAACATTAGTTCTTTGTTTCGTTCAGTAATTCAGATGAATCAGCTGTTATCCTCTATTTCCTTAGCTTCTAAAACCATTCCATGAAAATTCACTAAATGCTGTAGGTTTGCTGATGACCTAAACTTTACAGCTTAAACATTATCTTTGATAATTTCTTTTTTATTTGTTTTAGGAAGCTTTTTCTTTTTCTTTTTTTAAATTTTAATTCCGGTATAGTTAACATACAGTGTTACATTAGTTTCAGGTGTACAATGTAGTGTTCAACAATTCTATACATTACTCAGTGCTCAAATTAGTGTGCCCTTGGGACTCCTGGGTAGCTCAGTCCGTTAAGCGTCAGACTCTTTGATTTCTGCTCAGGTCATGATCCAGGGTCGTGAGATCAAGCTCTGAGTTGGGCTTTGTGCTATGCATGGAGCCTGCTTAAGAGTATCTCTCTCCCTCTTCCTCTGCCCCTCCCCACTCACATGTTCTCGCTTGCATGCTCTCTCTCTCTCTCTCTCAAAAAATATCATTAAGTTAAAAAAAATAAATGTACCCTTAATCCTCTTCAGCTATTTCACCACCCACCCATGCCTCCCCTCTGGTAAATATCTGTTTGTTCTCTATAGTTAAGGGATAGTTCCTCTGTCGTTTTTTTTGGTTTGTGTGTGTGTGTGTGTGTGTGTGTGTGTTTGTGTGTGTGTGTTTTTATTCATTTGGGTTTTTTCCTTCAATTCAACATTAGTGAAATCATGTGGTATTTATCTTTCTCTGACTGATTTAATTCACTTAGCATTTTTCCCGTTAGCTCCATTCATGTTGTTGCAAATGGCAAGATTTCATTCTTTTTTATGGTGGAGTAATATTCCATTGTGTGGTGTGTGTGTGTGTGTGTGTGTGTGTGTGTATACATTTTCTTTATCCATTCATTTATCAATGGACACTTGGGCTGTTCTCATAATTTGGCTATTGTTAATAATGCTGCAGTGAACATAGGGGTGCATATCTTTTCAAACTGGTGTTCTTGTATTGTTTGGGTAAATACCTAGTAGTTCAATTACTGGATCATAAGGTAATTCTATTACTAATTTAAAAAAATTATTACTAATTTTTTGAGGAACCTCCATACTGTTTTCCACAGTGGCTATACCAGTTTGCATCCCATCAACAGTGCATGAGGTTATCTTTCATAATTTCTAAGACACTGCATAAGCTTGTACTTACCAGCAGCATTTGATAAAAAGTTACCATTAGTATAAAGTTTCTCTCCAAAAGCAGAAGCTTTTATGCAAGCTGGAGATTATGTAGCACTATCTTAAAAGAGATTTACACTTTCTTCCACCCACTCAACAGAAGGAGATCCTGTTGTGGTTATAGTTTGCTTAATAACTTTAGAATGACTTTGGGCCACTGCCCAAGTTCATAGAAAAAAAAAGTATATTAACC
The DNA here is from genome assembly GCF_048418805.1 of Vulpes vulpes. Classification (NCBI taxonomy): domain Eukaryota; kingdom Metazoa; phylum Chordata; class Mammalia; order Carnivora; family Canidae; genus Vulpes; species Vulpes vulpes. Next base: position 19,691,954 of record NC_132782.1, on the reverse strand, counting down.
TTATCCCTTGAGAAAGTCCTGTTTTCCCCTGTAACAGGGAAACTCTGCAAAAGAGCAAGCCATATCTCTTTATACTCTCATTTTCCAACAATGTTTTATAAGTCAACTTTATTGAGGTATAATTTATATACAGTAAAATGAGTTTGATGAGCTTTGACAAATAAACATACCTGTGTAACCACTGCTGCAGTCAAACAAAGAACATTTCATTACTCCATAAAGTTCCTAGTGCTTCTGTAAAAAATTGCACCCCTACCCCCGATCCAAGGGCAACCACTGATTAAATTTCTGTCATGACAAGAAATTGTTTTTAACTGTTGCTATGACAGGTGGCATCTATTTAATGTTTTATTTTTTCACACTTATAGCACTTTTTACCTTCATTTTGTCACTTTATTATAAATACATCATCTTAAATATCGTTCTTAATTTTAGATGTAAAATTTCCCATCATGTTCTTTTAGGGAAATATGGACAACAAAAGAATTATTGATGTGTTGTACCGATTGCAAGGCACTATAACTTGTTGACATTTTCAATCCTATCATGGACTTTTCACCTTTTATTCTACAATAAAGACTGAAATAAGTGTGGGTACACAATAAGAGGATTCTTAGGAAAGAAGCTCTGCTCTGCTCCATCTTGGACCTGAGCCAGAAGCGCTCAGCCAGCCCTCCTTTAATCACTAGCTGTCTCTTGGCCATTCCTCTCTGGAATAGGTCCCATGGCAGATGTTAGTCACAATCACAGTTGACAGGAAATACAGTGTCCCCAACTCTCTGAATGTGAACTGTACCATGTGGAACCAAGTATCACAATGAGAAAAACTGCCATTTCTGCTTTCCTCCTTTTAGTCTACTCAAAAGGGAAAAGGCATTGTTTGTGGCATTGGTATGACTTCAGAATTCCCTATGGCATACCACTAAAGCATTTTTTTTTTTTTTTTTTTGCTTTATTGAGACCAGTAAAGCATTTAGATGTCTTTCCCTATGATCTGTTAAGAACTAGCAGGTCCAACCCACTCAAGAATCCTGTAGACTAGAGTTCACCTCTGCCTGGTGCCAGGTGAAGCCTGTATAACAGGCTCCCATGTATGGGCTGTGGGTTGTAAAAAATTCCTGGAGAAATGTTTTTAAGTTTTCTCCTGTCTCTTAGAACTATTGGAATATGAGTGAATGAAGAAAATGCTGATATATACAGAACCTTGATTTCACTCTACTTTCTTAAAATAGATTTAATCATTTGCATATTAATTTTAGTAATCAATTTCAATGCAGTTTGATTAGAGTAGGCTCTCCAGTGATCTGGAACTGTTTTCTAAGCAAGTGGGTCTCAGGAGCTCAAAAACCTCTTCTTGTGACTCTTGGAATTCTACATGTTTTTTTGGCCACCTTTTGGGGGTCTAATGTTTCTTAAGACTGGGAAGACTGGGCATAACGGGAGAGAAAAGAGAGTACCAGAGTGTGAAAACAGTAGAGAATTGTAGAAAAGTTTTATTTACACTGACTAGTTCATGTCTGTCTGTATGTGTATATATATGTGTATATATATTTGTGAACAAGTCCAGTCATGTTATACCTCAAACTATTTTTTTTTAAGATTTTAGTTATTTATTTGAAGGAGACTGCGAGTGAGAGACAGCATGAGAGGGGGCAAATGGAGAGAGGGAAGCAGGCTTTCTGCTGAGGAGGGAGCCTGATGTGGGGCTTGATCCCAGGATCCTGGTCATGATCTGAGTTGAAGGTAGATGCTTACCTGACTGAGCCACCCAGGAACCCCCTAAAACTATTTTTAAATTTAAAAAAGGAACCATGTGCTGATATATCTAATTATTCAATTTAAGAGAATTTTCCCCCTAGTTTTAAAGGAATTTTCCCCCCTAGTCTTAAAGGAATGCATGTTCTTTATAAAACTTTTGAAAACTAGGAACTAAAAAAAAAAAAAATTCTTATAGCCCCACAAATATATGTTAACATTTTAGTGGATTTCCTTGTAGTCTTCCTATGCACAGATTATTATAAGCTTTTATGTTTTTTATTATATAAGTAATCCCTATTTATTTTCTACAAAATAATAAAATATTGAAAAAATAGCATTAAAATCACACCAAGTCCCACTATTGATGGATAATATAACCAGTAATACTCTGCTATTTATCCTTCTAGTTTGTGGGTATGTATGTGTGCCTGTGTGTGTCTGTGAGAGTGAAAAAGAGAGAGAAAACATGTTTCTTCTATATGAACTACTTTGTGATTTGCTTTACTATTAGGTTATGGTTTCATGTGGATGATATTTCTGCTCTATCATTTTAAATATCAGCATAACATTCCATTGTGTTTATATACAATATTTAGCCAATCTCTTAATATATTTTTTCATTCATTCATTTTATGAATATTTATTGAGTAGGTGATTTGGGCTCCTGTGGCCAATACCAAACAAGACAACCATGGATCTTCTCTAATTGTCTGTCATGTACACCAAGAATATTAAAAAGAAATTTAAAGACTATCGTCATGATTTTAAATGATGATGAGATGGGGGTACAGAGAGAAAAACTCTTTTACCAGGGAATTTTGTTCATAAATTATTGGTAACCAGTGCTTTTTTCCTGCAGGCTGTCTATGTTTTTATGATAAATCTTTCTTAAGTAATCTTTTTTCAAAAGCATTCAGTAAAAAGGTTTCCTTTGCTTACTCAGATTAGCATGATTTAGATTATACTAGTCATTTTAGTAGACTTTCTAAATTTCAAGTTTTTATTCCTGTTAACTGGCTTTATCCTTTCAAATAAAAGAGTTTTTCCAGAATATTCAGTGCTCCAAAAATCAGTATTTCTTCAGGATAATGATAACTAACCCCCAAAAATCTAAATTTATAAGTCAGTTAATATGAGGGATAATTTAAAAGCATTTACAGGGATCCCTGGGTGGCGCAGCGGTTTGGCGCCTGCCTTTGACCCAGGGCGCGATCCTGGAGACCCGGGATCGAATCCCACGTCAGGCTCCCGGTGCATGGAGCCTGTTTCTCCCTCTGCCTGTGTCTCTGCCTCTCTCTCTCTCTCTCTCTGTGACTATCATAAATAAATAAAAATTAAAAAAAAAATTTAAAAAAAAAAAAAAATAAAAGCATTTACAGTTGTTTTTCTTGGAATAGTCCATATCTTTTTTTTTTTTTTGGAATAGTCTGTATTTTTAAAATGTATAGGACTTTCATGTGAGAGAAACCTATTTCTAGATTTGTTGAATATAGAGTTGCACTTTAGCTTCATATATGATCACAGCCAAAGCTTCTCTACTCTTTAGAGCTCCCTAGTTATAAAATAATGAAACATTTTGAGGGTAAAGGACTTCCATAATTTATATCTGCGGTGTGCACTGGTATGGGGTGGAGGAGGGTGACCTTAGCTAAAACTATTATTTAAGCCAGAACTCTGTTGATATCTTGTTTACATAACATTCTATTTACCACTTATTTCAGTATGAATAGTGAATTTCCTTTGTTCCTTATAGATTAAGCCCCCCAAAATGCCTTTGCCTAATTAGTGATATGACAAATGCTTTTATTTGGAAGCAGTGTTTATTGTTACTGAGGAGGGGATAATTTTTTTTCGTATTTTTATTTTTTAGTTCATAGTGATAATGGATTCTAAACAAGTGTTTTTAATATTTTACTTTTGGTTTCATACAGAACTATTCTAAACTTTTAAGGTAAAAAAAATTTTTTTAAACAGAACTTAAATAGTAATGGATCTTTAACATTTGATCTGGTGTTAAGACTCATAAAAGATTTTCTGTAGCCATATATGCTAGTGTTTGATCTTAGCTTTGGAGCAGTCCACAGCATCTGGTTCATATGTTCTCTTTATGCTATTTCTTTCTTTATTTTTTCCTTATTTTTTGAGATTTATTTTTCAGAAAGATCTACCTTTGCTCCTCAAATAGAGGTATTTCAAAGGGAGCTTTGATTATCATGTTATCTCTTATTTATCCAGCCATTCCAACACACATGCAAAACAATTTTTTATTGGGCATCCCCTTGGGACAGGATGTCTGCCTGTCTTATGACTTTAATGATGTCACTTTGAGCACATCATTGACCTCTTCAGGCCTGAGTTGAAGAACCCAGCTTCGTAGATGACACTCAGGTCCCTTCTAGCTGTCGTGATTCGTCACACATAAGTTCTCTTTGTTAACCTTCAAGAGATTTTTCAGACTTAAGATTTTATACTTCTGAGAACTTACTATTCTAGGAGGAAGACAGGCTGAAAACATGCAGATTTAACTACAGGCTTGGCTCTCATACTAACAAGAACTGTAAATCTTTGAGCCAGTGACATAATTTCCTGTGACCTCAGGAAATTGAAGGTCTCTTCTAGCTCCCCAATAAACATGTCTAAAGGTTGTAAAACTAAAAATAATAATAGAAATAACTAACATTTATTGAGCCTCTATACATCAGAAAGTGTACTGAGTATTTCACCAGATTATCTGTTTTACTCTCTATAGCAGTCCTTTTGAAGGTGGGTATTATAACATGGGTATCTGAGATGATAGGGTTTATGGAGTATTATCAAGGGATTCTAGGGTGTGTTTTAATAGTGCATACTTTATTTTTAAGAATGAAATCACAAAGGACGACCAGACCCTTCCACCAAATAAATGCCCCTTGGTAGGTGTCATCATAGAGATTAAACATTGGACTGTGTGTTTAAACTAAGTAGGTAATTATATTTTAAGTAATTGGATTACTCAAAAAGGAAGAAGTTAAAACACCCTGGAGCCTGCCCAAAGGAAGTTGAAGCATGGTTTAAAATGGGTCCTTCACCAACTGAGGCTTGTCATGCTAGAACTGCAATGCTTAGGTTCAGCTTTTCTTTCTTTCTTTCTTTTTTTTTTTTTAAATAAACTCTTATCAAATGTTAAAAGAATAAAAAGCTTCCGATCTACAGAATAAGAAAACCTGTAACTTGAGTTTTTTAGTATAAAAAAATGAAACAAAGTGTTTCTCGCTACATTGTAGCTTGGTTCTCTAATGACTGCTTGTGTCAAATGCTGCCCTTCTTTATCTTTACCACAAAAATCCAAATAGTCTTGTTCCTTTCATAGGAACAACAAAAATAAGTAAGAAAGGATTTTATACTTAGGATAGCATAAATTATACATAAATTTGCAAAGCTGTCAATAATTTAACATGAATTTCAAATCAGTATATTTAATAGAACAGAATCTGTATAAATTTCATTAAACTTTTTCTGACTGAACCATATTAAATGATTAACATAGCTTATTTGTGTATTAATGAAATATACTTGCAACTAAGATTTTTGATATGCATGTTGCATTTATTATATTTAAGGAAAGTCAACACACTTTTTTACGTTTTCAGCAGTTGACTTAAATTCACGTTGACATCTTCAGGTTTTCATCATTCCACTCTTCAAAGTGCATATTAGCATTTCCTTGTCAAAGTTGAAGCTTACTTAGCTCTTTGAAACTGACAAAAGACCTCTGAGGTGACAGTCACCTCCTAAATAAATAAGATTGTGAGGGCAGTTGAAGTGTTTTTCAAATCAATACTCTAGAGACTGTATGTAAAACTGTAGAGAGTTTATTATAATTTAGAAGCAAAAATAAAAAGAAAAATGAAACAAAAATCCTCCCGTCTTTTTAACAGTTTGACAGTGGTATCGTTTTCCGTGGTATCTCTCAGAAGCAGGGAAACCAGTAACAATGAATAAGGATTAACGTTCATAACTGTAACAGAAAAAAATTATAGATATTATTACTAATGATAATACTTTTAAGAAATAAAGTAATGAAGAAAGTGAAAAAAAAAATAACTTTAATGTAAAATAAACTTTTGGGAAGTCCTAAAATATGCGGTCATAAATAGTTTTTGATCAAGTCAAATCAGATCAAGGTTCTCCCCAATGCGGGCAGCCCGGGTGGCTCAGCGGTTTAGTGCCGCCTTTGGCCCAGGGCATGATCCTAGAGTCCCGGGATCGAGTCCCATGTCAGGCTCCCAGCATGGAGCCTGCTTCTCCCTCTGCCTGTGTCTCTGCCTCTCTCTCCCTGTGTGTGTCTCTCATGAATAAATAAATGAAATCTTTAAAAAAAAAAAAAAGTTCTCACCAATGAAACTTTACATGTAATAGAGATGGCTACAGAAATTTTGATATAGCAGATTCAGTATGGGGTCCAGACACCCATTAATGTATGTGTTTTTTTTAAAATATTTTTTTGAGAGCGCACATCAGCTAGGGGTTGGGGTAGGGGGAAGACATGGGGGAGGGAGAGGGACAAGCGAGCAGACTCCCCATTGAGCACGGAGCCCACTCAGGGCTCCATCTCACGACTCTGAGATCATGACCTGAGCCAAAATCAAGAGTCAGATGCTTAACTGACTGAGCCACCCAAGCACCCCAATATATGTGTCTTTCTATATGAGAGAGAGAGGGATCCCTGGGTGGCGCATCGGTTTGGCGCCTGCCTTTGGCCCAGGGCCCGATCCTGGAAACCCGGGATCGAATCCCACATCGGGCTCCCGGTGCATGGAGCCTGCTTCTCCCTCTGCCTATGTCTCTGCCTCTCTCTCTCTCTGTGACTATCATAAATAAATTTAAAAAAAAAATTTATATGAGAGAGAGAGAGCAAGAGAGAGACTGAGACTGTGGGTATATATAGTGTGTGATATCCTGTTGCACAATAAAGATTATAAGTAATGGATTAAAATAGTGGTTCTCAAACATTTTGTACTGAGGAGTTCTTTACACTTTGAAAATTGTTGAAGACTTCAACAATTTGGGGTCATATCTATTGATATTTACTATATTGGAAATGAAAACAGATGTTTTAAATGTCTGTTAATTCATTTAAAAAACAATAAGCCCATTACATATTAATGTAATAGCATTATTATTAACATAATCATAGTTTATTAAACAAATTTAGTTAGAAGAGTGGCATTTTTTACATTTCTGTTAATCTCTTTAATGTCTTAATACTAAGGAAACTACTGGATTCTTATAAATGCTTCTGCATTCAGTCTGTGGTGATACGTTACTTTTTTTAAAAGAAAAGATTTATTCATTCATTTTGAAAGAAAGCAAGAGAGAGTGTGTGGGGGCAGTGGCAGAGGAACAGGGACAGGGAAACTTAAGCAAATTATGTGCAGAGCATGGAGCCCAATGTGGGGCTCAGTCCCACAGCCCTGAGATCACTACCTAAGCCAAAACCAAGAGTCAACATTTAACCAACTTGCACTTCCCTGGTGCTCCATATAATGTGTCCAAGCATGTGAAGAGACTCTGATCTCATACAAATAATATGCATTTGGAAAAGTAAGGAGTATTTGAATAGCCTTTTCAGATATTTGTGGATATTTGCCTTTGATATCTCACCAAAACTACATAAATGGTAATGTGTTTTTTAAATTAAAATATAGTGAACATACAATAATAATTCATTTCAAGTGTACAACATAGTGATTCAACATTTATTTACCTTACAAAATAATTGCCCTGAAAAGTCTGGTCACCATCTTTCATTATACAAAGTTATTGCAATATTACTGATTATATTCCCAGTGTTATACTTTGACTTATATATTTTATAACTGGAAATTTGTACATCTTAAATCCTCTCACCTTTTTTGTCCATCTCTCGACCCCACTCCCCTCTGACAACCACTGATTTCTTCTCTGTATTTATGAATCTGTTTCTGTTTTGTTAGCTTTTTAAGATTCCAGACACACACACACACGCACACGCACGCACACACACACACACACACACACACAAAAGATTCCAGATACAAGCGAAATTGTCCTTCTCTAACTTATTCCACTTAGCATAATACCTTCTAGGTCCATCCATGTTATTATAATAGCAAGATTTCATTCTTTTTTATGGCTGAGTAATATTCCATTGTGTATGTGTATATTTATGTGCCTGTGTGTCTGTGTGTGAGAGAGAGAGAACCTGAATAAGTGGCAATTTCTTAAAAGTTAACTTGCAGTGGTGTTAGCTGAAACCTTCATAATAAGCATATCTTCTTATTCTATTACACTAAAATCCATTGATCTATTTTGAACTCTGAATGGATCTTCCAACTATGCATAATTCTATAGTATCATGCATTGTTCATTTGGAAAATATTGGTTCACTGAGTTCTATAGGTCTCCTAAACATTGATAACATTTCTTTTTACTATGTCAAAAAATCATTTGTTAATATCATCATTGATCTCATCAAATAAGTCATTTGAGTAGTGGGAAGCAGGTGGTATGTTCAGGATGACAGATACAACATTTCCAAATTTCTTTTTTTTTTTTCACTTCAGTGTTCAAATGTTATCATTGAGAGTTGTTTTCTTTGAGGCAGCTGGCTCACTTTTCCTTTTTTGAGAAAATACCAAGTCTGAATAGCTAATATTTATGTTAATCACTCTTCCAAGTAAAAAAAGTGGTATTCCATGGGAAAAAACAGCTACCTTAGCTTACAACTCAAACAATACTTTTCTTTCTTTTTTTTTGATAAAGATCTTTTATTTGTTTATTTTTTAAAGATTTTATTTATTTATTCATGAGAGACACAGAGAGAGAGAAAGAGAGAGAGAGAGAGAGAGAGAGAGAGAGGCAGAGACACAGGCAGAGGGAGAAGCAGGCTCCATGCAGGTAGCCTGACGTGGGACTCGATCCTGGATCTCCAGGATCATGCCCTGGGCTGAAGGCGGCGCTGAACTGCTGGGCCACCAGGGCTGCCCCTAAACAATACTTTTCTTAAGAAAACCATCCCTAAAAGGAACTCACATACCTTTGACATCATTTTGAATGACGCTCTCTTTTCGAGAGTTTTTTTTAAATGTGGACATATAAAACTGTAAACTTAATGTAATCTACAGCAGAAACAACAGAGGAGACAGAGTTAAGAGGAAAAGTCTAAATATGTGACCCACAATAACTTAACATGCTATTCATTAAAAGCAGTACCATTGGTATAAAATAATGCATTAAATGCTATACTTAGTATTTCAAAGACTGGGTTCTTTTAAAAATGGAAACAACAAGGAAACATTATTCAACTGATGACATGGTTTGATATTTCTAACAGTGAAAAATGTAACAAAAGCATCCAAAGGAAAAAAATCTACAGCTGATCCTGCAGGAGGAGATATTTTAGGCAAGTTATTTTTTTAAGCATCGTACTTCTTATTTTAATGTCTTCCTTATTAAGACATGCAATTCAAAAATAGTTTCATCTTGCAGTTTTATAACAAGTTGTGAGTTTGAGTTCTTGGGAAGAAAATAATCGAACTTCAAACTAAGCTTACTAATGGTAGATACTTCCAAATTCCCTTTTCTTTCTAACATCATTACAGAGGGGGGTTTATTCATCCATAAATTTTCATTGCACTTTGCACTCTTCCTCGAGTAATAGTTGTTTTGGTCCTCCACATTAATTTAAGCACAGTGCTTCAACCACCTATGGAATTGAAAACTGCAGTTCATGCATCCTGACCATTTTTTATGTTTCAGGTGGCACCTGTTCTCTTAACACAACACATGTTTTTAATTCAGTCTCATTCTTGAGTCAGCTATGTTGCTAAGATACCTATGTTGTCACAAATTTCCAAATATGTTTTCAGTTCGTATTTGCATACATTTTGGCCGCCAAATGAGGAAACAGTATTTAAATTGCCCTTTTTTGCACCCCTGGCCAACGGTTACTTTTTTAAAACCCATGATAGGAGATATTTTAAGGAATGATCATTATGAGAAAATAGCCATTTTCTTTGTATCAAATATATTCTGACAGTATCATAAGCTTTGGAGGCTAGAATCATTCAGACAGGCATTCATTTAGGAGTCTGAAGAATTCAGTGAGTCTTACAACTGTGCCATGAACTTTGCTCATTCTTTCATCATTTATTTATTTTCATTCTTTCAACATTTAGCACCTACTTTGTTCCAAGCATTGTGTTAGGTGGTAAGACTGATGCCGATGAAAAATGGCAGTTTCAGTATCATTACTGAACCAACACCTAGTCTTGGAGAGCTCTCTGCATGTTAGGTACTGAAAATACATGCTTTACATACATTCCGTATATTCTATGTACATTATCTCATCTCATCCTCCAAACAATGCTATGAGGTAGGTATTCTTATTTCAATTTTACACATAAAGGACCTGAAGCTCCTCCCAAGATCCCATATCTACAATAAGTGGAGTGGAGATCTTTTACAGATTGTCTTTACTCAAGAGCCATGCTTTTAACTATTTAACTGTAGATAACACTGAATAGTTTTATTTTATTTTTTTTTATTTTTTTACTGAATAGTTTTAAAAAAATTTTTTATGGGTGCTTCCATGGCTCAGTTGGTTGGGTGTGCGACTCTTGAGTTTGGCTCAGGTCATGGGATTGAGCCCTGTGTCTGGTTCATGCTCAGCGTGCAGTCTGCTTGTCCCTCTCCCGCCCCTTCTGCCGCCCCTCTGCTTGTTGGCACGTGCTCTCTCTCCACCCCCCATGCATATATATGCATATATATATAAATATTAAAATTTTTAAAAAATTTCTTTCTTTATGAAAGGAGTTAGTTATTAGGCATATTGAGGAGGAAGGTCTTTTTGTTTTGTTTTGGTTTTGTTTGTTTTTTTTTTGTTTTTGTTTTTGTTTTGTTTTGTTTTGTTTTTGTTTTGAGGAGGAAAGTTTATAAACAGCAGCTCCCAGCTTGTCATTATTTCTGATCAAAGGGCTTGTGAGAGATGGTCAGCAAACAGCCCTGTGGTTTTGGTGTTGGAGGCTGCTGAAAGCATTCCCAGATTGGGAGAGAAAAGAGATCTGAGATGGAGAGATGTGTAGAAGTCACATGAAAGAGTCTCAGAAGGATTCTAAAAGGAGGAAACAGCTTGGAAAGAGGATATGGACATAGATTTCATAAGTAAATCCAACTTTTGTTAGAAAATGTGGTCATCAAGATTAAAATAGGATGGAATAAATCCATTACCCATCCAATACTTATCCCAATTATAATTGATTCATTATGTATTTATTTGTTTAATATCAGGTCCTTGTGAAAATAGCTCGGGCTCTATTCCCTAGTATTCACCAGTTTCATTAATGCCTAGAATATAGTAGATATTCAGTAAAATATTTTTTGAATGAAAGCTACTTAGGAGAACTTTGTATTGTACATATATGCTTTGGCCATTTCTATAATTTCTTTTAATGAACTAGTGGGCTCTGTGAAGTATTTATATTTTCTCAGGCCACATGTCCAGAACCCCAGATTCTTAATTTTCTTTTAAAGATTTTATTTATTATTTCATGAGAGACAAAGGCAGAGAGACAGAGAGGGCAAAGAGGCAGAGACACAGGCAGAGGGAGAAGGAGGCTCCCTGTGGGGGTCCCAATACAAGACTCCATCCCAGGATCCCAGGATCATGACCCGAGCCAAAGGCAGACACTCAACCACTGAACCACCCAGTCATCCCAGATTCTTAATTTTTTATACTATACTCTTTTACAGATAAAATACATCTAATCATGGAATCACTGCATTGGCCAGTTTGGAATCTCTGTTATCAATATAAGACTTAGTTAATTGTTTACCCCTGAGATTGAAATGGCTTTCCACCTTGTAAATTATGTATGTTTGGTAAATTTTAATGGAAAGCTTAATTACTTCTTTCTAAAGACAGCCTAATTAAGTTGCTCAGGAGACTACTCTTCAAATTCATTGGTTTGGAGGGTGTTTTTGTTGATTTGTTTTTATTTAAGGAACATGAAAAGCCAATGCAAAAACAAAAATAAAAATAAAAAGCAAGCTGCTCTATAACTCTTCTCGAAGCTCCAATAGACATTTGTCAAAGGGTCTGCGTGTATTTAATTAAGAACAACATATAACCTTACTCACCACCCTCCAAATAATGAAAAAGGCTTTTAATTGCCAGAAATTAATCACTGAGGCTGACCATATGTCTCTGTCAACCATTTGTCAGGTTTAGAACTGAATTGGGGGTGGTCATTTTCAGCTGCAAATATTTCTACTTGCTGTTGGTTCTGGGTCTTTGTAAGCCTGGGCCTTCCTAAGAGGAGAGTCAGTCTCATCCCATGTTAAGGGATCATAACCCTGGTCCCAGGGAAGCATAATGGGGCGAGAATACAGTACGAAGTCAGGCCTGAGTCTCCATCATGGCTCCTTTGCTTACTGATTATCTGCAAATGCCTTAACATCACAGAATTTTTCTTCTGAAGAGCAGGACTCTGAGGATGCAGGGCAGTAGTCTATGTGACAGAGCACTTTGTAGAATCTAAAGCTCTGTGTGTTACTGAGCTGGGAACAGCTAAAGAGCCAGACTTGGATTTTATTTTATTTTATTTTTAACCAAAATACGCAGAATACTCCCTCAGGTTCATTGAGGGAGAAAAATTGAGAATTTCCCATGGAGGCCAGTTTCAGCTTTTCATTAGGAAGAACCAAGAGTATTGTTATGATCATCACCATCCAGCCAATCATTGCCAGTGGCCGAATATTGGAGAGTGTTAGACTAGAATGTTTTATTGGGTAATTTTACGTATATTACATGTATATATTACTTTGTAATACATAACTCAGGATAAGAAAACATCTTTCATTTATTTTATCTTCCCCAGCACCTATTATATAAATTGTTATCAATACATCAGGGCTACGATCTAGTATTCTTTAAGAACTTGCAAGTGGAGACATAGGACTGTGTCTTAAGAACTAACTTTAAAATCACCATTTATATTTGAACAGAAATATGCAAAACCATCATAAAGAGACACCTGGAAAAAAACTAAGAGGTGGAAGTTGCTTAGGTCCATCTAAGCACTGATTTCAGACGAGGGGGGCCCCTCACCAACTGGACATTGAATGTTATCTGTTAGCAGGGCCATCCTAATTATATAGGATTAAACAAATGGCTTGACTGCATTCAGTACCACTTCAACTAACCCACTCCGCTTGTTCTGGTTCCTTTCTCATCAGCATCCTAATTATTTTTTTGTTTCCAGTATAGATATGTTATCAGAAAAGAGAATACTGGTGACTTGCTTTATGATAATTTTATCTCCTACCTTACTATAAACTAGACTACTGTCATTCTGCTTTTACCTTATCAGTTTTATGAGCTTGATGTTATAATGTCACTCTCTTGAGACATAGATGTGATCACCTTGAGTTTCTGAGCCTACATGGCTGGGTACCAGACAAAAGCCTGTAGCAAATTAGCCAGAGCTGCCTTGTGGGCACTGACTGAAGGGTATTTCCCAGTAGACACACCCAAGTCTTTATACCCCTGTGTGCTGAATGAGTATGAATCTTCCTTTTTCCTTTGACTTTCTATTACAAATATAGAGAACACCATGGAGTTCATTTAGTCGAGAAAAGTTCAGTGAGTTGGCTGGCATCCGTCAGAGCCAGTCTTGGAAACCGGGCTGTGTGCCATCCACCCCCCCACCTCCGCCCAGGGCCTGGTGTTCTTCGTGCAGAGTGCAAAACACTCCCTCAAAACCATTGCTTGGACAATTTGATCATTTCTGTTGTTTCTTGAAAGAATAAGGCAGGCAAGGCTGATCTTTTTTGTTTGCATTATGTTTTCAAATGTCCTATGTTTAAAATTAGTGAATATGAGTCTGTCAGGGAGCATGTTAGAGTATACAGAGTTTGGTGGTGTCAATGTTAGTATAACTTAAATTTATTATACACTGACATGAATGCAGTGATGTGCTTTATTATATGTTTAGATGGATATTATGTTAATGCTAGAGGAGCTATGTAATGAAGACCCAGTTAGGAATTATGATGTGACTCATGCCAGTAGCATAAAAATTTAGAGCCCTACCAGAATGTAAGAGTTTCCTGTGCAACATAAAAAGTTATTTATCCCAACATAACTAAAGGAATTTATAGAGTTCTGTATAGATGTCTTTACTGTTAGACTTAAAATGCTTTTGAAAATTTTGATTGATGAATATGGTAGGTACTATAAATTCAGATATAAGCAGTACGAAATAACTAGTGATCTGAAGGGTACCAGAATTTAAATGATCTAGAAATTTATTCAAATGATAGCCTTTCAGAATTGCATGTTAACAATAGGTAATATGAGAAGCAGGACAGTCTAGAGGAAAGACACAGAATTTGAAGTCACATAGGCCTGAGTTCAAATCCTATTCCTCCCACATATTGAATGACCTTGGGCAAGGTACTTAACCTCTCTAAACTGGTCTCATCATCTACAAAGTGAGAATTATAATGTCTGCCTTATTGATTGTTTTAACAAGCATCATCCATGTGAAGCATTTCCCAGTATAGTAACCTGCAGTTATCAGTTAACAAATGTAAGGAGACATGTTGTCACTAAGTACCTTGGAATATATTCCATTCTTGGATCTAATGGAAAGAATTTAGGTTATAAATTATAAATCAGGGGGAAAGGTATGAATAATCTGTATTTAGGGTGAGCCTTGCTTAAATCCACTAATCATGATATAACTTGATATTGGAGGTTTTGGGAAAGCTGTTTTTTTTTTAAATTGAATTATAGTTACCCACAATGTTACATTAGTTTCAGGGGTACAGCATAGTGATTCTACAACTCTATACATTATGCTGTGCTCACCACAAGTGTAGCTACCATCTGTCACTGTACTACTGTATTACAGTACCATTGACTCTATTCCCTGTGCTATACATTTCATCCCTGTGACTTAGTCATTCCTTAACTGGAGGCCTGTAGCTCCCACTTCCCTTCACACATTTTGCCCATCCCCTCCCTTTCTGGCAACCATCAGTTTGTTCTCTGTATTTATGGTCTATTTCTACTTTCATTTGTTTATTTTGTTTTGTTTTTTAGATTCCACATATAAGTGTAATTATATGGTATTTGTCTTTAACTCATTTTACCTAGCATAATTCCCTCTAGGTCCATCCATGTTGTTGCAAATGGCAAGATCTCGTTCTTTTTTATGGCTGAGTCGTAATACTTCATTGTATATGTGTGTGTATCTCACATCTTTTTCTCTATTCATCTATGGACAGACACTTGGTTACTTCCACATCTTGGTTATTGTAAACAATGCTACAGTAAACATAGGGGTACACGTATCTTTAAAAATTAGTGTTTTCATCTTTGGGGGGTTAATACCCAGTAGTGGAATTTCTGGATCATATGGTATTTTTAAGTTTTTGAGGAATCTCCATACTATTTTTCACAGTGATTGTACCATTTTATATTCCCACCAACAGAGCAGGAGGGTTCCTTTTCCTCCACATCCTCACCATTTGTTGTTTATCTTTTTTGACTCTAGTTATTCTAACAGGTGTGAGGTGATATCTCAATTTGGGTTTGATTTGCATTTCCCTGATGAGGAGTGATGTTGAACATCTTTTCATGTGTCTCTGGCCATCTATCTATCTTCTTTGGAAGAATGTCTGTTTAGATCCTCCACCCATTTTTAATCAGATTATTTGGCTTTTTGGTGTTGAGTTGTTGTATCAGTTCTTTATATATTTTGGATACTAACCTTTTATCAGATATGTCAATTGCAACTATCTTCCCTTCAGTAGGTTGCCTTTTCATTTTGTTGATGGGTTCCTTTGCTATGCAAAAGCTTTTTGTTTTGGTGTAATCCTAATAGTTAATTTTTCTTTTGTTTCACTGCCTGAGGAGACACATCTTAAAAATGTTGCTGAGGCCAATGTCAAAGAGATTATTCCCTATATCTTCTTTTAGTTTTGTTCTTTCAGATCTCACATTTAGGTCTTTACTCCATTTTGAGTTTATTTTTGTTTATGGTGTGCGAAAGGGCACCAGTTTCATTCTTTTACATGTAGCTGTCCAGTTTTCCCAACACCATTTATTAAAGAGGCTGTCTTTTCCCCATTGTAGATTCTTGTTTCCTTTGTCATGGATTAATGAACGATCCAAGCATGGCTTTATTTCTGGACTGTCCTGTTCCATTGATTTATGTCTGTTTTTGTGCCAGTCCCATACTCTCTTGATTACTTACTACAGATTTTTAGTATATTTTGAAATCTAGGGCTGTGATACCTCCAGCACTATTGTTCTTTCTCAAGATTGCTTTGGCTTTTCGGGGTGTTTTGTGGTTCCATACAAATTTTAGGACTATTTTTTCTACTTCTATGAACAATGCTATTGGTATTTTGATAGAGATTGCATTGAATCTATAGATTGCTTTGGGAAGTATAGATATTTTGACAATATTAATTCTTCCAGTTCATGCATGGAATGTTGTTCCATTTGTTTCTGTCATCCTCAGTTTCTTTCATCAGTGTTTTACAGTTTTTAGAGTATAGGTTTTCACCTCCTTGGTTAAGTTTATTCCTAGTTATTTTATTCTTTTTGGTACAGTTTTAAACAAAATTGTTTCCTTATTTCTCTTTCTAGGGCTGAATCTTTTTATATTGTAGTTTTTAATTTTTATTTTTTATTAGTTTCAGGGATAGAGTTTAGTGATTCATCAGTTGTGTTCTTTACATCAAGTGACGTCCGTAATGCCCATCACCCAGTTACCTCATCCCCCTACCTACCTCTGTTGTTTAAATTGTGGCCTGCTCACACTCCCTCAGTACTATCCCTTCCCACTACGGTTTGCAGTTTCAGGAGTAGCAGTTTTCTTCTTCCCATTCTCTGTGTAGTCTGTCCTTTGTTGTACAGAAGCTGTCCAGTCAACCCTCAGTTCTTGAGGAGGAGTTACACTACAAATAGGTGTAGATGTGGTATGTCCCTGGAGGAGGTGAGTGTAGGATCTTCCTATGTTACTATCCTTGACCCCAAAAATCAAAGTTGTGTTCTTAATATTTGAATGTTATTATTTTATAGAAATTGCAGAATTTTGCTAAAACTGAACCAGGTTTATCCAGTCGTTAATCCAGTTACTCTTCATCTCTCCAAGCCTCTGTGCCATGCCAACTAGAACTTTCCTTCATAGTGCTTTTCTGATGGAATGTTGACTATACTTAGTTAACTGGAACACTGTGTTCATGAGTCTGTGGCATCATGATGATATTCAAAGGAGGTGACTGTGTGAGGTCCTTCCAGTTTCCTAGAGAATACTCTTCTATTAATGAGTTCTGATGTTGAAAATTAGACTTATTCTTTTGGTTTAAATCTTGGTCCTGTATTAAAAACCAGGTATGGGGGATCCCTGGGTGGCTCAGCGGTTTAGAGCCTGCCTTCAGGCCAGGGTGTGATCCTGGAGACCCGGGATCGGGTCCCACGTCGGGCTCCCTGCATGGAGCCTGCTTCTCCCTCTGCCTGTGTCTCTGCCTCTCTATGTCTCTCATAAATAAATAAAATCTTAAAATAAATAAATAAATGAATGAATAAAAACCAGGTATCTGTGGAAAAGGAAGTATAATCAGTTATTTGTACTTTAGCATGAATAAGTTGATAAGACCCTTCCCTGTAAGCAGGTTTTAGTGGGAAAGTGGACAGAACGTGGATTCTCAGTTTGAGCCTGGGAGGTCAGATTGCCAGGGCAGGATAAAGTAAGGTTTGCAGAAGAGTGATGCTTGTGATGTGTCCTTAAAGCACCTGGTTACAACTTAACCTGAAGCTCACACTGCTTAGGCCAGTGTGCCTTGGGCCTCTTAACTATCTCAGAGTCCCACTAAATTAACCCTGATCTTGGAATTAGAAATCCTTAGATACAAGGAAAGGAGAGAAACTTCTACTTATTGATTATTGTCTGTCAGGAATAATGCAAAATGCTTCCCATATATTATCTCATATAATTCTATAATGTAAGTATTTTAAATCAGTTTTACACGTAAGGAAACAAGACTAAAAGAAATTAGTAACTTGACCAGGATATGTCACAGCCAGTAGATGACAGGGTTAAGATCAGCATTTTTGTCTGTCTCCACAACCTCTGATCCTATTATACTACACTTGGTAAAAATGAGAGATGAGTTTCACACAAATTATTTTTATTATTATTATTTTTTAAAGATTTATTTATTTATTTATTTATTTATTTATTTATTTATTTATTTATTTATGATAGACATATGGAGAGAGAAAGAGAGGCAGAGACACAGGAGGAGGGAGAAGCAGGCTCCATGCCAGGAGCCCGATGTGGGACTCGATCCCGGGACTCCAGGATCGCACCCTGGGCCAAAGGCGGGTGCTAAACTGCTGAGCCACCCAGGGATCCCCCAAATTATTTTTATTAGACAAACAACAGGTAATAGGGTTAGTGGTAGAAATTTCTTTATTTGAAAAACAGCAAATGTGTTCCCTCCCAAGGTCACTTATTTCCCCCTTCTGTTCCTTATTCCTCACACAACTGCCTCCTGCTACCCACACACCATTTCGTAGTCCATTTCTCTGTATTTTAGATGGTATGGATGGAGGTAGAAACAGAGGGTTGTGAACTGCCTGTTCTCCATTGCCTTCTCGAGGCTCATCACCCTCATACAGGAGAATGTACAAAAGTGCTATCAGTATCAGGGGTGGCCAGGGTTAGGTCTAGGGCAGGCCCAAGAGTTAGTCGAAATGAAAAAGTAGATACTGCTGCTATTTCCAGCAGGAATGACCTTGTGGGAGATGTGCCCTGTCAGTTTAGATCCCCACCCCACCCTCTTTCCTATCTTTCATGGAACCAGAATGTGAGGGGGCTATATCCCTAACACCTGGGTTCCTGGGTTTATTTCCTATTCCCATTATACGGTAGCAGAAAGAGATTCCAGACTTTAGAGACAAAACACAGGGATTCAGATCACAAACTTTTAACTTATTGACTGTGACCTTGAGCAAGCTACTCTATGAGCATTTCTTCCTCTGTAGAATGTTCATTATACAACATAATCCCAGGATTGGTGTGGCCAATAAATAATATCAAACATTGCTCTGACTTCTTACCAAATGCTGGTAATCTTTCCTTTCACACTTTCCACACCCCTCCCACTCCTGCTCCCTCAGCTAATATGCATGTCATCATATGCCTTATAAAAGATAGAATTAGAGTTTGAATTTGGGAGATTTGGTAAAGACCATAATCCAAAGGAAAGGGCAGGAGTTTCCAGGCATGTTTGTATGGTATAAACCAAAAGCAGATTGATCTATCAACTCCTTGAGAGCCGGAACCTATGTTTTACATTATACAGCATAACCTGCAGCTAAGGGTGCAGGGCACCCTTGTAATACTATCAATTAGTGAGTGTTTACTAGTAGGCAGTCTGTTCCTCTTTTATATGTCATCTCTTTTAAACTGCCCTGTTCATGTATGTAAATGAGGTAAGCAAGGCACCAAGCAAATCTCCCAAGATTAGGATTCAAACTTTAGTGTCTCTGATTTCAGATCCCATCTTTTTTTTTATTATAATACACTGCCCCTCAATAAAAATAGGTGCCTTCATTTGGTATTTTTTTTAACTACATACTTAATGGACCTTTATTTGTGTAAGCTACTATGCTAAATTCAAGGTATATACTAAGATGTGCAAGACCCAGCCTATATGAACAGCTACACAGGAATTGTGATATTAGATGGAGTGTGCTACATCTCACAATTAATGAGCAAGGGAAGGGTGCAGAAGTTCACAGATGGGTAAAGTCACACCTTATTGGTGCAGATCCTCAAAGGCCCCAGGAAGGAGGGCGTGTCTGAACAGCACCTCTAAGGCTGCGTTGCCTGTTGTGTGTACTGTGCGCTGAACTTGAAATCTAGGGATGTTAGCTAGCATTACTTTTTCTCTCCATCCGTTGTTGGATCCATACTCGAAAGGAGGAAATAACTAGGGAAACCACCTTCCAGAGAATCAGAGAGAAAAACAACTACCCTCAGTCTTCAAAATTTTCTTCTCATTTTTGGATTTGGGTGGATATAGCATAATGTTTAAGAGGCCAACTCTTAACTACAACCAACTAGCTGTGCAGAACGTTAACTTCTGTCGGCCTCTGTTCTTTCAACTATGAAGTGAGGATAATATATACCTCATGGGCATCTTTCTGTGGATTTAATGGGAATCTGTATGTAAAATGCTTAGCTTAGCTAGGGGCCTGGAATATGGATACTTAATAAAATAAATGATAGCTATCTAAATATGGCCAGAAAGGGATGCCTGGGTGGCTCAGTGGTTGAGCAACCTTCAGCTCAGGGTGTGATCCTGGACACAGGATCGAGTCTTACATCAGCCTCCCTGCAAGAAGCCTACTTCTCCCTCTGCCTGTGTTCTCTATCTCTCTCTCTGTGTCTTATGAATAAGTAAATACACTTTTTAAAAAATAAATAAATAAATAAATAAATATGGCCAGATAAGTATAAGGATGAGTAGTATATATTTGCCTAGAATATCAGAACATTGATAATAGTTCTAAATTTTAGAATTAGCAGTTCTTATGACTTGAGAGCTCCTGCAGCAAAATTAATGCAGAAGTTGCATTATTGCAAGTTACTGAAGGCATGATGTGGCCAGAAAACCCCTAGCCCTTTCAGGGTCACTAAGAACCTCATCCTTGACTATTGTTTTTCTATCTCCTGTTGCCCTAGGTAGCTGCCCAAATTGCAATTAATCCAGTATGTCTCGATTAGATACAAAAATTATTTGGGAAGAAAAGTGACTATGGAGTCTATGGTATACTTGTCTCTCAAAGACAAAATAAGCACTTTTGCCCAGGCGTGAATTTTCTCTGCTATCCATCTTTTTGTGCTTTGGTTGAATTTTAGTTACTAAACTGAATATCGGGATGGTCTATAACAAAGGATCTTGATCAGAAATAGGGAGGAAAAAAGGCTGCTTTGGATTCCGTGGGTGATTGTTTTCTTTAACATAGTAATGTAAACATTAAACATTATATAGAGAAAAAAATTTACTGTTAA
The DNA here is from genome assembly GCF_048418805.1 of Vulpes vulpes. Lineage (NCBI taxonomy): Eukaryota > Metazoa > Chordata > Mammalia > Carnivora > Canidae > Vulpes > Vulpes vulpes. Next base: position 19,671,078 of record NC_132782.1, on the reverse strand, counting down.
ACTTGCCTTTGGAATATTTTTCTAGTGTCTACTGAGAATCAGATAAATTTCACCTTAGGTTGTACATGACTAAAGGGTTGGTTGGCGTTTATATTTTTAGTCATCACATGACAAACTAGGTCTAAGCTGAAAAGTAATTTAGGTTAGGCAAGCAAAGTTCTTTCCATTGTATTTTCTCCTGGAACAGGAAGATTTTTTTGTTTTATTTAGTTACATAAGGGTATAAATTTGTGGAAATAAATACCTGTAGATGTAAATATTAAGTTCTGCCTTTTATTAGAAAATACTTCAAAAACTGTGTGTTTTTTTCCTTAATTTTTTTTTTAAGTAATCTCTACACCCAGCATGGGGCTCAAACTCACAACCCTGAGAACAAGAGTTGCATGCTCTCCCAACTGAACCAGCCAGATGTCCTTAGAAAGTTTTATTCTTTTAAAAAAACTTTCTAAGAAAAAAAATAAAAAATAAAGTATTTGGGGATGTTTAGAAAATCAGTCATCAGTATTCCTAATAGCTAGCATGGTTTAAGAATAACTTTATGTCCTAATTAAACTAGAATCTGCATTGGGCACATAGTCCCCAGTAGATTATGAAGTCTGAGATAAATTGTGGTAAGCAAATGGACTGAATTCATTAAAATATAGTTTTTGATTCTTTAAGCACAGTACAACAATTATTAGAATCATAATGGGTTAAACTTAATTACTATAACATGAGGAAAGAAATGGGAGATGTTTAGGGAACCAGTATGGGAAAACTTAGCTTCTTATAGCAGGTTAGCAAAAAGTATAGGTATTCCTCTTAAATGAAGCTGGGTTTAAGTCTCTTACCCAGCACCCTTCTCACTTTTTATATCAGCAAACAAATATCTAACTCAGACCTGTGTGCATGAGAAACTTTCCCTAGCTGGCTCCATGATCTGGCCTCAAGCTGTTTGAATTAAGAATGTTGAGACTAAATTAAAATAGAGATTGGATCATTTATGTATAGATTCACAACAAATTTCCTCCTTATAGGGAAACAAAAACTGACCACTTCCAGGTGTTAGCAGTATTATATGCACCCTCCTTATTCTACATGAAAATAGAGTGCTCCCATGTTAAAAGCCTTTTCTTTTTCATCAAAATACTTTCCAGTTTTTGTTCATCCTAAATAAAATTAGGTCCTTGTTAGCCAGTCTCAGTCTATAATGCACAAAGGAAGATATGGATTAACCTTTCATTAATTTACTAGGCAGTGATGGTAAATTCTTTTGAAATCTGGTGCTGTATGTTAATCTTCTTTTGCTTTTAATAGGTAAAAGAAATATTCCATTTTGTAATAATGCATGACTCATTCATGGCTCATTGTCTTCCCACTGATTTATTTTTTTCTTTTTTTTTTTTTTGCCTTGAGCCAGCAAGAAAATCTTACATGAGAGGGAGGAAAAGAGACAGAGTTGAGGAATACAATACTTAAATACTGTTGCTTGATGCTCATTGGTTCTCTCCTTTCTTACGGTGGCCAGTCTAATCCTGCCTTCCTTGTCAAATCCTTTCCCTCCCCACCCTCCCTGCTAGGGGCTCCACAGGGTGTCTGCTGCTAGAAGCTGACTGCAGGCAGTATGTAGGCATCTTTCATCCAGAATGGACAGTAATATATTGAATAGAGAAGGAAGCTTTTAGAAATGTATCATTTGTCAAAATTGCATGGCTTTTGAAAGGGGATAGAGAGATGCTGAATGTTCTGTGTGTCAGCATCGACTCTTTATTTCTGTTCAGACTCTTAAGTTTTCAGAAGCTTAAATATAGAGCCCTTTAAAAAAAAAAAAAAGAAGAAAGAAGAATTTTTCTGGTTAGTCGACCTCTTTTTAAGAAGTGCTTCATCATCCTCCTCCACCTCTCCGCGATGTTTCTCTGCAGCTCTCTGTAGATTAGGGTTCTGTGCCGGCTGCCAGAATGCTCATTTGTTAACTGAATAGAGTTCACCGACAGACACAGATCAATATAGGTTTTATTTCTTTCCTGTGAATTCCAAAATGCCATCCAAAGAGTCTTGGTCGGGTAGGAAAACTAATAGAGCTGCAGTTCACAAATCAAAACAAGAGGGCCGTCAGCAAGATTTATTGATAGCAGCCTTGGGAATGAAACTGGGTTCTCAAAAGTCGTCTGTGACAATCTGGCAACCTCTGAAACTCTTTGCTTATTCACAGTTGACATCACTTGTTAGAAGAGCAACTCTGAAAGAAAACGAGCAAATTCCAAAATATGAAAAGGTTCACAATTTCAAGGTAAGAATGTTTGTTTTTAACCTTTTCTTAGAAGAGAGAAAATGCACACTGCTTGCAGTATACAGTATTAGAGGAGTACCTTTGATGTCTTTTTAAAACTACGACGACTGGACTAACATGTTCTTGCTGTTTAAGGAATGAAGATGTTTTAAGCATGATTTTATTTAAGGAATAGCTGAGTAAAGCTCATAGAATCCAACTCCATTTTCTCTCATGCTGATTTAGTCTTCTACTTAATCAATGTACTCTCAATGGTACATGTCTGGACTGACCTTTAGAGGTCTCATTTAGTAATGATTTGGGCATTATTTTTATTTGTGATGCAAATATGTCTAACTACCTTTGTCAGATATTTCACGAAAGGATTAGATCTTATCTCCATTCCTTTCTGGTAAAAAGCTTTGGATATAAGAGGCGTGTGTTGTTGCATCTGGATTGAGCAGATGGTCTGCATTTCCCACAGTTTCTGTCTTTTCTCCTCTGTTAATGAACTGACCATGATGAAAGGAGGATGGCTACCACGGGACTGTTACTGCTGATACGAGCAGCCTCTCTTTACTTTTTGAGTATTGCTTTCCGTGTGTGTGTGTAATTATTGTGTTAATGTGTTTTACCAATTATACTTTGAATCCTCTTTCGTCAAGATGATATGTGTGTGGATTCAAGTTGCCTGGATGCATGGCATGATATAAGGCCTTGAAGTTGGGTCCTTTGCAGCCTACCTGGGAAAACATACCATGTGAGGCTGTGCATAAGAACACGCAGTTCCAGTTCGTGGGTAGATGCACCAGCATTTCTGCAGTCACTTTACAGTAGTTACACAACTTTATGATAAAGTTTTCTGTCATTAGTTCTAATGTTAGAGGGTATATGGTTTCATTTTATAGGCCATTATGGTTTCAAAAGATGATAGGCTGGAAACCTGGATAGCAGATATATTCATTCAGAATGTCTTCTCTGTAGCAGAAGATCTCATTTCAAATTTACAATTCATCCTGATTTTTAACACTAGCAATTATTTATTTTACTCAGCTGCTAAATCCCACACCCCAGTATGCTCTACTTTTTTTAGTGAGGAATAGATTCTTATGATCTTCAGATCATTTTGTGATAAAGAATAAATTCTAAACTGTTTAGGCTGTATAAAGATTGCTAATATTTGTAAACCAAATAGCTTTTTCTTCTCCCCCTTAAACATATTGTTAAGGACCCTACTTTTCAACTAGTATCTTTGATTTTAAATGAAATTGAGGCTATTCAGTATGTACATCCAGTCTCCACCACCTTGTCCATTTATGAAACTAAAACAGTACATGTGAGGTAGTAGGCCTCACTTTCTTCTTGCATGACAAATTGGTAAATTGAGTAAATTCTTTTGCAAATATAAAGTAATATGCATGTTAGTAAAAGAGCCATTGAGGTTTCTAAGCAAGAAACTATGCATACTGTTAAGAAATGGCTGAGATTTGAAAACATATCCCCAAAGATGTCCCCTGTAGTGTGTTTAGCAGGAACAGACTGACCTATTAATGATGCCATTTTAGTGCTAAGTCAAGTTCATTGATTGAAAGCAAATAGTAAGTCCGTTCAGGGATTTGCATAAACAAGCACATTCACTCTCTCTTTTCTGTGGTTTGGGGGTAGGGGGACTTGGCTGAATCTTCAAGTAATTTCTCAATTTTAATTTAACACATGGCTTTAATGAGCAAATTTTGAACAGCTAGAAAGTGCTGGCTTGGGGACCAGTTGTGACCCTTAGGTTGGTACCCAAACTGTTAGAAAGATACTGTGTGTTTTTTTTTTTAAAGTGTGTGGGGGGAGGGGTACATTAAAAAGAAGTCTGCTTCCTTCACTGGAGTTAAAAAATTGAAATCAGGTGGGCTGTTTTTTAAGAAGTATTAATGTTCAGGAAAGAGCTCATATTAGTGAAGTTCAATAACATATTTTTTACAGTTGCTAATAAGGTCAGAAGTCTCAATTTGACTCTTTCCATTGAAATTACTCCTTGTTATTTAAAAAATGTTTCTGTGGGGTGGCATTATAAAAAAGAGAAAAGAAAGGGGGGGGGTAGTCATACTTGACTTCCGAGAACATCCTCCCTCAAAGAATTCAGGCTCTGTGGCAGGAGCACTTCTCTCCCACACAAATGTTCACTTAGAAGGTCACGGCTTGAAATATGTAAGTATGTACAGTTCAGAGATTTATAGTAGGAAGAACCCTGAGCATTTATATGATGATAATCATTCATATGGCCTTACCCCCATTTTCTATGTTGGCAAAAGTGGATTCTGCTCTCCATGAGCCCACTCTCCAAAGCCTCCTTTCAATGTGGTTTTTTTTTGTGTCTTGAACTGCCTTGTTATGTAACATTGCTCCGTGATGTTGGACAGCAGCCAGATCTCATTTGAAAAGGTAAAGCCAAAAAGGCTTTATACCTTTGGTTGAAAGCACTCACCAAGCTGAGATCCAAAAGAAAAAAAAATCAACCAGGCCCTAACTCCAGACAGGTGTTTTAGGTTTTTTTTGTTGTTGTTGTTTTTAAAAAGAAAAAAATGAAACAAAGCAGGAAGGCTTCCCATTTACTGTTATGTAACACGGCCTTTTTAATTTTTTCTATTGTTATTTATAAGGATTTAATAAAGAATCTATCCCAAGAAACATAGTTGTCTCTCTCAGGGAGGTCATCATTTAAAAAATAAATGTACCACATCCTTTAAAGCTGATCATAATTTGTCAACATACCTTGGAGCAAAAATAATTTTAACTCTTTCCTGGATCAACGTCTCATTTTAAGAACTGCTCGTGTCCTAACACAACAGAGAGAACAAGTGTTAATTTCTTGAGCAAACTTAAAAACTAAACAAATAACCTCTGACATAAGACAGAGGCACTCCAGCAGCAGTGATTCTGTCCTTATATCCTACATCTGAGGTTCTGTGGATAGAATGATAACTGAGACCCGGCCCTGGCCCTCAGGAGCTTGCTTATCATTTCTATGACCTTGAGCAGACTGCTTTATCTTTAAATCCCGTGATTCTACATCAGAATTGAGTTCTAGTAGGTGTTGTGATTCTACATCAGAATTGAGTTCTAGTATGTGTTAGGTACTTGGTAGCTACTATTTTTGTTACCACAAATTACCCCTAAATGGATATTTTTTCTGAATCCATACCAAGACTTTTTCTTGCCCAGGTACAGAGGTCATGATGCAGTTGAGAACCCTGGCATGATTGTTGGGGCTAAAGAAAGCTCTTGCTTTTTTCTTAGCTCCCAGGCAGAGTTAGATGTTATGTAAGAGCAGTTGCATTTTCATGCACCACAGAGTACAGTGAAATCCTCTTGATGTCTCTTACTCCTTCCAGATTTAACTATTTGGTGTTTCATTTATAAAATAAAGTTAAGATTCCCTATAATGAGAACAGTCACAGGAAACCTGGCTACTTAGGCAAAGTAAGTAATTAAAAGAACATTATTACAATGAGAGAGTACTTTAAAATATGAGTTTAGTCCCTTTTTTTAAGGTAGTCTTGAAGTGGCGACTGGTTCATTTTAGAGTCTGATACTTGCATTCTGAATATAAATGAAAGATGTGACATATTAATAGATCTAATGTTTCCAAGATAATATGCAAGCAATGAATCCTGAAATGTGAATTGATACTGTAATTAAATGAGACTATAACATGAACCTTATAATATTTACTAAAATTACTGATTCAAAGTGATAATAGTGATCCTGGCAAAACAGTCATGCTGCTGTTCGATTAACTGAAGGATAGAAGTGGCCAGCTTGGCTGAAAGTGGACTTTCCTTCAAAGGACACGAACAGATTCAAGCCCCGTGGTCCTCATTTGATTCCCATTTGAGAATAAACACAAAATAAACCAACAAATTAAACATAGAGTTAGTATGAAATGTAGAATTAACTACTACATGATCTATAAGTTCTGTTATAGCTCTGAGATTCTCTTGGGGCAGTAGACTGGGTTAGTCAGTAGAACATGCAACTCTTGATCTCAGGGTTGTGCGTTCAAGCCCCAAAATGGGTGTAGAGATTGCTTAAAAATAAAAAGATCTTTAAAATTCAGATTAAATTATGTTGAGAAGCATTAGATTTGTTAATATAATTACTGTTTTCCACTTTTAAAACTTCATTAAGGCCCATATGAGGACAATATATTAATGTTCATTTTTAGAAAGAATTAAAATAACCTATATATGAAGGAATATTTTTAAAAACTGGTTATATCAACAGTCAGTGAACTACCATATTCACCGACTGGGCTACCTTTGTATTATCCCCACCAACCATCACACCACTACCATCCCCCGCTTTGCTCATTTTCACTCTTTTTTCCCCTTCCCTACATTTAGTAAAATGCAAATGTTCAAGACACATCAGCTGAATGACTAAATGACCATACAGTGCGACAGGAGGGACCTTGGTGGTGGTGGTGAGGGTTGTTGTTATTTTGAAATCACTTCTCGTGCAACAGGAAATTTCAACCTAAATATAGGTTCTTCTAATGATTTTAAGACCTATAATGTTGCAATTTTTTAAACGCAATAAAACTCAAAATATCGCGTTGTCTTATATTTGACTGGAGAATCTGTGTTCACATTGTAATTGCTCAGAAATTTGAGAATTGTTTTGAATTAATAGCATTATAAAAGAAGTTAAATGCAACATGAGTAATGGAAAAGGCAACCTAAAATGTCTCATTATTAAACATCATTGCCCTTCCTGTGGGTATAAACATGGAGTGTCTTTAAAGGAATAAGTGATTTCCTTCAAATATTTATTTCTTTATTTCTAGATTATACAAGTATATTTATATATTTCTGTGTATATACACACAGACAAAATTCCCAAGTCTTAATGTGGGTCACTTGCAAGAGGAGATAAAAATAACAAAGCTCAGTGCAGAGCGGGGGTTTCTCTCTCCTTAGGGCAGTCATGGAGGAAAGGTAGGAGATTGGACATGACCATCTGTAAGATCCCTGTAGGCATTGTTTCTGTTGCTGTTTGGTATGGTACTTAGCAGATGCTACAGAAGCCAAAAATGATAAACACACGTTAGCTACTTTGCTTTTTATCTCTGTCCCTAGTGGTGATGAGCAGGACCACAAAGACTCATCATGTATTTCCATCCAGGCCTCTCCATTGCCCCTCAGCAGCTTCAGCTTCATCTATCCTTTTTATGGTTTGTGTAATGCCAGCTGAGGAGCTGGTTATGACGCCTCAAGTACAAAACTAGATCATAAGGTCATTGGAAGGGCGACTGCCTGCCATTAATAATCCAAAAAGAAACATTTCACAAGCTTTGTACATAGTTGCTTATACTGCTTCGTGGCCATTTTATGAGGCTAGAGAGTTTAAAATGTTATACTTAAGAGAAACTCATGTTTTTTGGATTGGAAGAATATTGCTTAACCATACATACTACCCAAAGTGACCTTCAGAGCCAGTGCAATTCCTGTCATAATCTCCATGGCATTCTTTACAGAACTAGAAAAAGCCATCCTAAGAGTGGCATGGAACCAAAGCAATCTTGAGCAAGAACAAAGCTGGAGGCAACAGTGCTTTCTGATTTAAAAATCTATTACAAAACTATAGTAATCAAAACAGTATAGCACCGGCATAGAAACAGACATGTAAGGACACCTGGATGGCTCAGCGATTGAGCCTTTGGCTCAGGGCATGATCCCAGGGTCTTGGGATTGAGTCCTGCATCAGGCTCCCCGTAGGGAACCTGCTTTTCCTTCTGTGTGTCTCATGAATAAATAAATAAAATCTTAAAAAAACCCAGACATATAAACCAATGAAACAGCCCAGAAATAAATCCATGTATCTTCAGCCAACTGATTTTCAACCAGGGTGCCAAGTACACTAAATAATGACAGGATAATTTCTTCAGTAAATGATGTTGGGGAAACTGGATGTCCATATACCAAAAAAAAAAAAAAAAAAAAAAAAAGATGAAGAAGAAATTGGTCCCTTATTTCACACCATATACAATAATTCAACTCAAAATGGATTAAAGACTTAAATATTTAAGACCTGAAACTATAAAACTACTAGTAGAAAACATAGGAAAAAAGCTTGACATTGGTGTGGGCAGTGATTTTTTTGGATAGGACACTAAAAGCAAAGACAACAAAAACAAAAACGGACAAGTGGGATTACAGCAAACTTAAAAGCTTCTGCAGGGAAGCTGGTGGCTCAGTGGTTGAGCGTCTGTCTTCAGCTCAGGGCATGATCTGGGGTCCTGGGATCGAGTCCTGTATCGGGCTCCCTGCATGGAGCCTGCTTCTCCCTCTGACTGTGTCTCTGCCCCTCCCTCTCATTCTCTTTCTCTCATAAATAAATAAATAATATTTAAAATAAAAAATAAGTAAAAAGCTTCTGCACAGCAGAGGAAATAAATAATTGGTGGAATGAAAATGCAACCTATGGAATGGGAGAAAATATTTGCAAACTATATATCTGGTAAGAGGTTAGTATCCAAAATATATAAGGAATTCCTACCACTCAACAGCAAAAAGCAATCTGATTTCTCAAAAGATACACATGTGGCAAATAGATATGTTGAAGGATGCTCAGCATCACAAATCATCAGGGAAATACAAATCAAAGCCAAAGATGGCCAGTATTGGTGAGGATGTGGAGAAAGAGGAACCTTTGTACGTTGTTCATATGAATGTAAATTGATAGTCATTATGAAAAACAGCATGAAGCTTCCTCAAAAAATTAAAAATAAAACTACCTTATGATCCAGCAATAGGTTGCCTTTTCACCCTGGTTTCCTTTGCTATGCAGATTTATTATTAGATATAGTCCCAATTGTCTATTTTTGCTTATGCTACTTTAAAATTTGGAGAGATTTGGAAGTTTGTCTTTCTCACTAGGAGATTTTGGTAAAACTTATTAAGTGTACTATTTATTTTATGTAATTAAAAAGCAAATTTAAAAAAAGAGAACCTCAGGCCAGCCTTGAAATTAAAATATAGAGTTGTCACCCTTTTTTTTTTTTTTTTTTTTTAGAGAGAGGGAGAGAAAGAGTGTGCATGCGTGTCAGTAGGGGGAGGGGCAGAAGGAGGAGAGAAAGAATTCTAAGCTAAGCGTCCAGCCTGACATGGGGCTCTATCTCATGAGGCTGTGATCATGACCCAAGCCAAAATCAAGAGTCAGACACCCAAATGAATGAGCCACTCAGGCACCCCTAGGGTTATTACTTTTAAACATCTTAAGAGAGCCTGGCTCTTTTAACAGAACAAATTCTGATTCTTACTCCCAACCAATATCTTAATGTGAGATCCTCTGACAAACAAGTACACCTAACATTGTATTGATTATTTTTAGCATGTCTATCCTGCTGATAAGTTTAAGAAGATTTGGTATCTCTATGCAAATCAAAATCACAAGGAGATGAGCTATCACCTCATACCTGTCAGAATGGCTAAAATCAATAAGACAAACAAGTGTTGGCAAGGATATGGAAAAAAAGGAACCCTGGTGCACTGCTGGTGGAAATGTAAATTGGTGCAACCACTTTGGACAATGGCATGGAATTTCCTCAAAAGATTAAAAATAGAACTACCCTATAACACAGTATTTCCACTTCTAGGTACTTATCTGAGGAAAATGAAAACACTAATTCAGAGAGACATATTCATCCCTGTGTTCCTTGCAGCATTTTTTACAATAGGAAAGATATGGAAACAACCTAAATGTCTATCAGTAGATGAATGGCTAAAGAAGATGTGAGGTGTGTGTGTGTGTGTATGTGTAAAGTAGAATATTAGCCATAAAAAAATGAAATCTTGCCATTAGCAACAACATGGATGAACCTAGAGGATGTTACACTAAGACACAGAAATGCACACTATATTACTTTATTATATGCGGAATTTAAAATCAAAACGTCTCTTTTCCATGGCAACTCAGAGGTATAGGCTGCTTTAGGATGAAGCTGAACATTTCTCTTCCATTTATTGGCTGCCGGAAACTCAATGAAGTGGATGATGAACGCAAATTTCGTACCTTTTATGAGAAGCATATGGCCACAGATATTGGTCCTGATGCTCTGGGTGAACAGTGGAAAGGTTACATAGTCCACATCAGTGGTGGCAATGACAAGGCTTCCCCATGAATGGTGTCTTGATCCATGGCCATGTCCATCTGCTGCTGAGTAAGAGCCATTCCTACTACAAACCAAGGAGGACTGGAGAAAGAAAGTGCAAATCTGTTTGGGGTTGCATTGTGGACCCCAATCTCTGTGTTCTCAACCTGGTCATTGTTTAAAAAAAAAAGGAGAGGAGACAAAGGGATATTCCTGGACTCACTGAGATTATTGTGCCTCATTGCCCACGGTCCAGGAGAAAATCCAGCAGAATCCAGACTTTTCGTTCTGTCTGAAGAAGATGATGTCCATCGGTGTGTTATAAGAAAGCCCCTAAACAAAGTAGGTAAGAAACCTAGAACCAAAACACCAGTGATTCCATGTCATGTGACTCCACATGTCCTACAACACAAACATCTGCTTATTGCTCTAAAGATACAGCTTACTAAGAAAAATAGGGAAGAGGCTACAGAACATGCCAAATTTTTGACCAAGAGAATGAAGGAGGACAAAGAAAAACTGAACAGATTGCCAAGTTACAAAGGCTGTCCTCTCTGAGGTAGAAACCTCTAGATCTGAAGCCACTCAAAAGTGAGATTTTCTAAAATAAAAAAATTAAATGAACAAACAAAACTGAAACAAACTCAGATACAGAGAATAAACTGATGATTACTACAGGGTAGAGCAGTGGCAGGGATGAACAAAATAGGTGAAGGCAGTTAAGAGGTACAGTCTACCAGTTGTAAAATAAGAGATGGAGATGAAACGTGCAACGTAGCAAATCTAGCTGATAATATTGTCACAATTTTGTATGGTGGCAGATAGTACTAGACTGACTTAATGTGGTGACCATTTTGTAATATATACAAATATTGAAGCACTTTTTTGTATACCTAAAGCTAATACAACATTGTATGTCAGTTATTCTTCAATTTAGAAAAAAAATTGGGGGATCCCTGGGTGGCTCAGCAGTTTACTGCCACCTTCGGCCCAGGGCATGATCCTGGAGTCTCGGGATTGAGTCCCACGTCGGGCTCTCTGCACAGAGCCTGCTTCTCCCTCTTCCTATGTCTCTGCCCCTCTCTCTCTGTCTCTCATGAATAAATAAAATCTTTTTAAAAAATAAATAAAAATTTTTAAAAATTGGCATCTCCAAAATTTCTCTCAAAGTAGAGAACCAGCCTGGCATAGGACTCTCATTGCAATAATAAGATAAGGATATAGACCCATAGGAAGAACACACAATAATAAGTCACCTCTACAACAGTTCTGTTCTCTTAATACTTTATGTGGACACATAATAATCTAACCTTCAAGGATCAGTTTTTCACACGCTTGGGACACTTCGGTATGTTAAAGGCAACATTTTGTAGTCACTTGTTTCATAAATCCCTTCTTACCTTCCAGATTTAACTGAGGATTGAGTCTTAATTGTATTCTGGGTATTTTGTAATCTAATAGGATATATATATGTAATATTTTATATCTCTAATTTTTAAACCTTGTTTAATTTACAGTATAATTCATATTATACTGTCATACTTCATCTTCTTTGTGACCCACTATGTCAACATTCCTCAGAGGAAAGTCATCCTTAGGAGTGAAGTTTACCACGGCTTTAATAAGGTGGTGAAAGCATATGACTGAAGAATATGTACATGTCATAACGCCTTACCCAGTTACTGTCTATAGTGCCAAGTTCCCTAGATCTCCGTATACTTACTGTCATCATTAGGCAGCTTGCAGCTTTCATTATTCTTATGTAATAGTACATAATACAAAAATATAATTGGGCTCTTTGATGAAGGCAAAGGACAGAAGAGATACATGTGTGGAAGATAGGCCTACGAAAGATTTTTTTTTTTTTTAAGTGAAGAGAATACACAAAAACATAATTTTTCTTTCTTAAATATTTTATCAAGTACTGGTGGTATATGAGAAACCAGTACAAATTCTTTTTCCAACAAACATCATACCGGTAGTGTTTTTGTTTTTTTCAGGTTTCTTAACCCCTCTTCTTAAATTACCTTAAGATTCTTCTGGTTGCAAAATAGGAAGGCTAGAAAGAAAAAGGGAAATAGCCCAGTGATGTTACACTTCTAAGGAACATCTTCAACTGCTCACTTCAAAATTATTTTTATATTCTTTGGGGAGCAAAAATAGAGCTGGGTGTGTTTTTTAAGTTATGCAGCCATAAAAATTAGAACAAAATATATTCATTTTTAGGTCATGGATATCTGAGGATTCTTGTTGTATTAGGTGATATCCTTAAGTCTGTTGTATTAGAAATGACATACTTTGGCTAGTGATGTGAATGGATTTGCCCCAATCAGGCCTAAAATATTATGTTGACTCTTTCTGTTTTATAGAAATCCTTTTTGGAGCCCCAGCCCCTAATGTGCCACACCCAGATAACTGCTTATGGTTCTGCCTAATGAGCTTATAGAGTGCCCTTGCTCATAAAGAAAAGGTCCATCTCTAGGAAGCATGTGTTTTGTTTTGATGGTTGCTAGTATAGCTCATTATTCCACAGTTGGCTGACATTGTTTCAGTGTGCTTTTCAAAAATCTATTTGATTGATATTTACCATTTGATGGAACAGTTGAAGATTCTCCATTGCAAGTGTCAGAAAAACCAACTCATGCTTGCTAAGGCAAAAAAGGAATTTAATGGTTCACATAGTAGGAAAGGTCTGGTGGTGGTTGGTATCCTTTGACTTGGGGGCTTAAAATGGCACCAGAACCCTTTCTTCTGGCTCTGTCTTCATTGGCAGCCTTCCTGTGGTAACAAGACAGCCTGCAGAGGCTCCATTTAAATATTCTCTGATTCTAGTCAGCTCAAAATGAGACTGAAAGCAAAAGGTCTGGGCCTGGCAGGCATTTGCCCATTTATCTTATATGCCCATCTCTGAACCAGTAACTCTAGGCAGGAGAATGGAATGTGCTGATTGGCTTAGATCAAAGTCACATACTTTCTCCTGGATGGGGACAGTTTCATACAATTCATATGGGTTGAGAACTAGTACCCAGAGAGAAGACATTTATTCTTTGCAGCTAAAATAAGTGAATGAATGCATGCATGCATGCATGCCCACCCACAACACATTCAATGACAAGATGAAGTCACTAATTCTAAGACCCTAGTATACAACCTACTGAATACAAGTGTCAGTGTAACACTTTGCTGGAAGAGACATGTTCATAGAGCATGCTGACAAAAGAATCCTGAAGAAGTTCAGCCTTTATAAGGGACACTTGAGAATTACTAAATAATTTTGTATGTGTGGAAACTGAAGCCCAGAGAAATCCCAGGTTCAAGCTCACATGAAAGATAGATTTTAGAAATAAGAACATCTGAACTTCCACTTTTTATAACTTTTTAAATAACCAGAAAAGAAATATATAACACTACACTAGGATATTGAACAGGTAGTACAGTACTGTGATACTTCAAAAAAGGAACACAATAAGAGGAGTCTTAAGATTATTGTCATTTTCTGGTTGGAGGCAGTTTCTTGGCCACAACATACAGAGGGAGAATCTGAAGAGAACCCATTGGTCTAGCCAAGTTGAAGACAGAGATCAGAATTTGGTAAGGCAAAGCAGCTAAAATTTCTGGGGGATTGTCCCTGGGGGCACAGAGCTGTACACAGAGCTCTGGGGATCTACATAGGGGTCTTCTTGACTCTTAGAGCAAGTACTTATCTACATGATTATGAAAGGAGCCCATTTAAAAAGAAAAACTACCAGAAGGCAGTCGGCCAAACAATTACCGAAATTCACTAATTTCACTAATTTGGCAGAGGGCTGAGAATAGTTTTGCCCTCCTCCAGGAGGAGTAGAAAAAACGTGATATAATATATGAGGCATTGTTTAAAAGTCCTCAAAAGGATATTATCTCAGTAGCAGGACTAAATTAGCAATAAAGGCTGCAGTAAGGAAACTGAAGCTATTTAAAGAATCCAAGTGGAATCTCTAGAGATTAAAAATACATCTGAAATGGGGACAACTGGCTGGCTTAATCAGTGGAGCATGCGACTCTTGATCTCAGGGTTGTGAGCTCAAGCCCCATGTTGGGTGTAGAGATTACTTATAAAGATTTTATATTTATTTTATGATATGAAAAATACATTGGACAACATTAATGGCATATTAGGCATCAAAGAAGAAAATATTAGTGAACCAGAAGACACAGCAATATGGGTTGAGAAAATATCCAAAATGAAAGATTAAAAAATATATATAAGGAATTAACATAACATAGTGACTAGTGGAACAGTATCAGCATCTTACTTAAAAGTGTAATTGGAGTGCAACGGAGCAGTGGTGAGGGGCCAGGGAACAGTACAATTATTTGAAGATCTGATGATCAAAAAATTTATAATTCTGATGAAAACCTACAGATCCAAGAAGTATAGTGAACTAAAACCAGAAAAAATTATGAAGAAAACACCACCATGGCATATTATAATCAAATTGCTAAAAGCCAGTACTAAAGAGGAAATTATAAAAGCAGCTAGAAAGGAGAAAACCAGGTTATGGGAAAGAAAAATTTTATTCCTAAAATTTAGGACTTAGTACTTTTACTTCAGCCTGGAAGGAAATTGTTCATCCTTCACATAGGATATCAAAATGTGAAGAGGACATCGCTAAGATCTAGAAATTAAACGTGTATTCAGTTTCTCTTTAATTTTATTTTCATATTTCAGCTGCATGTTTATAATTTTATGGCTTTATATGATCTTAAATGTTCACACTCATACTCATACACAGAAATACAATGTACATTTTTTAAAAGAAAATTTGTATACTATTTTCTTTCTTAACTTTTTAAAAAAATTTTTAATTTTATGATAGTCACAGAGAGAGAGAGAGAGAGAGAGAGGCAGAGACATAGGCAGAGGGAGAAGCAGGCTCCATGCACCGGGAGCCCGATGTGGGATTCGATCCCGGGTCTCCAGGATCGCGCCCTGAGCCAAAGGCAGGTGCCAAACCGCTGCGCCACCCAGGGATCCCTCTTTATTAACTTCTTTAAAGGTTATTTCAGTGTAAGGAAAATACATCAAGGAAGAAACAAATTTTTTTTGTCACTGATATGCTTACATATTTTAGAAAGTTTTTTAAAAGGCGAGGGGTGGAGGGAAAGAATACATTTTACATAGAGATGAAAAATAATGACAATAGAGTTCTCATCAGAAACTATGCAAGACAACAGAGTGACATCTTCAAAGTACTCAACAAGAACTAAAAAAAACCCTACCAACCTAGAATTCTATACCCAGCAAAATGCCTTTCATAAATGAAGACAAAATATTTTCTTTTTAAACAAAGAAAAGCTGAGTGAATTCATCACCAGGAGATCTATTCTACAAGAATGTTAAAGAAGTTCTTCAGATAAAAGGAAAATAATACCAGATGGAAATTTAGATCTATACAAAAGAATAGAGAATGCCAGAAATGGTAAACATGTGGGTAAGTGTAAAAGATATTTTTTCTTTCATTTTAATGAATATTTATGATAATTGACTATTTAAAGCAAAAAATACCAATATTACATGGGTTATACAAGCATATGACCACAATAGCATTACCTACAGGATGAGGGAAGCATACTGTCCTAAGATTCTTACACTATACATGAAATGGTATAATATATATTTTTAAGATTTTATTTATTTATTCATGAGAGATACAGAGGGGGGGGGGGGGGGCGGAGAAACAGGCTCCATGCAGGGAGCCCAATGTGGGAGTTGATCCAGGGTCTCCAGGATCACACCCTGGGCTGAAGGGGGTGCTAAACCGCTGAGCACTGGGGCTGCCCCTGAAGTGGTATAATATTCTTTGAAGATAGACTGATGAGCTAAAGATATCCTATAGACCTTAGAGCAAACTCTAAAAAACTAAACAGTTATAAGCTATTTGTAGAGACAAAAGGGATCCATAAAATATGCAATTTATTAAAAAATATGGAAGAGAAAAAGGAACAAAAGAACAAAGTATGTAGAAAACAAAACGAAGATGGCAATTTTAAACCCAGTCATATTGATAGTTACCTCAAATAGAAATGGCCCAAATACTCCACTAAAAGGCAGAGGTGGTCAGATTGGATTAAAAAAAAACAAGATCCAACTATATACTATCCACAGAAACTCACTCTAAATATAGAGACCCAGAGAGATCAAAAGAAAACGATATACCATGGAGACAATAATTCAAAGAAAATTAGAGTGGTTATATAAAATACAGTGATTTTCAGAATAAAGAATATTAGTGGGAGAAGAGAGGGTAAAATTTATCAAGAGAACCTAATTTAAAATGTATATTCAGGGACGCCTGGGTGGCTCAGTGGTTGAGCGTCTGCCTTTGGCCCAGGGCGTGACCCTGGAGTCCCAGGATCAAGTCTGACATCGGGCTCCTTGCATGGAGCCTGCTTCTGCTTATGTCTCTGCCTCTCTCTCTCTGTCTCTCGTGAATGAATAAAATCTTTAAGATAAATAAATAAATAGAATGTATATTCAGCAAAAACAGAGGTTAAAAATACATAAAGAGCTAAAAAGTGAAATAGACAAATCTGCAATTGTAGATAGAGATCCCCACACTTGTTTCTCAGATAAACATTCTCAGTGATAGAACAGACAAACAGAACATTAGTAAAGAGAATTCTTGAACGACAGTGTCAACCAGTTTGGCCTGATTGATGTTCATAGAAGTATTCTACTCAGCAACAGAATGCATACACTATTCAAGTAAACATGGTACATTCACCAAGACCGTATTCTAGCCATAAAACAAGTCAATAAATGTAAATGGATTGAAATAATGCAAAAGCATATCGTTATACCACAAAAGAATTAAATTCAAAATGACACATATCTGAAAAATTTCCCACACATTTAGAAATTAAACAGCTTACTGCTCAATAATTCATGGATTAAAGGAGAAATCCCAAGAGACATTACAGATACTTTGAATAAAAAGAAAAATACAACATACCATGAATTTGTGAAATACAGCTAAAATAGTATTTATGGTGAAATTTTTACCACTAAATGCTTATTTTAGGAAAGAAAGTCTTAAGTCAATGAGTTAAGCTTCTACCTCAAACTAGAGAAAGACCTAATTAAACCAAATAATGGAAGGAAATATTAAAGGTAAGAGCAGCAATCAATGAAATAGAAGTAAAACTGTAGAGAAAATCTGAATCTCTTCCACTAGCCCTTTTTTTTCCACTGGAACTTTAAAAAGGGTTTTAACCACTAGTTTAATAGTTTCTTATGCATTTTATTCTAACCTTTTTCCTGGTTTATTCTAGAAATACTTCCGTTCATAATGTATGAACTTCAGATGACAACTGAAGCCAAAAAGAAACGGAAACCTGTTTGTGTGGAACTATTAATATTAGCACAATCTTGGCTTTAAGGAATTGTGGATCATAAGATAATGTGGATTGGTCTGAGGGTTCTGTTTCTTGGTATTCAGTTTACCTGTCTATACTATGTGTATAGATCATCTGTCAGTCAGCTGTGGATTGTACAGTGGTTTTTATTGCATAACCAAGTAGGATTCATTCACTTTCCTATCATATCTTCATAATACAACTTTATATTGATTGATTCATTGTGTTGATTTTTTAAAGTATTTTTTAAGTATCTTTAAATATTTTTACTGATACTTGAATGCAAACTTATTCATCCAAGCAATGAATCTAAACTTTCAAAGTAAAGTGTTTGAGATCATGGCATTTGACAGTTTTAAACTTTACCCATGATTCAGTTTAGACGTAAAGTTCTCATTAAAGCTCCTTGTGTAGGGCGGGGGGCGGGGGGGTGGCTGAAAGAAATTTGCTTCTAATCTTAAGCATTAAAATCAAGGGTTTTCTAATACTTGAAACACTCATATTTTGAAACAAAATATTTTTAAATTACTGATTATATTTTTTCGTATCCATTTTTATGTCATATATTCTACAGTCTGTACCTTGTAACACAATAAAAGTGAATAAATAAATGGAATCCCTAGAAACTTTTGATGGTTCTAAGTTCTGATCTGAACTTTGAAACTACTGCCTGATTCCTAGGTTTCAAATTGATGGCTCTGTGTCAAGAGCCATTCTGGCAGCTGAGAACAGAACACAGACACAAGAAACTGTTTGTGTTCTAGCATAAATATGGTTATGCGTGAGTCGAAGCTAGTTCACTTGGTCTACACAATTATTAACTCAGCTGCAATCTTTTTTTTTTAAAGGTTTTTTTAAATTTATTTATTCATAGAGACACAGCTAGAGAGAGAGGCAGAGACACAGGCAGAGGGAGAAGCAGGCACCATGCAGGGAGCCCAACATAGGACTTGATCCCGGGTCTCCAGGATCACGCCCTGGGCTGCAGGCGGCGCTAAACCACTGCGCCACCGGGGCTGCCCAACTCAGCTGCAATCTTAGAGAGATTTTTCCCTCGCTGAGATAGCGTTTATTTGGGAGGTGGGATGGGGAAAGGTGGATTATGAAGCAAACCATAAAGAAATTTAAACTCTGTAAATAAGGCCTGCATAGAATTAGGGGAAATGGATCGTATGAATGGAAAGAATCCCTTCCTTGTGCCTGTTTTCTTAGGGTGTCATTTTACATACCAATCAATAAAAACAATAAAACAAAATAAAAACAATAAATAAAATAAAAACAATTTTTATAGTATTTTGTATGTGGAAGAAGAACCCTATGCTACTGCCCTAATAACGGCCCTACTAGTTAAGTAAGACTAGTGTTACAGTGTACCAGTATGCCAGCTTTTTCCTACTGTTATTTCTCATATTCAAGGGGACATCCTTTATTTATGGTCTGGCCAGTGTCTGTCTAGCAGACTTTTATGGCATCTCCCTCAATTTTGAACAAATTTTTTTCATTCCTAGAACATTAGGTCACGATTTTCCGTCATCTGGCCCCCTCTCTGGAAGGATACTTCTGCTGTGTTAACTGTTGCGAGGTCAGTGTACACCTCCCAGAGCCCCTGCGCGCTTTCCCTTGGACGGTCCTCCTCTCGAGCTGCTGGTGGGGATGCTCCTCCACACAGTGCACCCATTCTGCCTGCTGGTGGCCGGGGTGTGCCCCCCCCACCCCGCACTCAGTTCCAGGCCCTGTGTCAGGGAGAGTTCAGTGCACTCCTTCCACCTTCCCTGCCCTTGGAACTACATTACACATCCTTGCTTCAGGACACGAAGAGTGGGCAGGGCCAACATGAGGTCAGTGCACCCAAACCGCACTGTTAGAGATTTTTGCACAAGAATTTTGAAGCCAGGGCGCCTGGGTGGCTCAGTCAGTTAAGTGTCAGCCTTTGGCTCAGGTCATGGTCCCAGGGTCCTGGGATCAACTTCTGCATCAGGCTCCCTGCTCAGCCAGGAGCCTGCTTCTCCCTCTGCCATTCCCTCTGCTTGTGCTCTTTCTCTTTCAAATAAATAAAATCCTTAAAAAAGAAAAATTTTGAGGCCACTAATAATTTTAATGAGATTCAACTAGATAATAAAAAGATATTGCCTTGATTCTAAAGATACTCCTACTTTGAAGAGCTGCTCCTCATTGTTTTGTTACATTTTTGCAGGAAACCCCTACAGTTTTATGTATTTGTTGCTAATGATCATAGCCAGTGTTATACATTCTCTCTGCCCATGACTTAACAGTATAAATCAAAATATTTTAACTGTAGTGGCAGAACCAGGACTAAAAGTCTAAATTTCAAATATTTTGGATCAAAATTAAGCCATCTTGGTGAGACTAAAATTGGTTCCAGAAAAGAGTACATTCTGGTTGCCCTAAAGATAAAAATTAGGGGGGAAAGGAGAAAAAGCCTTTCCTGCCCAGCTGCCTATCTACCTACGTTGCTTTTCATTTTGATTTTGATCATCTGTTCTCTTCCTTCATCACCCAGTACTAGGCTGCAGAACTGACTCACCAGAGCCTCTCAAATGTCAACCGCCTTCCCCCAAAGCAAAATTTCATTTCCCCAAATGTTTTTTGGGGGATTTTTGTTTGTTTGTTTGTTTGTTTGTTTGTTTTTAAAAGTAGGATCCACACCAGGTGTGGAGCCCAACACAGGGCTCAAACTCCTAGCCCTGAGATCAAGACCGGAGCTAAGATCAAGAGTCAAATGCTTAACCGACTGAGCCACCAGGCGCCCCTCCCTGAATGTCTTTATCGCCTCCAACATAGGTTCCATTTGCAGCAGGCTTTGCAGGCATGCTCCTTGGCTGTTGCGTGCACGCTTATTTCTAGAGGGTGTATTACGGCTTGGAAGGGATAATGAAGGTAGGCTGAAATTTTCTTTCTCTTCCCATAGCATAGATTTCTTTTCCTGTCCTTTTATTACTGACATTCAAACTGGAGATGCGAATGTCAGAAACATGAGAAGCTATGCTGGTTTTCCTGCAGAAGCTGGGGTTTGGGGCAGTGTAACAATAGGCCCAGGTGAGAAGAGTTCCGGTGTTCACATAACTCCAGCGCCCAGGAGACACGTGACCCTCAGCCTGTGCCATGGGGGCCCTCAGTGGCCCCCTCACCTCTTTCCTATGTGTCCTCAGTCTGGTTCTGACCAGTGCCTTCTCTGTGACGGACTTTTGGGATCCATTAATTAACACAGTCTTTCATCTCTGTTTCTAAGTGACATCAGGGATGTTAACATGAAGGGAGTTGTTGACAGGTGAAAAGCAACCTCAGATGTCATGGTAATAAAGTTGTCTTCATTCCAGTTGCAGAAGAGAAAAGGATTTTCAGACTAGTTGCAGTGCCCTTTGTTCATGAAGGTATAATTCATGCCATGTACTCTGTCACTTTCATTTGTCAAGATGTGCCAGAGGTTTGGAGGTGGCCTAGAAAAAAAATCTGTGGCCAACTTACAAAGTTGCTTTTCTCAGGACCATCCTTGACCTCCCCAATAACATCATACACTGAAGCTGATTGCTCTCTTGGATTATTTTACCAAAACACCCCCCCCAAAGAAATCTTTTTTTTTTTTTTTTTGGTAAATTGATCAAGTCATTTGTTCAAAGAGCTCTAAGGAAGAAATAGTGCTGGTCAGTTTCCCACTTTGTCACTAAGGTCACACAGAAACAGACTCTAAGAAACAGTAAAGATCAGTGGAGGTTATAGAATAAAGTAAGATACTACTAACATCTCATTCATCCTAAGACCACTGCCCATCAGCCTCAACTATAAGAAACACAGATAAGAAGCCAGAAGTTTGTTTTTCTTTTAAAAGGCCTTCAAAAGGAATATAGATGACCTGTGTTCTTGATTTACATCCAGTGCTCGCAGAGTTCTCGTACCAGATTACCTCATCTGCATCCAGGAATCAGTGAATGGGGGGAAAAAAGACAAGGCGGTAAGGAAGGAGGAGAAAGAGCTGACATGACAGCCTTGGAGAATAAGAAGAAACAGGAAAACTAAAACACAAACTTTTGAAAAACAAAAATCTAGAGCCATTTAGAATCGAAATCCAAGGAAAATGTCACTTAATGACTGTCTGCTAGTTATTTCTGTTATAGACATCGGTAATTCTGAACCCCCGAGTGCTGACCCCTGAGAAGGTACCTACTGTATTATAGGGCATTTCAGGCAAAAGTTGCCATCTATATGATGCCCCTTGAGAACCGCCCCAAGCCTTTCTTCCAGATTGCACCCCAGTTCTTTCTTAGCATCCTCCTAAGCAGAAAAAAATCCCCAAGATGCACCTTTTGACCTTTTACTTATTACAGTTTGAAGGCCTGTTACATTCCGATTTAATCACTTTTAAGACAGGTAATCAGAATTACCTAACCATATCTACTAAAACTATCTGCAGGTGTCCATGCCCTAGAGCCTTGTGTGCAGGCGCCGCACCCTATTTCCATTGTAGGGAGGAATAGCTCTTCAGTTGTCCTGCTCGAAGTTACACGGTTTGTGCAATTAATTTTTTTAAGGTATATTTTTCTGAATTGGTAAAATATCAGATATAAACATCACTGATTCTGTAAACCTGCATATAAAATAGAACATTTAGGTAAAGCACTTTTAAAAGTATTTATCACTTTTTCTTTAATATGCTTGGCATATTTATTGGATGACTTTAGTGTCATCCAGGAAAGAAGCTTGCTTTCAAGTCCAGCAGCCCTTCCCTGAGCTTCTGGGAAGCTCCAGTTGCTAGCCCTCCTTTTCACAGACTCCTCACCTGCTTAGTAAGTGAACCTCCATCATAATGCAGAGACCCTAGACAGCGACTCCCTTAGCCTTCTGGCCTCCAGGCCCTGTGACTCCTGCACAGCCATCTGCTTCCCTCCTTCCCTTTTCCCAATTTGGGGAATGGGGAAATAATTCCCTTATTCACAATTAACCCCTCCGCCCTAGATCCGATTTCCATTTGCCACCTTCAGGAACCTCACTCCGTGAGCTCCCTCCTTTCTCAGACATCTTCAGTCCTCCGTTGCCCTCTCTTCACCTCCAGACCTGTTCTGCTCTTGTCCCCCTGTTGATGCCCCTTCCCCACTCCTGTGCCTCTGATTCAGCTGCTTCCCAAGGCCTGGTGATTCCACCTCCTGCATAACTGCTTGTCCCCTTTCTCAGTCAGCGCTGCCAGAGTCCCAACCCACTCCGTCTGTACCTGGATTCCTGCCATACCTAGCCTCCTACCTACCTCCTGCCCCGCCAGCCTCGCCTGCCTGCGTCACTCACCTTCAGAATCTTCAGCGGCCCTGCGTTGCTCACTGGGCAGAGCATGAATCTGTAGGCATGGGAAAGGCCCCATCTCTCTTGACTCCTGCCACGTGCTCATCCCCACCTGGGCCCATGCTGAACTTTCTTATAAATCTCTAAGCATCCTGTTGCTTGGCTCAAGCCACGGACCCTTGGTTTCCTGGAACAGCCGTTCCTAATGCACCCCCTCCAACACGCACACTGCAGTCCTGCCCTGCAGGCCCCTCAGCTGGCCCATCTCTTGGGGTGCATCTTAAGCCTGCACGGTGCCCTTCCCCCAGCTCCCCATGCACTTTACCGGCACTTTCTCTGGAGCATTTCCACTAGTGAGAGAAACCTATGGTGAATTCCTTCAACCAGTATCCTTTTTATCTTTGTGTATGTCGTTACTTTAAAAATATTCACAAATAAATAAAAAGGACTACTGAATGAACTGTTTTGATGACCTCTAGGGGAATTAAAAAGGACAAAAAGGGGCAGCCCCGGTGGCGCAGCAGTTTAGTGCCACCTGCAGCCCAGGGTGTGATCCTGGAGACCCGGGATCGAGTCCCACGTCGGGCTCCCTGCAAGGAGCCTGCTTCTCCCTCTGCCTGTGTCTCTGCCTCTCTCTGTCTCTCTCATGAATAAAAAATAAATAAATAAAAAATAAAAAAGACAAAAAGGCTACAACATTCAGTTTTTACAAATACCGTCCATTGTGGAGTCACAAAACAAAATTTAAGAAATATGAATTTTAAGTATCAAGATTCAAAAGGGAATCCAGTGAAGTAGTTTAGTAAGCTTCTGGTGCTTTGGTGCCTCTTTCTAGAACCGTTTCCTGGAGAGCCGTATAATCTACCTTCCGACACCAGCAGCCCCACATGGCTCAGGATGCCTTTATAAAACGCCATCCAAGAAGGAAACATATGAGTAACAATTTCTTAATGATTGCTCTCTGAAATACACATGTGATCCTTTAGTCGGAGAGCCAGCCTGTCGCACCAAACTTTTCCATCAATACATGCCACATGAAGAAGTGTCCCAAGACTTTCCAGATGCCACGTTCACTGCTGCCGTTTTGAAGGCGAGGAAGGGAATCGGTTCTGTCATAACTTCTCAATACTCAGAGCTCTTTGCCATGAGCCCGGTTTTAAGTTCTTTCACATCATCTACTCTTGTCTTCACTCTCCCAAATGTAACTTTAAGACCCTTTATCATGAGATAACTGGCAGGTACAAGACTGGGACTTTCCTCCTCTATATTTCCAGCCCATTTCTGGTAACCTCATCAAGTGATACTGGAATATCCAAGATCTAGCAACATCTAAGCCAGTATGTATCCCAAAGACTTTCCCTAAAACTAACGTCATGATTCTATAGCTATTTCATGATTATGCAACTGTTTCTATACAAGTCAGTGCTTTTTCACTCATTCCCCTCAAAGCAAAGTAAGACTGCTACTTGATCCAGTTTTATTTCACTCAGAGAAATACAGACAGACACAAAGACATCACAGACTATCTGAATGTTGGTCTCGGGCTCTGCCTCAGAAACTCAAGGAAATGCTCTGAGTTTACAGGCACTGAGCATCATTACCAATCAGGAAGCAACTGCGTCTGCATTCCTGATGCTTTTCCATAAAAGAGATCATGGCCCGCTTTTCAAAAATCAACACATTTTGTACTCAAGCTCACTTGGAAGTGACCAGAGTCACAAGCGCATACCTACTTGGGAGGAACCAACACCAGGTTATTCATGAGAGCCATATTTGGCTATTTGGCTAGCATAAGTATTCTGAATCATGATACACCTTTTCTCATTGATTCTAATATGTGCTTCCCTGCCCCCCCCCCATTTTTTTTTAAAGTTAATTTTTTTTTTTTTTTTTTTTTTTTTTTTTTATGATAGAGAGAGAGAGAGAGAGAGAGAGAGAGGCAGAGACACAGGCAGAGGGAGAAGCAGGCTCCATGCACCGGGAGCCTGACGTGGGATTCGATCCCGGGTCTCCAGGATCGCGCCCTGGGCCAAAGGCAGGCGCCAAACCGCTGCGCCACCCAGGGATCCCCCCCCCCCCATTTTAACATGTCTGGAATTGGGATTTATCTTACAATCAGTGGCTTGTCATAATTTACTTGGCTTGGTTTTTCTAAATGGCATATATGCATCTTACATTCATACGAAGTCTTGTGTCCAATTGCATCTTAAGTTGGAAAAAATAAGTTATATTATCTTAAAAATCATTTACCTGTTTGACACATAAAAAGAACAGTAGCAAAAATGACAATCGTAGCAGTGAATTCTATTATTTGCCATATCTGTTTTAGCAGATATTTATGTTGGAGCCAAATTTTCACACTTTGTGATTTTTCACTCTTTTTATTTTTTTGAGGAAGTCATGCATAAATTATTTCAAGTACATGCACTTTGATACACATATCAGTGACTTCCTTACTCCCTTCTCCCTTTTTCTTTTATTTCTTGGGTGCATTTTCAGCCAATATTTACTCAGGAACTTTTTTTCCCTCCAAAATCTTAAGTGTTACTGATAAAGTTCCAATTTTTTTTTCTTTTATTCTTTAATACTTGGGGTTTAGATTCTTTGTTTCTCTTTTCTACCAATACTTTTTCATCTGAGTTAAGCTGGAATGGCTTCTCTTTCGTAAACATGGAAGTCTAGAAGTATCTTAGCATTTGAATCCTTTGGGGATTCCTTTCTTAGGGATAAAGGAATCAATGTTTTTGAGGCTGGAATGGTTTGTGCATAATTACTACACTCAGATAGGGTTTCTGATTAACTGTAGCTTCTGCAGTTTCTAAAAATATGTTCATTCCCTTAACTAACACAGTAAGTATCAAATGGTTTTGAATAGAAATTGGCCCTTTTTGATGATTCAGTTGTGACCAGTCACTGAGTATCACCTTAACCATCTGTGGCCCTAACTGTAGTCACAGATGATGGAAGATAGGTCATCTGACCAAATGCTTCTGGGACCCAGATACACACTCTACTTCACTCCTTCTCCTCCATGCCATAGCACTTGGAAAATGCCAGTATTTGTGTAACACATAGATGAGGCCTACGGCTGGAGGGGGCCCGTTGGAAAGCTACTGTAGAAATTGTTTTGCCAAGTAAATCACAGAATATTGGTTTGATTTATCATCATTTCTAAAACAAAGAGGAAACCAAGCTCTGAAAGAAACTTTAACTGCTTGTCGGTTCCACTCAACCAGAATTTTTCTAAATGTAACCATACCTCGCCCTTCGGTACTAACTGTGGTTTGCATTATAGTGCTTTGACGGAAAACAGGCTCATCGGCCACGTGTTCTCCCCTCTGGCCACTCTGTCACTCACTCCTCTTTTTTCAGGTCCATACATTCCGAGGGCCACACTGGTGTGAATACTGTGCTAACTTCATGTGGGGTCTCATTGCTCAGGGAGTGAAATGTGCAGGTAAGAGCTTTTCCCTTTCTGCTTTACTAGTTACAGTAAAAGAAGTAGAAGGAATAAGTTGTAAGGCGATTTGCTGGTATGCATATACAATAGGCTGGATCCTGGTTGCTCTTAACACACATGCAGTAGGCTAGATTTGCAAACAGCCACTTCGGAAATTGGCAGTTTATCTCCCCTTAACCTTCTTGACCTTAGTAGGCAGCAGGCTAGGGATCCAGTATTAGTCCATTAAAAAGTCAGAAGTTGTCCTGTTCAAAAAGTCTGATAAAAGGAGATAAAAGTAAGGCAGTTATATTTAACTCTTGCCTTTGATGTTACAGTAACTAAATTTATAAAAATGATTTTTTTAAGCAATGTACAGGGACCTATGATTGTTGCCTTGGAAACTGAATTTTAAAGATAACTTGTTAAGCTGAATTGTCCTTACTACATTTTTGCAAAATCAAATTGAAGCTTTAAAAAAAAAGAAAATCTATGACTATCTTCAAAGATGGGTACCAAATTCTGAAAAACCACTTAGTCAATAATCTTTTGTTTGTGACATTTTGAAATCTTGACTATGCCAAATCCTTTTTATAAAATATGACCATAGTAGTTTTAGATATAAATTTAGAAACTTTGAAGATTTACACATAAAGAACTAACAAACTCTGGGATTTATTGAAATGCTTTATGAAAATAAGTTGTTCACATCCTGTGAAATTCATTTGTATAGAACGATTATACCAAAAATTGGCCATTTATTCAAACTTCTTTAAATTCTGACATTGGCTTAAAAATAAACATTTAAATTATAGTGTTTGGTCATAGACATTTCTTTCCTGCCATTTAAATTGTAAAACTAAAAAATATATTCTTACATGTCTTTTAGCATGAGCTTAACACTTAAAAACATATACTAAGAGTAAAGTTTTTCAAAATGGTAACTGTCAAGCTTATCACTAAAAAATCTACATTTTCTTTGTGACATGATTTTTTTTATCTTAATTCCAGTATAATTAGCATACACGTATTGTTTTAGTTTCAGGTGCACAATATAGTGATTCGGCAATTCTGTACATTACTCAGTTCATCACTGTAAGAGTACTAGGATCCTCCTATTCTGCTGTCTTCCCCAGAGGTCCCCTGCGGCGTGTTTTGTTTTTTCTTTTTAAGATTTATTTGAGAGGATCCCTGGATGGCTCAGCAGTTTAGTGTCTGCCTTTGGCCCAGGGCATGATGCTGGAGTCCCGGGATCGAGTCGTATATACAGCTCCCTGCATGGAGCCTGCTTCTCCCTCTGCCTGTGTCACTGCCTCTCTCTCTCTGTCTCTCATGAAATGTATAAAAAAGATTTATTTGTGAGAAGGTGGCGGGGGAGGGACAGAAGAAGAGGGAGAGAGAATCTCAAGCAGACACCACACTTGCCAAGCACAGAGCCCGACACAGGACTTGATCTAGCGACCCTGAGATCATGACCTGAGTTGAAATCAAGAGTCAGATCCTCAACTGGCTGAGCCACCCAGGGGCTTCCCTTATGGCCTGATTTTTAATGGAATATTTTTATTGCCCATTATGTGCAGAAATTTTTAGGGTCTTATTTTTCTTCTAATTTGTTTTTTTTATTAGCAAGATACAATATGTATTGCATATTAATGTTCCAAGTCCTTCTTCTTCAGTTATTATTTCCTTAGTGTCACTAAGGCATGTTAAGGTTCTAGGCATACATCATTAGCCAGATTTATTCAAGGACCTCCCTGCCACACATGTGGATAAGAATTCCTCATGTGTTGACTTTAAACTGTGCAGAAGTCTCCATCGAAGAGAGCCTCAGCTCAGATGCAGTGATTCTTCCATCATCCTAGAGGGTTGGCAACCCCATTTGCAAGTCTCTGCTCAGAGAATAAATGAGGACAACCTTGTGTCATCCTTCTGACTAGTGGATACCGAGTCAGGATGAGATATCCTGATTAGGAAGGCTGAGGGGAAGCCTTTGAACTGAAGGGCAGAGCACATTGGAACCTAAAATGTTGATAGAGTAGTATTAAGACCATCCACACTGTGGGTTTTCAAAGGTAAATGGAATACTCTTTCCAGAGCACAAATCACCTGCTTAAGGAATGTGGGTCTTTTTTTTTTTTTTTTTGAATGTGGGTCTTAATAAGCATATTTTGCCTTTATGACACAGCCAGACCAGCCAGAACTTTGCAACAGTTTCTTAAACATTTTGTGACTGTCACTAACTTTAAAGCTTTTCTTTTACTGAAGTAATGATGTGTATCACTTATGTTTTGAAATATGAAGCCCATCTCCATAAGAATTCTGAGTTTGCTATGTTAGCAGAGAACTGGTACGTGGATGGATAATCTTTGACAATATGCTACAATCCCAAATCATGTTTGAAAGAAATGTTTTGGAACCTTTACAATATGTGATAATATGAACGAAAAGGAAAGAGAAAGTGATTCACCCCCCCACCCCAACACACAGCTGCCCACATTAGTAGCCTCCATAGCTTGTTGCATAATTGTGCAGGAATTGAAAGAAAAGCCTTAAGGAGATTTTTTATTTTTATGCCTTGTCTATAAAAGCATTATAGTCTATGTGATTTGAACCATATTAATTTGTATTTGAACAAGTCTTTTTTTTTTTTTTAATGCAGTGGTTGGCATTTGAATTAGTTCTGTTTTCTATGACAAATAATTCTTAGATCTGAAGTGGCTCATCTTGACCTTTGAGCCATCCACTTTAAAACAGAATGCAAAGAGTATAAAGAGAACTAACTATGTTGGCTTGAACAATGACTCCCTAAAGTCTACTTCCTAATCCCTGGAACCAGTGACTATGTTCCCTTTGATGGTAAAAAGGAGCATGGGATTAAAGGTCAGGGTTTGAGGTGAGGAGATTGCCCCAGATTGTTGGGATGGGCCCAGTATAACCACAGTCATGGGGGTCCTTACAAGAGGAGGCAGTCCCAGAACAAAGGACAGAAGCAGAGTGGAAAGAGGGAGAAGATGCTATGCTGCTAGCCTTGCAGATGGAGGAAGAGGGCCCAGGCCAAGGAATGTGGGCGGCCTGTAGAAGTGGAAAGGGAAGGAGCAAACACATTCTACCCTGGAGCCTCCACAAGGGGCACAGGCCTGCAAACTGGACTTCCAAGTACCAGAACTAGGACAAAGTCCTGTTGTGAGCCGCTGAGTTTGTGGTCATTTGTTACAGCAGCAACAGGAATGTACACTAGCCACTAAACACTCAAGATACTATTTCCAAATGAGAAGGGCAGGCTAACTGCCTATAGAAAAGGAATGTACTTATCTGCTTTTGAGCCCAAGACAGCTTGCTTTGTTCTGGTTTCTTTTTTCAAAATCCACCAAGGCAGAAGCGAGCTAGTCCAATTTTTCAGGGAGCATTCGCCAGAAGCATCAGTTTTGTATCCCACCCCCACCCCCTCGTTTTATTTTTTCTAAACATCATGTGAAATATTGAGTGGTGTTCCAGTCAGCAGGCTGGCAGTCACCGTAGGGATCGGGCTGGCCCCAGCTCCTAGCAGGCAAGCTGTCCCTTCCGAACCGTGAGCTCCAGGCCCACCACCCGGCCCGCCACCCCTGCCAGCCGGATTCCCCCAGCGGCTTGAATGTCCTCTTCCTCTACTTCCTCTACCCACGTCCCCTCCTGAGCCTTCTTTAAAGACTAAAAGGATGTCGCAGGGGAATATGGAACTACAGGTTGGGAGTGGTGCTCCTACTAAAATATTTATGAGCACAATAGGTGGGTTTGACAGTAAAATTCAAAGGATCATCGTTCAGACAGAATGTTTCCCCAAGCCATTTCCCCTTTCTCTCAGAAATGTAAGTTTATGGGTTAATATAATCTGTTGTTACATAATCATTGAGACTGCCAAACACCACCGCCCCCCCCCCCCCAAAAGACCATTATTCCACCAGCATTCCCGAATTGTCTTCACCTTAGCCTTGCCAGAGTAGTCAGAGAACTAAGCCAGATAACAATTGTAAATCACACATCAGCTTAGTGTTGGTTATCTATTCAAGTGACTCTTTTTCTCCAAGTGTCTCATTAGCATCGCTGTCACCTTCCCCCCTACCCCCCCCCCACCCTTGCAACAGGGAATGGGAGCAGTTCCTTCCTAGTAATAAGAGTGCATTCATTGCTTAAAATATACAAGCACTTAGGTTGAAGGAAAGGAGTGGAAGTATTTTAATTACTGCTTTGATTGATTGTACCTAAAAAGTTATGTTTATCTTTTATCTTTTTTAAGATCATATTTACTCATTTATTTGAGAGAGAGAGAGAGCACACATGGGGGTGGATGCAGAGGGGGAAGGAGAGGGAGAAAGAATCTTGAGCAGATTCGGTGCTGAGCACAGAGCCCCACACAGGGCTCAGTCTTACTACCCTGAGATCATGACCTGAGCCGAAACCAAGAATTGGACGCTTAACCAGCTGAGCCACCCAGATGCCCCTAGGTTTGTCCTTTTAAACCAGTGAGAAATTGATAAGACTTGCTTAGAAGTTTCATGCAGCAATATTTTCACAAATATCCAAAAGAACAAATTCTTCTTTTTAATTTTGCTTATGAAACTAATGACTTCTGATACATATTTGAATTGGGCTATTCCCACTTTCCCTGGATAGGGATTCAGAGGAGGGGACATCTAAGAGATAGGTTTTGAAATAAAAGTTTCATTTGCAATTACTTAAAATACAAAACACTCATGGAGCACCTGGGTGGCTTGGTCAGTAAGAGCATACAGCTCGATCTCTGGGTTGTGAGTTCAAGCCCATGTTGGATAGAGTACTTAAAAAAAAAATCTTTTTAAAAATTAAGTAAAGAGGCACACCTTGGTGGCTCAGTCGTTTAAGTGTCTGCCTTCAGCTCGGGTCATGATTCTGGAGTTCCATGATCAAGCCCAGCTCCTGCTCAGCAGGGAGCCTGCTTCTCCCTCTCCTGCCTGCTGCTCCACCTGCTTATGCCCTCTCTGTCACACCTTTTTTCTCTCTCAAATAAATAAAATCTTTAAAAACAAATAAAATGAACATTCGAAGAATGAATAATTATCTTTCCTTTCAAAACACACTATTAACATTACCCTTAATTCTATCAATTTAATGTAAATAATATCAGCTATTTTTTTTTCAAAAGATAGATGTTTGTGCTTTGTAGACATAAAATATATGTTTTGTAGAGAAATCGAGCCCCAGGAAATCTAAAATCTACGAGTTGCCTAAGTTAGTAGTCTAAGTAATAGAAACATTAATAAAGGACAGAATAAAATGCTATTTGGGTTTTTTCATTTTTCCTTTCATATGGTTTAGTCCATGCTTATTAACTTGAAGGATTAGGAGGGGAAAATGTGGTTTAATTATAGCATAAAAATAACCTACTAAACCAAGAAATGCAACAAATGAAATGACCTTTTATGGACTTTTGTTGTTTATACTGTTGAGCTTCCTTGGGAGAAATGGAACGATATAGGAGTTATATGGCTTTAATAAATAAGTATGAAAACCAAATAAAGTCTTAATGGCAAACTGAAATATTGATGTACTGCTAGTCCCTGCAGGAGCGATTTTCAGAGCAAGCTCAGAGCTGGTATATTGCACCGTGAACATAAGGGTATAAAGATGCTTTATTTTCATGACTTTGCCCTATCCTTTGGGCATCTGAAGGACTTCATATCCAATCCTGCCAAAAATTTGGCCTTTGAAATTTATTTCTAAAATTGAACAGAATATGTTGGTTGTTCCACAGTTTAATCTTACTCAAATGAAAGAAAGAATATCAACTTAGAAACGTTTCCCTCTTCCTTAATTCGTAAATCTGAGCTCAGTCATCACTTTACCCACTTTTCACAGAGTCACAAATAATCATAGGAACCTGCTGATGTTTAAGGTGGTAGATAACTCCAGTTATTCAAAGGAAAAAAGTTGGTATTAATATCAGGCCATTCGTGCCATTCACATGTTTTGATGTTGTGTCAAAATTTTACAGTTTCGCTTGCTGGTGAGTTTCCATTGGGAGTTTATACATAAGGAAAGATATGACAAAAACAAGACTATAATGGGTAGGTTTTATCACTGCTTTTTAAAGGATATCACTACTTTTTAAAAGTCTTGCCAATGATTTCACTCATATGTGGAATTTAAGAAATAAATGAAAAAAAAAAAGAAAGAAATGAGCAAAGGGAAAGGAGAGGCAAACCAAGAAACAGACTCTTAACTATAAAGAACATAGTGATGCTTACCAGAGGGGAGGTGGCAGAGGGGATGGGTAAAGTAGGTGATGGGGAGTGAGGGGGACGGGAGTGTTGTATGGAAGTGCTGAATCACTATATTGTACACCTGAAACTCGTATTATACTGTAAGTTAACTGTAATTAAAAACTTAAAAAAAATCAAAGTACACTGATATAAAAAAAATTCCTTGCCAAATCATATATATACAACAGTAAAATATAATAATGTCTTTTAAGCTCAAGTATATACAACTTGGGTACAATAAAAATTACTGAATAAGAGGTTGAAACTAGCAAATTCATCTTCAGGGCTAAAAACCATAACTCAGAGTGTGAGATGTACTGCTGGTAGCATGCCTCACTCAGGGGAAGAGCACAGGCTGGAAATCAGGGGGCCAAGGCTACATCTCAGTCCTACCACTTTCTGGCTGAGTAATCTGAACAAGTCATTTAGCCTCTTGGAGCTTTATTGCATTTGTAAGGTAAAGACCCTGGGCTAGGTGGTTACCAACAGCCCTTTCCAACTGGAGCTATCACTTCTCTATACACAAAGTATGAGGCACATCAACATTAATATTAAATTATAAAGCTTTGCTGACTTTTATACACTTAAAATACTATGTAAGGGTTCTTCTGGTTCTGGACGAGATGAATAAATAGATTTCATTTTGTTCCTCACAATAATAATAAAAAAAACTCCATACAAAATATTTAATTCAACTGTCAGAAAACTCTGAAAGTGGAGAAAGGCAGGCAGGCCAAACCAAGGAAGCCAGCAGCAAGTCGCCTGGTGGTTTGGGGTTGGTTTTTTCCCCCCTCCCATGAATCCCAGCCTGGGCAGTGGAGAAGCCCACAACCCATGAATGCCAACAGGCACAGACAAAAAATAACCCACGGCCTGTTCTTCCCAGCCAAAGCCCTGGAAAAAGGTAGCACAGCCAGCCAGACCTTCTCACCCTTCTTGCCATCCCGCAGGTGAACATCATGAACAAGCAGCAGTGCTGCTGCTGCCGTGGTCTGTGGGCAGAACCCTCTATCACCCCGCCCTGCAATCCCAAGGGTGTGCCTCTCCCCTGGGAATGAGTGGAGGCCTGTCATTCATCACTGCCTTGTAGGAAGAAAGCAATACCCCTCCTGGCTGAGCCTGTGGTGGCACCTAGACTTTCATCCCCACCATGTAGTAGGAGCAGCCCTGTCTTCATCCTGACCTGCAGTCATGAGGCAGCTGAGACCACGGTCAGAACTTGTCTTCCATGTGTACCCTAGAGTTCCATGTGGCACGGCATTCCTTCTCAACCAGGTCTCAGGGCAATGCCACCCTGGTTTCCGACTCCCCCCTGCAATAACTAAGAGGTGCCCCCCCTCCCGAATGTGGGGTACCATTCTGCCATTTAGGTAACATACAAGTAGGGTGGGCAAATTAGCACTGCAGTAGCATTACAAAGGCTTTGTAAATAAGTTGATACTTGAACCATGGCCTACAAATTGAGCCAGGACATGCATTCTAAATCCCAACAGGTTTAACTCTCTGCTAAAATGGTAATTTTCAATAGGAACCAGAGGCTTCTTATAACACTCATAATATCCAGGATTCAGTTCAAAACTAGACTTCATACTAAGAACCAGGAAAATTTCCACTCACGTGAGAAAAGACAAGCAACAGATGTCGATACTGAAATGACACAATTATCAGACACAGAAAGCGGCTACCATAATAATGCTCCAGCAAGCAATTAGAAACTCTTGAAACAATGAAAAATAGGAAATAGAAAATAAAGATAAGAGATAACTAAATGGAAATTTTAGAACTGAAAATTTTATTAATAAGCTCACCAGATTGATGGGCTCAGTAGCAGAATGGAGGTGACAGAGGAAGGAAGTGGTGAACCTAAAGATAGATCAGTAGAAATCCTCCAACTCAAACAAGAGAAAGAAAACAGTTTGAAAAGTGAACTGAGCCTCAGAGACCCGTAGCACAGAATAGCAAAGGATTTAACATTTACGTTGTTGGAGTCCCAGAAGAGGATGCGGGCTGAAAAAATATTTGAAAAATTAGTGACTGTGAAAACTCCCCAGATTTGGTAAAAGCAGAAGAATCAAGTACTGATTTGGAGACACTTTTAGGTAAATGAGATGTATTAGAACAGTAAATATGAGGAAGCAGCTGTAACCCCAGTCATCCAGGTCCTGCATTCACATGTGACAAACAGAACCGGCCCAGAATTCCACTTAGCTTCTGACCATAGCTGAGTAGGACAATACCATGTAACAAACCCTGGGATGCTACGTAGAACAGGCCTCTCAACTTCTTGATAATGACAATAACATAGTCCAGGTAAACACTTCTACTACACGTAAGAAATTGCATATATTAATATTGAAGCCTCACATGAACCTAATAATGGATAGACAATAGAGCTAATAATAAATATTATTCCTATTTTACATAACTGAAACACAGGAAAGGTAACTCGAAATTGCACAGCTAATGGATCATAGGGTAAAATCTAACTTATAAAAGTTATACAAAACATTAAAATGTTCAGGGGAAACAAAGTCTTCTAACTGGACATTTTGCCATTGATTTGCCTTATGATGGAATCCAAAATCTTACTGTATCTAATAGAGATACAAAGAGGAATTGGGGTTTTGGGTTAGGTTAGTCATTTGGACATTGTCTAACTATTACAGAATGTTGTTGGGTCATTTCCTCAGATAATATAGATCAAGCTCCATGCTCAGGAAGCCCATCTCCGTATTCAAAGAAGCAGCTATTATTCTTTCCTGATGAAAACATTTAGGTATTTGTTGGTACCGGCCCTGCCAAGCGAGTGCTGTTCTCTTACACGCACATGTGCAGAGACTGAGTGTCCCTCTACACCTAGCTTGTCTTTGCACATGGGAGGTGCTTGGCACTCAGGAATTCCTCCCTTTGAGTCACCACAGGCCTTATGTACTCATTGCAAGTTGGCAGTGTCTACATATTTAATGAAAGGATGATTCCATTTATAAATTTTGGCAAATGTTCCTTATCTCTGTATTATTACTTCCATCTATAACTAGATTGCACTATTACAATGATAATCACCAGCATTTGCTGGAAGAGCAAGCAAAACTAAAGTCTGCCCAGTGACCACAGGCAGTGGTCATGGCCTTGTAGGATTTTCAAATTGGCTTCATTAAGACCTGGATAGAATTGAATCAGATTTACAAGGGGTCAGCATCAAGTTCTTATGAAAAGCATCAAATATTTTTAAAAGCATAAAGATTATATTTATTTTAGTTAAATTACTCAGTGATGGTTTATCACTCTTCACTCTAATTGAGCTAAATAGTTGAATTCCTCTCTGTTTCTTCTAAAATTTTGTTGCTGGAAGTGCCTGGGTGGCTCAGTTGGTTGCACGTCTGCCTTCGGCTCAGATCATGATCCCAGGGTCCTGGGATCGAGCCCCACATCAGGCTCTCTGCTCAGTGGGGATCCTGTTTCTCCCCTGGCTTAAGCTCTCTCTGGCAAATAAATAAAGTATTAGAAAAAATAAAATTCCATTGTTGTCTTCTTGTTGGAAATCAAGTATCTCAAAATATTAACTAGAAGATGTTTGAGTTCTGGCATCTTAGAAGTTATAACTCAGTAAAATTACAAAGCAAAGGACAAGCTTCAGTAGAGGCAAGAAGGTATAGGTATGAAAACCATGGACCCTAGAATCATTCATTCGTAGGCT
Organism: Vulpes vulpes; assembly: GCF_048418805.1. NCBI lineage: Eukaryota > Metazoa > Chordata > Mammalia > Carnivora > Canidae > Vulpes > Vulpes vulpes. Next base: position 19,634,592 of record NC_132782.1, on the reverse strand, counting down.
TGAATTTCAGCTCCACTACATACTACTACATGCATGACCTTGGGTATATTACCTAACACATGCTTGGTTTCATTGGATTTATAAAATGAGAAGGAAAATAGTACCTACTTCATAGAGTTTTGTGAGCCTAATGGAAATAATGTAAAGCACTTGAACTAGTGCTCAGCATCAGTAAGCTGGTGCTAATAGTAACAAATAATAACTATGGCTATTTTTAGCCACTAAATTTATTACATTATATCAAGGATTATGAATAGATACTTATGAGCAGCATGATTTTAAGAGGGTCCTAGGATGCTCTTACTTTTGGAGGTCTGATTCCTCTTCAAAGCAAATATATTAAAATGCAATTATATGTCCCACATCAAATACAATTTTTATGTAACTTTGTGGAAATGGATAATTTTAAGTTGCCTTATTGGCATAATATTACATTTTATAGATCTTTAACACATTAAGTTTGTTTTATTCAGGTTGGATCTCTCCTGAGATCATGTAACAAGTAAATGATGAAGGATGAGCTAGAGTGCTCATCTTCTGACTTAAAACCAAGATTTTTCCAAGAGAAAAGATGGGAGGAATGTTTTTCCACATTGCAGAAACTGCTGGAAGCTCATCCCCTTTTAAGCCTAATTCAAGCTGGATGGAGTGTCTTTTGCTAAAATAAACACTCCAGCATGCTCAAAATTCTGAAAACATTGATGAATTTTTCCTTTCTATATCTTTTTTAGATTGTGGTTTGAATGTTCATAAGCAGTGTTCCAAGATGGTCCCAAATGACTGTAAGCCAGACTTGAAACATGTCAAGAAGGTATACAGTTGTGACCTTACAACACTCGTGAAAGCCCATATCACTAAGCGACCAATGGTGGTGGACATGTGCATCAGGGAAATTGAATCTAGAGGTGAGGCCTTTCCAGTGTGGTTCAACAGTTGTAATGCACCGTGAATACAAGTCCTAACACCCTTCTGGGTGCCTCATGGCATAACCCAGTTGTCTACTCTAAGTTTAGGGGGGAGTGATTTCAGATGCCAAATGATCTGAAAGTCTGAAAGGAGTTAATTTAGCAAATAATGAACCAGCTTGATTTTAAAGGTACATTTTACTAGTTATAGGAAATATGCTTAAATATTTTTATGAATGACAATGCTTCTAGTCTATAAAGGTTGACACACAGAAAAAATGTAAAAAAAAAAAAAAAAAAGTAAAGAAAGAAAGAAAAAGAAAAAATGCTATGTCCAAGAAGCAAAGGTATAAATGCTCTATTAAAACTATCCTAGCCAAAAAACAGAGCTACATCCTAATTATTCTTTCCCATTTGGGAAACACTGATATGGGCCTATTAATGTGTATCTTAGTCTTTTGTTATATAAAAGAATTTATGATATAATTGGGGCGATTGATGAATTATTTCCCTTAAGACTCAATATATTTGATCTAATTAGACAAAGTGATGAGCCAAATTACAAATACTTAATTAACAGTAGGTCAGAGTTTAAAAACTGAGTGCAGTGGTTTTATTTTAGGAGAAAATGTGAAGAAGTTTCTAAACAAGTACATTTAATCATTCTTTCTCACACATTACTTCTCCAGCCTGAAGTATGGGAAGAAGTATGAAGAAAAGGCATAATTCCAAAGAAACTAATTAGTTCCCTTAATTTTTACAGGTCTTAATTCTGAAGGACTGTATCGAGTATCAGGATTTAGTGACTTAATTGAAGATGTCAAGATGGCTTTTGACAGAGGTATGTTCTTCAGCGTGTTCATCGACTTAGGGCGAGAGTGCTGTCTGCCAAGAAGGCACAATTCCTTATGTTATTCTTTGCATTATTTATCCAAGTCATTTATTATTATACCAAATAAAAAGTTAACTTATAATTTTACTTTTTTATTAGTATATTAAACCATTACATTTTGAGGTGAGAAAGAAAAATAAAATTTAACTATATAATCAGTATCTGAGCACACAAAGCTGGGCCATTTTCATAAAAGTATATGCAGAACAATTAAATTTACTAGAAATTATGGAGAAAATCAGGCAGGATGGTTGGGGGAATCTAAGTCATCACAGACCTCAGATTCCCAGGTTGGAGTTGGCCTCCCTAACTGCCTGTCATCCATGCATCCCTTCACCATGTTTGACTGAGTTAGAGACCCAGTGTAATGACTTAGGTTCCCCCACCACAGAAGCATTATTGATTTTAATAAATGTTACAAAGGAAAATATTAATAACTGTGGAAATTAACCTATTCCTTTGGGGTTTTGAGGGGGATGCTGGAGATCAGAAGAGACTTTTCCAGAGAAGAATAGAGGTTGGCCATATAATGGTTCAGTAGCAAAGAAAGGAGGTATGTAAAGACCCTGGCAAGAGAAGAGTCTGTGCAAAGGCCCTGAAGCTGTCTTTGTCAAGGCCCTGAAAAATGCTGTGGCTTAGAGAGTAAGAAGTGAAAGGAGAGTGGACTAAGATACAATGAATAGAATATCTTACTATAAAAAGAATTAGGGCAGCCCAGGTGGCTCAGCAGTTTAGTGCCACTTTCAGCCCAGGGCCTGATCCTGGAGACCCAGGATGGAGTTCCATGTCAGGCTTCCTGCATGGAGCCTGCATCTCCCTCTGCCCCTCTCCCTCTCTCTCTCATGAAAATAAATAAATAAGAAAAAGAAAGAAAAGAAAAGAAAGAGAGAGAGAGAGAGAGAGAGAGAGAGAGAGAGAAAGAAAGAGAAAGAAAGAGAAAGAAAGAAAGAAAGAAAAAGAAAGAAAGAAAGAAAGAAAGAAAGAAAGAAAGAAAGAAAGAAGAAAGAAAAAGGGAAAGGAAGGAAAGAAAGAAAGAAAAGAAAGAATTAGCTGAATGGTAGAAGGGTTCTCAGATTGACCTCCAAATTCGGTTTAACCTATCATGTAACTGAACTAGAAGATTGGGGACTCTATTGTCCAAACAGAAATTGGATGTGTGCCCTATAATGAGATAGAACATTTGAAATTTGGATTCTCATAAAAAAATAACTTCTAGTTGGTGGAAACAGGAACCATGTCTCAGGAGAGAATATACCCGTATTCTTTCTTCTTTCCTGAGTAAAAATTTTGATAGAGGTGATATCTGCCTTCATAATTCTTCTACTTTGCTTTTGTGCCCGCCCATCCCACATGGTCTTTGGGCCCCCACACCTACACATTTGCCTAAGGTCCTCCACTGAAGCCTTCTCCATTGCCTTTTCCTCTCAGAAAGTAGTCTATCCCAATGTGTATTGCCACTGCCTCTGATTTCAACCCTAGTGTGAAAGACATCAGTGATCTAATTCACACTTGAATGTGAACGTCTGATAGGCTGTGGTATTTTGCATTTAAAAGAGGCTTCTTAAAAAAAAAAAAAAAAAGAGGCTTCTTTAAAGAAAAACAGACTTCATTAGAGTAGTTTTAGGTTTACAGTTTTAGGTTAATGGTAGTATTAGCTTACAAAATTTCACCACAAGTACAGAGATTTCCCATATAACCTCTCCTCTCATGCCCCCCAACCCAGTTTCCCGTTATTATCATCTTGCATTAGTATAGAGTACATTTGTTACAACTGATGAACAGACACTGATACATGATGAATAACTAAAGTCAGCAGCTTACACTGAAGTTCACTTTTCATGTTGTGACAGTTCTGCGGGTTTGGCAAATGCACATGTCACACATCCACCGTTACAGTGGCACAAAGAACTTTGACCACCATAAAAATCTCCTCTGCATTACCTGTTCTTCCTTTCCTTTCTCCCCCTGAACCCCTGGCAACCACGGTTCTTTCTATTGACCTCCATAGTTTTACCTTTTCCAAAATGTCATATAGCTGGAATCAAGGAGTATGTAACTGTTTTTTGGACTAGTTTCCTTTACTCACTAGTATGCACTTAAAACTTTCCCATGCCTTTCATGGCTTGATAGCTCTTTTTTTGCTCTTGCTCAATAATATTCCTTTGTCTAGATATATCAGTTTATTCGCCTATTGAAGGACATCTGATTGCTTCCATTTTTTTTTTTTAGCAATCATGAATGAACATGGCTGTAAATATTTTGTGAGCACATTTTTGTGTGGACATAAGTAGTTTTCAGCTCTTCTGGGTAAATACCCAGGAGTGTGATTGCTGGATTATATGGTAAGAGTCTGTTTAGCTTTGTAAGAAACTGTCTATCCCCCAACGTGGCTGTACCATCTTGTGTTCCACCAGCAATAATTTACAGTTCCTCTAGCTCCTCATCCTGTCCAGCATTTGTCGTCAGGGTTCTGGATTTTAGCCACTCTAATATCTGTATAGGGAAGAGGCTGCTTTTTAAAATCAAGAGAAATTGTTCATAAGCCAAACGGAATAAAAGAAACCTAGCAATAATAAGATCAGTTCAGAGGAGGCATTAATTAAGTCTTTTGTAGATCAAAATCTCAGGTACTTTAACCAGTTACTAAATGCAGGGGAGTAAAGGAAGGCCCCACACCTCTAAAATACTCCTGTTTTATAACTTTTCTTTTTATTTCAACACTCTAAAGTCTTGTTCCATTTCACTCCTGCTTCTCACTCTCTGCCCACCCCCAGGGCACAGACAACATCCACACTTCACATTGGAGCCTGGGGGTGAGTCAGAGGTGGCCTCTTGTAAGTTAGGAGTGCCTTTCTTGTTATTTTTCACATTCTCTAGGTTTATTTTAAAAAGAAAGAAAAATAAAAATAAAAAAGAGAAAAAGCAATGCCACATTTACTCCCCTAGGAATTCTCAAATACTCCTGGAATCTATAAATATTGCCGTTGACCTCCGTCCTCTCATACTCCATCCCCCGCCTCCCTCCATTAAACCTGGGAAAAATAAGTAACCAGAATAGAAAATTAAAAAAAAAAAAAAAACAGATTTTGCTTTTCACAGAAAATTGATCATTTATATATATCCGCACACTGAATCTGATGTTAGAAACTGATGCATTGTTAATCTCTAAAGACTGTATAACAAAAATATATTAAAGAGGTACCCTGCGTCCAGATACTTACTCTTCTTTTTTTAACATCCTTCAAAGATGGCGAGAAAGCAGATATTTCCGTGAACATGTATGAAGATATCAACATTATCACCGGCGCGCTGAAACTGTACTTCAGGGATCTACCAATTCCACTCATCACGTATGACGCCTACCCCAAGTTTATAGAGTCCGCCAGTAAGTATGAGGGCAGCGACCCAAATCACCTGACAGCTGCCTCCTCATGCTGATCGCTACTCCTGTGTCCCTTGCCGAGTTTCTTGAATGCGTATTAGGTGTTTCCCCCCTCGCCTCTGTCCTCAGTTAATATGCTCATAAGAATTCTGAGCTCATCTCTAACATATGCTATTTAGGACTTCTTCCATCAGAAACTTCTTTGTCATGTGCTAATCCTCATTTTCCAAAGTAAGGTTTATACCAGGGCTCCTTAGATCCGGCCAACGCATCTACGAAATAAAAGTGAGCAACTAGAAAAAAGAAGATTGAAAAACAGGACCAAACTGTTTTGTTATTAGGTTCAGCTAAGCATAAAAGTTACTGTCAGCTCCCATAAAAGCTTCTAAATCCTTAACTTTCAATCTCTGTACTTATCCCATGACAGACCATTAACAAACAGTTTGGTAAACTGGCGCTGGTCCGTAGATCGTACTTTAAGGAGCACGGTTTTAGATCAAGAAGGGATTTTTTTAAGTTTTAGTTGAGATGCAAATGAGAAAAAGCAGAGGCTCCAATGCCAAATTTTATTTATGGCGTAAAGCTCATACCTGTAATTCACACTTCATTTTTTTTTTTTTAAAGAAGGGAATTTTTAACAGATTTTAAGTGTTGGCATTGCCATTTTTTAGAAAAGATAGGCTATTTCTGACATTTGCTTTTCTCTCTTAAAAACCATATGTTGTCTTGATCTTTAAATAATAACATCACTTTCTTAGTAACACTGATTTGCTTTTTGACTTGGAAATTTTGTGAAGTACAGACTTGCTTTGTTCTAATTTTTAGTTTCCCCTTCAGTGCTCTTGTTGAGAATTTCTGTGGTTAGTTCCCTGGAGCCCTCGTTTCTTGTGGGTCAGCCTAGCTCTCAGGTCGAGAACAGCCGGGAGAATCACACTGATTTGTACAAATTTCCATGTTAGGAGCCTGAACGACTCTAGATCTCGTCCACAGGAATTTAACTCCTCTCGTGTTGGGAGGGATTCAGTGCTGATCATGAAAATGGTCTGAGGGAACATGTGCGTTCTTGTTTCATGGTACAGATGTTTCCTCCCCAGAGAGATACGTCTGATCACCACAAACGTGGACAGCACCTGACACACTTGTATCACGAAGGGTGCCCGGTCGACAATGGCCCTGATCCCCAGGACAACACTGAGAGCTCAAGTGAACAATGTTCCTGTTCCTATGTCGCTCTTGAGTACAACTGAAGCTTGGCTTCTGTGCCTAAGCCAGGGGCACCCCATTAGCAGAGGACAAAGCCCATAATTCAAATCCAGGGCCTGAACTCTACACAACTGCCTTATCTTCGTAGAAAAATCTAAGCCTTCCGTATTGGGTTTCAAGGCCTCTTTCCCCACCGCCCTCCCAAGTTATTTCGCCTTGTTTCCCCACACCCACCTTGGTTTACCCTCTAGACCATCTGTCCGTGTTCTGGGGTTTCTATCTAAAACAGCCCTCCCTTTTGACATCAGCAAACCCCCTATTCTACCTCAAAGAGCTCTTCAAAGCACATCATGAGATAGAAACTTTCCTAAATCAAGGTAAATGCCCTCTTATAAATTCAACTCTTAGGATACATACAGTATCAATGTTTATTGTACGTGTTTGCTATTGATCTAATTGTTTAGGGAACATTGCATCCTTGTCCGTGTGGCTTCTAGTAGTAGAGTCTGCTTCATTCTTTGGACCCACAGATACAGCCTTTCTCTCATCTTTGTAGGCAGATAAAGGAGACAAGAGAAGTTTGGAGTCATAGAGCACATACTAGGTACCAGGAATCATGTCAGGCACTTTACAGCCACGATATCATTTTAGTTTAGTTTTATACCCAATGTGGGGCTCAAAGTCATGACCCTGAGATCAAGAGTTGCACGCTCTGGGATGCCTGGGTGGCTCAGCAGTTGGGCATCTGCCTTCAGCTCAGGGCGTGATCCTGAAGACCTGGGATCGAGTCCCGCATTGTACTCCCTACATGGAGCCTGCTTCTCCCTCTGCCTCTGTCTCTGCCCCTCTCTCTGTGTGTCTCTTGTGAATAAATAAGTCTTTAGAAAAAAAAAGTTGCACACTTTCTGAGTGAGTTAGCCAGGCACCTGCCAGGGTATCATTTTAGGAAGGACGTGTTATAGGGTATAAGTGAATTGTCCGAGGTCCGATCACTAGGAGTAGGTGGCCCTGTCATTCGGACCCACATCTGTCTGATGTCACAGCCCTCGCTCTCTCCACTCAGCCCACTGTCTGGCTTCCCCTGTGGAACAGGAACAGAAGATTACCCAGAGGAGGGAGGCAGGAGGGCAGGAACCCCTCCCAAATGATGGTCAGGGTTAGCTGGCCTTTACTTTCCTTTACTTTTTTAAGATTTTATTTACTTGAGAGAGAGAGAGATCACAAGCAAGGGGCAGAGGCAGAGTCTCCAGGGAGCAGGGAGCCCAATGCGGGACTCGATCCCAGGACCCCAGGATCATGACCTGAGCTGAAGGCAGATGCTTAGCCCCTGAGCCACACTGGCACCCTAGCGCTGGCCCTTCCTGACGCAGGCCCTCTTGAACCTTTTTATCACTCAGCCCCTAGGAAACATGGGCCCTGTCCTATAGGTCTCAGGTTTCTCTGGCATTTTTAGCATTTCTTGCCAACAAAAACTCGGGAGCTCACATTACAGCTCTCTCCGGCAGAGGCTGTCCGAGCTCTGCTGTTGCAGCCTCCCCCGGACAACCTGCAGCTGGAAGCTAGAGTGGCTGCAGGAAACAATAAAGGGACACAAGGGTGGTGGAGGCCAGGGTGCCCCATCTGAGAGCTTGAAGATCTTCAGGATCCCCTGGAACCAGCTGGAAGCCTCGCACTACCAAGCCCTTTTCCCCTCACTGCCTCTCCCCACCAGCTAAGACCTTGCTGCCCATCCAGAGGCCCGGGGACAGGTGCGCCTCACAGCCTGCTCAGGACGCCAGCGTTCAGGGACACTTCCTGGCCACGGCGGAAATGGCATCACGGGGACTCTGGCCAAGAACCTAAGAGCTCTGTTCCCAGAAGATCGTAGGAAATATGACTCAGTCAGTGTGTAACCTTGAGGGAGTCAGGTACTCTCAGAACTAAAACCCAGGGCTCTTTGTCCCACGCTACTTAAAACGTCCTGAAGGGAAACCTGGGGTGAGAAGTTGCAGAGTCCCCCTCAGCTCTGCCACTCACCCCGTCTGCTCGGCTGAGTCACCCTTCTTACCTTTGACCTCCCTAAAAGAACCAACGGGACTTGGGATCCCTGGGTGGCGCAGCGGTTCGGCGCGTGCCTTTGGCCCAGGGCGCGATCTTGGAGACCCGGGATCGAATCCCACATCGGGCTCCCGGTGCATGGAGCCTGCTTCTCCCTCTGCCTGTGTCTCTGCCTCTCTCTCTCTCTGTGACTATCATAAATAAATAATAATTTTAAGAAAAAAATTTAAAAAAAAAAAAGAACCAACGGGAAATACTTTAAAAAGAGCTTTTAACTAGATGTTGATGCAGTTTCTTATTTCCTGCCACGTTTCCAAATCCTTGCAGACCTTCCTCAGGTGCCACGTCGTCCTCTTCTCTGTTCCACTCAGCCCCTGAGCCACCTTTCTCCTCTGTGTTCCCGTCACTCCTCGCCTGGACCTCTTCCCTTCAGCCTGGTAGGCTGTATTCAGGTCTTGTCTTCCTGACGACACTGACCCGTTTGGAGCAGGGGTTCTCTCGCGCATGATTATTTTCCCATAGCACCTGTGACAGTCACTCGTTCACGTAATAGGTGCTAAGTATGTGTTGGATGTAAACATAACTTTACATTGAGAACCCCAGAACCTTCGAGTTTTTAGATATTCTAAAGGGCCATGTTAACAAGACTCCCTTGTGTATCACATTCTTTCTAAAATACCTGGTAACTGTAAGATCACTGCTTCTCTCGGCATGTGGCTGCTGGCGGACAGATGTGACAGTCGTAAAGCCCGACGTGTGCACAACAGAAATCCGCCCACTCTCAACTCCCTCCTGTTGGCAGTGGTCCTAATATCGCCCTCATCCACTCGCAGGCCTTTCACATATTTGAAACGACTAATGCTGGTTGTTATCTCTAAATACATTCCATTTTGTCTTTGTCTTAAGTTATGCTGTGGTCTTCTCGGGGCAAAGGATTTGTGTCCTCTGAAAAAAAGTTATTGGTACTACTACTTTAAGTAGGGGGAAAAGAAAGAAAAAGAAAATTCCAGGGAAGAACCTCTGTCAATTTGATGTCAGCATATTCAAATGCAGTTTATCATATGTCCCCAAATTTATATCTCCAGTCTGGACCTCTCCCTGGGCAGCAGATTAATCATTTGGATGTCTGAAGGATATCTCCAACAGAACCCTGAGCTTCCCCACAAAACCTCTCCCCCCCATAATCTTAACGGAGACTCCATCCTCCCAGGTGCCTAAGCCCAAAACTTAGCTCAGTCTTGATTCTTCTCCTTCTCATACAACCCTCACCTGGAAATCCCACGGACGTTCCCTTTAAAATATACCCAGAACCCAGCAACTTATCACCTTCACTGTCACCACCTGGTCTAAGCTAGAGTCATTCCTCACCTGGAATTTTTTTTTTTTTTTTTTTTTTTTTAAACTTCAGAGCAAGAGAGCGTGCGTAAGCGTGGAGGGCAGGGCAGAAGGAGAGGGGAGGCTCTCAGGGAGACTCCCGCTGCACACAGAGCCATCTCGGGGCTCAGTCCCACGACCCTGAGACCAGGACCTGAGCCAAGACCAAGAGTCAGACGGTTAACCAGCTGAGACCCCCTGTCGCCCCCCCACCTAGATTTTTGTAATAGTTACTAGAATGGTCTCTTCTTACTCTGGCCTTTCCGTGGCCCGTTTCCCACACGCAGACAGTGGAGGTCTGTCCCAGCCGTTTGCACTTCTCCTGGTAAATGCTGGGCCCCAGGACAGCCTCCAGCACCTGACACGACAGTGTCCTGTTACCTTACCGACCGCACTCCCCTCCACTCCCTCTTGCTCATCCAGCGCGCTCCCAGGTGGCTTTCCGCCCCTGCCCTCACCCTCGGACCTGCTCGGCTGCTCCCCTGCCCAGGCCCCCAGGTCTCTGCGTGCTTCCTTCCCCCAAGGCCATGCCGCCAGGTCTTCACTCAAGACCTTCTCTCCCACGGAGGTCCCTCCGACCACCCCATTTAAAATAGAACCCCCCCACACTCGCAGTGTTCCTCACCCGTGAGGAACGTTCCTCACCTGTTTTTCCCCGTAGCGCTGGCCTCAGTCTAATCTAGCATAACCTGGAAGCTACGTGCTCTTTGGTTATCATCAGTCACCACCACCTCCCCCCCCACCCCACCCCCCGCCAGAGAGAAAATAAGCTGCGGGGAGGGAATTTTGTTTATCTGCTAGCCCACCAACACTGTTCTCCTTAATTTCACACCATCTCAAGATTCTCCTTGCAAAAGATTATAAATGCGAAAATTAAAAGGAAATTAGGTTACTCTTTTTTCATTTTCCAAAACAGTATAGTGTCAAAATAATTAGTCCTACAGTAAAAACTAGAAGCAAATACTAAGTAATCTTTTTCTGTAGTAAATGGAATTTTCTTAATTCCAGAAGTTAAATGATTGAATTTCAGCATCCGAGATGGTATTGCTGTTATGAATTGACGTTCTTTAAAGACCTGAAGCTTCAAAGACCATGCCTCAGTTATCGTGGCAAATAACACTTTATTACTGAGAGACGAACTGGGAACCCTGGGTAGACTTTGGGCAGAAATTCTAAAATGGCCAAACTTTCTTTGAATTAAAAAGCTTCACTCTACATTCTGACATTTATCACATCTGCGCTGCCAGTGCCTTGAACTTTTCACGTTCGTTTTTATAGCTGTTGTAACCGGACTCCAGTGCACTGCCGTTGAGTCGGTTTGTCTTAGACGTTAGAAAACTCGGATTCTTAGTCTGTGTTGAACGCTGCCTTGTGCTCAGCTGTGGCCTTCCGGGTCTCAGGCTGCCATCCTAATTACGACTCAGCACTTCGGGGTCCTCTGCAGTTGCCCTGCAGGCTAACGTTAAAGGCACCCCATCTTCCTGCATGGGAGTAGAAGCAGGAACGTGCTAGGGTGCTGTTTTTGAGAGCACAGACGTCCAAAGATGTCTGTTGTTTCTGATTATGGAAATAATGGAACTAAATGTAATCTGTGACCTCAAGAGCGTGCTGGGTTTTTGGCCAACACAGCAGAACTAAAATGAAGATGATTCCCTTTGAAGTTTACACCTTTGGAAGAGCCACAGTTATTTCAGGGATCCTGCTGTCACTCCAAACATTTAGAATCGCCTTCAGAGCGTCATTGCGTTCTCCAGAATGTCCTAAGTAGTAGAATATTTTTGTGCTGTGAGGGTAGATTTGACTTTTTTATATAACAAAAAAGAATTTTTTTTTTCAAAAAAGGAAATTAAAATGAAGGAAGTAATGGGGCACCTGGGTGGCTCAGCGCTTGACGTCTGCCTTCAGCTCAGGGCATGATCCCGGGATCCTGGGATCAAGTTCCCCATCGGGCTCCCTGCACGGAGCCTGCTTCTCCCTCTGCCTGGGTCTCTGCCTCTCTCTCTCTGTATCTTAAAAAAAATAAAGTAGTAAATATTGGATGATACCTTTCTTAGCTTAAAAAAGAAAATAGCATGAATATCAATTAAGACTTTGGCAGGGGTTACCAGGGGCATAGCTTGTGTGTGGTCGCTGGGCTGTGGTGGAATATTCTGAACAAATTAATATCCCTTAGGTGTGTCTGTAATGTTGTAAGGTGACCTCATTGAACGTCCCAGTGTCATCTGCGCGTGCCTGTCTGATTTCTCTGTGGCAGCATCCCACCCGGCCAGTGGCAGGTCCCACGTCGCCGGCCTCGGAGGCACTCACTCGAGTGGACAAGTGGGCGCTGCCCCCAGAAGTCCTCTGAAGGCTGCGGCCTCGGAAGCGTGACCCTCGGTCCTTCAGAGGATTTCCGAGGAGGCCGCGGGCAAGGCCCCGCCGAGGGTCTCCTGAGGCCGCGGACAGACGGGAACTGGGGAGCCGGGCGGAGGGTTAAGGGTCTCCCCCGGGGTTCACCTTGCTGTTTTAGAAATTCTGGATCCTGATGAGCAGTTGGAAACCCTTCACGAGGCACTGAAGCTGCTGCCCCCCGCTCACTGCGAGACGCTGCGGTACCTCATGGCGCACCTCAAGAGGCAAGTCACCGGCCCCGGCTGACGCTGGCTCGGAGCCGTGTTAAGAACCAAACGAGACCAACAGGTGAAAGGGCGGGCAGGTCTGGAGTGAATAGACGGAGGCCCAGGTGAGGAGCGGCCTCAGGCCGGCCGCCTGCTGCCGAGGCCCCGGCGGCGCCCGCCCGGCTGCTGCTGGTTCTGGGGCGGGGGGACCCCGGGGGCACGGGGGGCACAGCCGCTCCGGGCTGCCCTTCCTCGCTCCAGAGCGGGGCTCCACACGTGGTGACGGGACTTCAGGTTCTCGCACGGACGTCGCCAGCGCTGAAAGCTGCTATTAAAAGAAAAAAATGGAGCAAAATAAAGGGCAAAGGGAGGAATAGAAAATAAAATACTTGGGCTCCCTCTGGTTTAAGGGCCTAATGGGGGATGCTGGTCGGCGTCGGCCCCCCGCCCGGCCACGCCTGCTCCCTCTACCGTCCAGGCGACTGAAATTACGTGACCGAGTTTTAGCGGTTTTCGAGTTTCAAAATATAAAGCGAATGAGAATCAAAAAAGCCCTTGCCAGCCGTTCCGTATGCCCCTCGGCAGGAGTTACTCAGAAATGACTATTTAACGGAGGCGCCTCTACCATTCCCGCGCCCTCCCTCCTTTCAAAGCTTGTGATTAACATGCTCGCACCCGGCCCCGCGCCCCCCACCCCCCCATTCTCAAACTGTTCAGCTCCCAGAGAGCCAGGGAGCAGGACGCCGGTGTGGCAGGAGGCTGATGGGATAAGCAGCCCACGCAGCCCCTTGTCCACTATGTGCACAGGCCCACGCAGCCCGCCGGGGAGCTCGGCCTTCAGCCTCAGTGGTCACCAGAAGTTCGACGTATTAATACAATTTACTTTAAAGCTAAGAGGGGGGGGCAGCCCCTGTGGCCCAGCGGTTTAGCGCCACCTTCGGCCCAGGGTGTGATCCTGGGGTCCCGGGATCGAGTCCCACGTCGGGCTCCCTGCGTGGAGCCTGCTCCTCCCTCTGCCTGGGTCTCTGCCTCTCTCTCTGGGTCTCATGAATAAATAAAATCTTTTAAAAAAAATGCTAAGAGGGGGACGGAGAAGTCACTCAGGCGGGGGTTGCCGAGTGGACAGGAACCTTGATCGGGAACCTGGCCCTGCTTTCGTGCAGAACCCCGGGGCTCACACGGAGGCGTGCTCCTTTGCTTCTGTTTTTCAGAGTGACCCTCCACGAGAAGGAGAACCTTATGAACGCAGAGAACCTCGGCATCGTGTTCGGCCCGACCCTTATGAGATCTCCAGAGCTGGACGCGATGGCCGCGTTGAACGATATACGATACCAGAGACTGGTGGTGGAGCTGCTTATCAAAAATGAAGACATTTTATTTTAAATTTTAGTTTGCCGGAAAAAAAAATGTTTTACAGATGAAGGAATGTTTTATAGTAATTTAATTGGCTCTTATAGCTGAATTCTTTCTTGGTTAGAAGTGTGGGCAGATAGCCAGATTAAAATGAAGGAACTTTCCATTGTCTTAGTAGCACCGCTCAGCTGTCCTTGTAAAACAGTGAACACACGCTCTCCAGTTCTAGTAACCCTGGGTGTTTATCATGGTAAGAGAAACTCAAGCTATTGCATGATTAGCCTCCTCTTTGGCAAGGGAACCCCACACAAAGGAGACAACAAGCCTGCACCGCCTCTTTTTCCCGGGTAGTCTGTGGTTGTAATTCAGCATGTTTCACAGAGTAAATCTGTCGTGACTTCGCTTTTGGGTTCTGTGTCATTGGTTTCTGACGCTTCTATAAACATGCACACAAGTGGATGAAACGGCACCTCTGGCTGCTGCATTGCCATAGACTATAACATATGCCTACTTTTCTCAAATGCTTTATTTCTAGTTTCTCTTAGTTCTGCTCTAACCTAGTCCTTTCTTTCCAGCAAAAGCAAAATGTGTTTTCAGATTTGTTACTTTAGTAAATTATCCACCAATAAAAAAGTACAATGCGGAACGTTTTCTGTTATTATTGGTTTTTAGTTGCAGTTTTGTGTTTTTATCTGGCATGCATATGTTAATGTATTAACTTTGGCTTTTAGAAACCAAATATATTGACAGCTTTCTTTTCCCCCTCATGATTGAGAATAGTTAGGAAAATGTGTTTTGCCATTTATTTAATACTAAAGTTTTGTGTTAAGCCCCTAAAATAATTTAAAACTGCTTAGAATTAAAATATCCATTCATTGGATTTTTCTTCTTGCGTACTCTAGGAGAAAGGTAGACCATTTTCTCAACTTTTGGTGGGGGGCTGGGGGGCAGGCGGACAAGAGTTCCTTCTCAAGCATTCTGAAGAAGACAGCTATAAAGAGACTTCTTAAACGTTTGATTGGCTGGAAATGCTGACTGTCTGCCAGGAGATGGGTCAGTTTGCCTGTACATCTAGATGCCAGGAAACCTGCAGTGGGTCTGATTTGTGCTATCACTAGCCCCCCCATGTGCCTTTGCACTAATGACCTTGAGGGTCAAATGAGCATCCTTCCAGAACTAAAGCTCTATCCTGCTTTAAAATGTAAAAAAAAAAGGGGGGGGGCGCGGGGAACGCCTGGGTGGCTCAGCAATTGAACCTTTGGCTCAGGGCATGATCCTGGGGTCCCAGGTTCAAGTCCCGTGTTGGGCTCCCTGCATGGAGTCTGCTTCTCCCTCTGTCTGTGTGTCTGCCTCTCTCTCTCTCTCTGTGTCTCTCATGAATGAATACATAAAATATTTTTTTAAAAATAAGATAAAAAATAAAAAGTAAAAAAAAAAAAACACACAAAAAAAGACATTTTTGCATTTTTGCCACATCACTCCCTGATAGTATGAAGACTATCTCAGAGGGAATGGTAACTGACAGAAATGAGGAGCTGTTCCTATGTTTGCCCCTGGGCTAGAGTAGGAAGTTGGTAGTCTAAGTACTAATGTATGTGTTCGAAACCTCACAGCTGCCTTCTCAGCCACAGTCGCTCATGGAAAATGTCATCACCCTGAACATCGGATACACAGATTAAGAGGGAACGGAGATTTGTTTTGAATAACATAGAAACTGCCTTTAAAATGGAGGCCACGAAAAGGCCCTATACGCTTAAGTCAATGCTCTTGACTCATGAATTACGTTTGCCAGAGAAATCTGATCACAGAAATTTGTCCCGGGTTAGGTAAGGCTATAGAACTGCTACATGTTCATGGCTAATGGTCATTTTATACAAAGTCTTTTTAAAGGAGAAATTCAGTTGTCAAGAAATATGCTTTATTAGAATATAATCATCCTTTTCCTACAAGGAACAGATATGGTTGACTTTTAAGTAGCTACTTTTTTTTTTTTTAGCTACTTTTTTTTTTTTTTAAGAGCAAATTTATTGTTCTGATTTACTGAAACTTAAAATATTCCATAAAATTACTCAGGAAAATCCAGGTAGCAGAAATATGTCCAC
Source organism: Vulpes vulpes (assembly GCF_048418805.1). Classification (NCBI taxonomy): domain Eukaryota; kingdom Metazoa; phylum Chordata; class Mammalia; order Carnivora; family Canidae; genus Vulpes; species Vulpes vulpes. Next base: position 19,618,747 of record NC_132782.1, on the reverse strand, counting down.
TGTGCCTTCCATCAAGAGGTCTCAAGTTATAAAAGGCCACAGAGTTCGGCAGCCCGGGTGCCCTAGCGGTTTGGTGCCTGCCTTCAGCCCAGGGCGTGATGCTGGGGACCCGGGATCGAGTCCCACGTCGGGCTCGCTGTGTGGAGCTTGCTTCTCCCTCTGCCTGTGTCTTTACCCTCCCCCCCCCCTCTCTCTCTCTCTCATGAATAAATAAATAAAATCTTAAAAAATAGCAGAATTGTATGTATATAATTTGTGGTATATAAGTTATATGATTACAAGTTATAAAATTACATAACCTATTATAAATACACACACTCTCTGCTACTGAAGTCACGTCTGTCTGCCACAAGCGCAGGAGCTAGCGCTGAGGTAACCTGAGCCTTCCCGCAGCAGGACTGCGGAGGTGATCAGGGTTAGGTGGCACCATTCCCGTGAGATTCCACATCACCTGGCGAATCGGTCCCGTCTCGGTGTTAGACCGAAGCCGCCTATCAGGCCTGCACCCGAAGGGAGCATCTGGGGTGCGCGTGCAGGGGACGGGCCGTGCCCAGGAGCCGAGCAGCCACTTCCTAGATGGAGAGGTCAGCCGGGAGCAGGAGCCGTGCCCGGCCACAGCAGATAGTAGGCGGGTGCGCAGGTGGACCTCCAAGTCCCCAGACAAGGTCATGGTTTACCAGGCCCGTGAACAAGCACATAGCTGGCTACGTTTTTATTTTTTATTTTTTTAAAGATTTTTTATTTATCTATTCATGAGAGAGAGAGAGGCAGAGACCCAGGCAGAGGGAGAAGCAGGCTCCCTGCAGGGAGCCCGATGCAGGACTCGATCCTGGGACTCCAGGATCAGGCCCTGGAAGGAAGGCGGCGCCAAACCACGGGGCTGCCCTGGGTAGGGTTTTAAAGACGCGGATGCGCAGCTCATCCTCTCAGGACGTGCAGATTCCACCTACAGCTCCGGCTCCGTCCTCCCTGAGCATCCGGGGACCGCTGGGTGACACTCCTTGAAATGAAGAAATAATCCCCCGTTGGCTCAGGAGGCTCGTAATAATCACCAGGAGCTTTAACCCGTAGCTTTCTGTGACGAATGGGAGATTCCTTAAATCATGACCTTCTACGATGCACCAGTTCCTGTTGCTCCCCCCGCAGGAGTGAGGCAGCGGCCAGTAAGTGGCCCGCAGATTGGGCAGCACTGGACATTCTCTGCCCTGAGTGTCCGGTCCGTTTCTTCTCCGTTTTCTCTATACAGGTTTAAAGAAATTATTGAGAACTCAATCTCCCTTCTCTACGTTTTCTGTTAGTTTTTAATGCCGGTTAGTCATACCAGCTAGCCAGGGGAAGGGATTCTTCACCGAATTGAGATTTAAAATGTTTGTAAGTGGAAGAACGGATGTTTATCAAAATGTTTCTGGTTACTTGATGAGCTCAAATGGAATGCCTCTGACTAAATTAGGCTCAGGGATCCAACGCTATTCATTTTCAACAAAATATTTTAGAGTTTATAGCCCCAACGCTCACTAGGTATTATTGGTAACTCCACTTAAAGAGCAAAAAGGAGGGTTTTTGTTTTTTTAATGCACATTGGACGAACAGGATACCCAAAACTCTTGTCCCAGTTGGAGGTTTTACTCGTCGGGAGGAGAACTTCTTATAGAACTCTCTTGGCCTCTTTACGACCTGACCTGATTTGCCTCTGTGCGGTACTCACACTGGTCTATTAGTGTTAAGTGAGCAGCACTTCCTTTTAGGAGCTGAAGTAGTAGTGATCTTCATATACATCATTACCCCACATCACACCCCCACTGAATGTCGGGGTGGTTTTGACCTTTGATTGGCTCACACTATGGTGGAAAAGTAGGAGAAGGCAACGAAGCAACAGCATTGTCAGGGCTCTGGCAGCTGCTTGGATTTTTAGAGATCTAGTGTTTATTTGCACACTTTCTCCAAACGCAGCCCAGGCCTGCATCCCCTGATCTATCCGGACTCCCCCGCGTTCCACGCCCACTTCCCGCCTGCTCCCAGCGGGCCAGGCACTGTGCTAGGCCTGGGAACGAGATCGGTTTCAGTTCTCAAGACATGTAACGGGTCGGTGTGGCCTAGTCAAAACTCGGGTTTTGTCCTTTTTCTCACCGAGTATCAGATTTCCTCTGGGCCTCAGCAGTAGAGGTCAACGGAAAGCTACAACAAGACAGCAGGGATGCAGCTGCCTTTCTTGGGGGAAAGTGTGAGCTCACAAGCCACGCTCTTACAATTCCACTGATACTTTCAAGTTGACTGCAAACATTCATTTGACCAATAAGAAAAGAAAATATGAAAAGGACTTCACACATTCTCAGCATGAGCTTATTTGGAAGCATCAAGGGCATAAGGTCTTGGCTGCCTGCCCCTGCGGGCGAGGGTGTTTTGGGGAATGGGACAACAGAGCGTGAAGGAGCCCCCTCAGGTCCCCTGCCATGGGCCCACTCGCCCGTGACTTCCCTGCATCCCAAGTCCAGGCAGCGCTGCTAGCAGTCCTTTGCAGCCAGGTGCATTTATTTTGGCCAATTCTGTGCCTAGTTGGTGGTGGTCATTCTGGAACAAGAGATGGTCTCAAGCTGACAGCTCAGAGCCACCATTCATCTAAAACAGGCTGACAGGGGCGCCTGGGTGGCTCTGCGGTTGAGCGCCTGCCTGCGGCTCAGGGCGTGATCCCGGGTTCTGGGATCGAGCCCCTCATCAGGCTCCTGCAGGGAGCCTCCTTCTTCCTCTGCCTGTGTCTCTGCCTCTCTCTGTGTGTCTCATGAATAAAAAGATAAAATCTTAAAAAAAAAAAAAAAAAAAGTTGACCATCTTCACATTTACTGAATTGTAGTGAAGGGAAAAACTGAAGTTCTTTTCCCTTGGTTCCGATCGGGTCAAGGAATTAAGGTCATAACACGTACACCAAATCCTACGTAAGACCAACTAGCAATTTTATTAATAAAGGTTATGTTAGTACTTTTATCATAGTTCCAAACATTTGTTTCAACACATTCTCCTACCTTCTTAAAGTCACCAGGGCCTCTCAGCAAATGCTTAAAATTTTTTTCAAATAAAGTTATAGCACTAGTCCTGCATCTCACACAAGGACCTCACATCAATTGACATTTCACATATTAGAATAAAAAAAAAAAATCAAGGAAAAGTTAAGCTAAAAATTATGATTTACTCACTACCATATAAGTGGAAGGAAAAACCCTGATTTATGAGTCACATTTCTCTGCTGACTAGCTATTTTAATAACCTTTCAGTTGTAATATATTTCATAATGGCAACATTTTCCTTTTTTGTTTATCCCACTCAATAGCACTAAACAACACAAAGTAGTGTAAGTTCCATGTTGCTGACCTAGTTTTTGGAGTTCTCATGAACACTTGGAAGTGTTGGGGTTTTACTGTTGTTCACATACAATCACAATCAGTATTGAAGCAGGTGACATCAGCGGGCGAAGCTACAAATCCTAGGATTGTCTTTTCTAGTTCTGAAACAACTACTTAGCTGCCCATGTCACTATGGTAACACAAAAAGGCAGAGGAGGTAAACATATTAGAATATGTTTAATTATATGTTTAAGATTAAAATGATTCACTGAAGAGGGATCCCTGGGTGGTGCAGCGGTTTAGCGCCTGCCTTTGGCCCAGGGCACGATCCTGGAGACCCGGGATCGAGTCCCACGTCAGGAGCCTGCTTCTCCCTCTGCCTGTGTCTCTGCCTCTCTCTCTCTCTCTGTGACTATCATAAATAAATAAAAATTAAAAAAAAAATGATTCACTGAAGGATATTAGCAAAAAGGATCTTCTAGAGGTAGAATGTTGTACACTTGGAATGTTCTAAAAACAAGTCTTTTGGTTTTCATTGTGTCAATCTTAGACCAATGAATTTCCTTCGATATTGTCTATAAGGACAACTTGGGCCCAAGGCAAGGTTTGTACCAAAAACCAACCAACCAAGGCCTAGGCTGATTATTTGGATGCCTCTTCCTATGACTGGACATTTTCCGAAGACAGTTTTTATTTCTGCCAAAGAAAATTCATCATACTGAGCAATAACTTACTGTTTCTTTTTAAGAACCATACCCAAACTGTGAGAAAGGAGAGGATTCAGGCACACAAAGGTTAAGTTCAAGTACATCAGCTCTCGGTCTCCAGATTCTAGAAACACTGGGGCCTCAAAATGTGGCAGAAGGGGGAGTAAAAATGTAGAGCTCTGGAATGCATTCGAATTAAGTAGTTACCCTCTTAAAATAGGCTGTTATAAGTAGAAGTTGTTTTATGTAAGCCTCAGGGTAAGGACGAAGCAAAAAACCTACAGTAGATACACAAAAGATAAGGATTAAGGACTCCAAACACACCATCCTAAGGGAAGAAGAGCAAAAGAAAGGAACAGAGAGGAATTAAAACAGAAACCAATTAACAAGATGGCAATAAGGGTCACCTGGGTGGCTCAGCGGGTGAGCATCTGCCTTTGGCTCAGGGCGTGATCCCGAGGTTCCCTCTGAGGAGCCTGCTTCTCCCTCTACCTGTGTCTTTGCCTGTCTCTCACAAATAAATAAATAAAATCTAAAAAAAAAAAAAAAAAAACCAAGATGGCAAGACGGCAATAAGCACATGCCTATCAGTAATTACTTTAAATGTAAATGGACTGAATGCTCCAGTCAAAAGACACAGAGCGGCTGAATGGATAAAGAACAAGAGCCATCCCTGTGCTGCCTGCAAGAGACTCCCCTCACACGTAAGGACACGCACGGACTGGAAACGCAGCGATGGAAAAAGATACTCTGTGCAGATGGAAGCACAAAGAAAGCTGGGGTAGCTATATTTACATCAAATAAAATAGACCTTAAAGCAACTGTGATAAGGGACAAGAGCATTACATAATGATAAAGGGTCAATGCAACAAAGGCTATAACATTTGTGAATAGTTATGCGTCCACCTAGGAACACGCACAATATTTGTGTAAAGCAAATATTAACAAAGGTGGAGGGAGGGAATCCCTGGGTGGCACAGCGGTTTAGTGCCTGCCTTCGGCCCAGGGCCTGATCCTGGAGACCCGGGATCGAGTCCCACATCAGGCTCCCTGCATGGGGCCTGCTTCTCCCTCTGCCTGTGTCTCTGCCTGTGTGTGTGTGTGTGTGTGTCATTAATAAATAAAATCTTGAAAAATAAAAAAGGTAGAGGGAGAAATAGCCCCACCTTCACCAACAGATATGCCACCCAGACCACAAGTCAACAAGGAAACCTCGGACGATAGGCAACCAGAGGGACTTAGATAGTGAACACGTTGCTCCGAAAGCAACGGCAACACACCGCTCACCGCTCTTCTCCAGCACGAATGGGACCTGCGCCGGGGAAGGCGATCCCAGGCCACGAAACAACTTTTAATAAACGTCAGAAGATCGAGACCCTATCAGGCATCTTTCTTGACCACAATGGTATGAGACTGGAAGTCAACTAGAAGAAAACTAGAGCCTCCGTGAACACGTAGACAATAGCACGCCACTGAACAACCAACGGATCAGCAAAGAAATCAAAACCGCAGCCCCTCTAGGAGCATTTCTAACCGGCTCCCAGGTGCTGCTGCTGCTGCCGGTGCGGGGATCACACCTTGGGAACCACTGGCTCAGGCTTCCCAGGCCCGGCTGCCCAGGAGGCTCACCTGAGGCCCTGCTGCAAGCCAAATCAGCCGACCACGGGGCGAGGCCCGGGAAGGCGGCCCCCAGGTGACCGTCATGAGTCCCTGCGGTGCAACGTGAACCCGCCTCCTTTTTTTTTTTTAAGATGTTATTTATTTATTCATTAGAGAGAGAGAGAGAGAGGCAGAGACACAGGCAGAGGGAGAAGCAGGCTCCACGCAGGGAGCCCAACATGGGACTCGATCCAGGGTCACACCCTGGGCCAAAGGCAGGTGCTTAACCCCTGAGCCACCCGGGCTGCCCCCGCCTCCTTTTTCTGTTAGCCTGTTACGTCCCCAGGATTTGTCGTAACCAGGTGCGGTGAGGCCCGCACACATGGAAATGACCATCACAAAGTAGAAACAATACCTGTTCCTAGAGGCCTGCGGGTATAGACCTCTAGGAACAGGAGTCGGGACACGTGGGGACAGGCCGGGGTCAGGGAGAGGGGAGAGCAAGGCCTGGAAACGTCACTGGGCTTCTCTTGGGAAGGCGTGGGGAGACAGGGAGGGCCCGGAGTCGGCTTAGTTCGGAGAGTTTGAAGAATCCCGGCAGGCTCTGGACTACAAGGGGTGGTTCCCTGCTGTCTGGGACCTGGTCCTGGGGTGAGCAGGGGGGGGGGATTCTGGCTTCGTGGGTGAGAGTTTGATGAAGCAGGTTACTGGGGACGTGGGCATTTTGGGGCGGTTGGCTTGTATATGGCAGGTGCACCTGGAGGGGAGTCCTTCGCCCTCTCTAGGAATTAGCCACCCCTGAGCGGGGCGGTCTCCCCAGGTTCAACACCCCAAGTGCCAGAGCATCGAGGACACCGACAATAAGAAAATAGGGTCAATAAGGTGGCTACCTCTGCCTCCCTGCAGAGTCCCGCCCCCTTAGTTTATCACCTAAGCCTGTGTCCTCGATACATCCTTGCTGCTCAGATCTTACTCTAGATTGCAAAGCTTAACCTAAATCAGATGTTAATGAGAAAGAGGAGAGGGGTTCTAACATGAACCATGTTGAAGCGCTTCGAGGATTTCGATTTCTTGGGTTGCGCTGGATGAGACCAGCCTGGCACAAGACGTGAGAAAGGGAAATTGTTCTGAGAACATCGACATAACCCGCATCGACCTAACCCAGCCGGAAGGTCTGAGAGGTGGGACCACTGGTGTGAAGCCGGGTCAGCTGTTGGGTGCAGGAGGCCTCTGCCAAGGACGCTGCGACTGCGGGGGATCCCTGGGGGGCTCAGTGGTTGAGCGCCGCCTTCAGCCCAGGGCGTGATCCTGGGGTCCTGGGATCGAGTCCCACGTCGGGCTCCCTGCGTGGAGCCTGCTTCTCCCTCTGCCTGTGTTTCTGCCTCTCTCTCTCTCTTTCTCTCTCTCTCTCATGAATAAATAAATAAAATTAAAAAAAAAAAAGAAGAAGCTCCTGCGGATCAATTTACCTGAGACCAAGGGCTGCTCAGCTGGGCAGAGAGCCGGCTTGGCAATCAGGAGTTTACATCGAGACCCCGACAAGGCCCTCGCTGTGCCCACCAGCCTTGCACCACCATATCCCCCACCTTGACCCCGAGCCCCCAAACCCTACAAAGTCCTCCTCCGACTCCCCCTCCCTGCGGGCCTGCTACGGCGCCCTGAGCTCCGATGACCTTAGTTTTGCTTTAGCTGCGGGCGGTCAGATGATGTATCGGGAAGCTCAGCTGTGGTTTCCCGAGCCACTGTAGTCAGGTGACTGGGGACCATCCTCTATGCCAGCGGCACCTCTGTGACGACGGCAATCGTGTGAGCATAATAAAGCTTCTGAAAATTCTGCATCAAAAAAGTAAAACTCTCAGATTTTTTAGAAAAGATCTTACTAATCGGAGGGAGACGGAGAAAGCAGGAGCAGGGAGGAAGGGCGGAGGCGCCCCCGAGGCACCTGCAAGCAGGGGGCCCGCTCGCTGGTCAGGGCCCCTGGGCCTCGGCTCCCCAAGCCGCTGCAGCAGGTGCCTCGGCGAATGTTCTCGAGGCGGACGGCTCCTGTTCCTGGTGGTGCCTCTGAAGGCTCAGAGGGAACCCCAGCTGGGGCCTTCACAGCCCTCTCAGGGGTGGAGGAGACATCCGTTGGGACCCCAACTTCCTTGCTGTTTCCTCTCTGGAAAAACCCTGCTTTCTGTCCCAGATCGGGGGAGGAGAAACTAAGGAGTTCCCGAGAATTCCAGGACCCAGAGCAGCGTCCGGGAAACAGGTGGCCGAGCAGAGAGGGCGACCCGCCTCACAGAATCAAGGTTATTCGAATTACCAGTGAACGTTTTGCCGGCGCGCTCCTTGGTGTGTCCTCATTAAAAATTAATCACACTAATAATATTACAGTGATTAAGAGGAAACAGCTGAGGGCAGACGCTGAGGCTCTGGCTGGGTGAAGCGAGGTACCAGAGCTGCTCCAGCCAAGAAGCGTCATCATCTTACTTAAAAAAATAAGGGAAGGGGGGGCCCCTGGGGGCCTCAGCGGTTGGGCCTCTGCCTTCAGCCCAGGGCGTGACCCCGGGGTCCCGGGATCGGGTCCCGCGTCGGGCTCCCTGCATGGGGCCTGCTCCCCCTGTGCCTGTGTCTCGGCCTCTGTGTGTGTCTCATGAATAAACAAATAAAATCTTTAAAAAAAAAGAAGAAGAAGAAGAAGAAGAAGGAAGAGAAACTCGGGTCAGACCCGACCTAAGGACATGTGGGCTGGGGCCTGGGCGCCGGGACCCTGCTTCTCCCCCCCTGGGTGTCTCCCGGCACCCAGTCGCCTCCTCAGGGCCTGCAGCAGCCGCCTGCGGGGAGTCAGAGGCGCCCCCCAGCATGGCCCATCCCACTCCGTCTGTGGGGCTGAATTTGGATTATGCCAAGGGGGTTTTTTTGGTTTTGTCTTTTTCCTTGTCTACGCCCCCGGGAACCACTGTTCTTTCTTCTTTTTCCAACTGTATGATGGGGGGGCAGAGGGCTCGGTGGAAGCCGGTTCCGGGGGGAGCCGGGGGTTGCTCACAAGGAATGAAAGGCCAAGGCCCTGCCGGGCTGGACAGGCCGCGCACCCCGGAGGCACGTCCCCCCCCATCAACCACCTCAAAGGCAAGGAGAAGCGGTGAAGGGCAAAAGCCCCCAAGCGGCCACTGACACGGAGGCTGGTCCTTCGGGTGTCCTCCTGGTGCCCGAGCCGGGCCCCGCCCAAAGAAGCCACAGGACAGACGTCCTAGCCCGGCGCTCCGAGCGCCCCCAGCTTTCTAGTGCTGTGGGGACAGAAGACTCCAGGCCTGTTATTTAAAAACACAACCTGCTGATTATAAAAACTGTATCACAGGGGAGAGGGGACTGCGGGCAGCCGGGGCCGGGGCCCTGAACCGCCAAAATTGCGGGCTTTCTTCTCTACCCCACCCCCGGCAGGGCCGGCCTCGAGGCCGCGGGCGGGAAACACTGAGCGGGCGTGGGAAGGGGCCCCAAAGGGGCGACGAAACCCCATGCTCAGGGGGACACGGCGGGAAGGAGCGAGTCGTCACCCGAGTTTTGTTTTGAAGATTTTATTTATTTATTCATGAGAGACACAGAGAGAGAGAGAGAGAGAGAGAGGCAGAGACACAGGCAGAGGGAGAAGCAGGCTCCATGCCGGGAGCCCAACGCGGGACTCGATCCCGGGACTCCAGGATCAGGCCCTGGGCCAAAGGCAGGCGCCAAACCTCTGAGCCACCCAGGAATCCCTTTAAATTTAAAAAAAAAAAAAAAAAAAAAAAAAAACATTTTATTAGGCATCCCCGGTGGCGCAGCGGTTTAGCGCCGCCTGCAGCCTGGGGTGTGATCCTGGAGTCCCGGGATGGAGTCCCGAGTCGGGCTCCCTGCATGGAGCCTGCTTCTCCCTCTGCCTGTGTCTCTGCCTCTCTCTCTCTCTCTGAATAAATAAATAAGTAAATCTTAAAAAAAAAAAAAAAAAAAAACATTTATTTATTCATGGGAGACATAGAGGGGCAGAGACACAGGCAGAGGCAGAAGCAGGCTCCCTGCGGGGAGTCCGACGCAGGACTCGAACCTGGGACCCGGGGTCACGGCCTGGGTGGAGGCAGCTGCTCCACCCCTGGGCCCCCCCCGCCGGGCGTCTGTCGCCTGCACTCTCCCCCCGGAGGCCCCAGGCTCGCCTTTGCACAGGGTGCCAGCTGGCCCCGGGCCCCGCTCACCCCGGTAGGAGGGTGGCAGGAGGGTGGCAGGAGGGTGACAGCGCATGGCCTCCGCCACAGGCCCGGGGCCGCCGTGGGCTGGGGCTGCCGCGGGGCAGCAGGTTCTGGGCGAGCAGGTTTCCCGGGTGTGCGTGTAAACGTGCGGCGCTGAGGCTGCCCTTCTGCGGTGGCAGCTTCGTGGCCCCCCAGGGCTCCAGGCCGGGGACGCCAGGGCAGCCGAGGGCAGGACGTGACCTCCTGTGACCTTCGGGGAGGGGGCGCCCTCCTGCTCCGCTGCTGCTCGGGGGTGGAGCGCCCAGGAGCAAGGTGCCAGCGGATCCGGGCCCTGGTCACCGCCTGCCCCCCGGCTCACAGGTGACGGTCTTCGGGTGTCTTCCCAGGGGAGACAGAGGCTTCTTGCCGCCCCTTATCGCAGCGCTTCCCCCACCCAGAAAGGCGGCCTTCTCAGGACCCAGTTGTCTTCCACAGGTCCTACCTCGCAAGGCCATCACAGCGGGGGCTAGGGTTCAACATGAGTTTGGGGGGACACCTTCAGCCCATAAGAGCCCTGTGAACGTTCTCCTGGTGTGTGGTAAGACACACACACACAGAAAAGCTCATCACTGTCACCACCTGCACCGTACAATTCCGTGGCATCGACTCCATCCACAAGGTTGTCCAACCATCACCATTATTTCCACAGCTTTTCCATCTGCCAGACACCCGCACCCACTCACCCATGACGCCCCATCACTCCCCGTCCCCGTGCCAGGCAGCCACTACCCCCCCCCCCCCCCATGAACTTGCAGCGCTAGGTGCTTCCGGTGAGTGGAATCGTGCAACAGTCGTCCCTTCATGACTGGCTTATCTCACTGTCATGTGCCCCGGGGTCATGCGTGTTGTAGCATGGACCAGCGCTCCGTCCCCTTCTAAGGCCGGATAATATTCCTTTTATGTACATTCCACATTTTCTGTGTCCATCACCTGCTGACGGACACGTGGGTTGTTTCCACCTCTGACTCCTGTGGTAGGGCTGCTCTGAACACGGGTGTACAGAGATGTTTGGGGTCGCTGTTCTCAGTTCTGGAGGGCTATACCCAGACGTGGACTTGTGGGAATATATGGCAATTCTATGTGCGGCATTTGGAGTTGGTGTCATGCTATTTTCCACAGTGAGCTTTTATGGACTCATGATCAGTGGGTTTTCTGGAGCAGCTGAGGGGTGTTGTTGTTGTTTTTTAATGACACTTTTTTTTTTTAAAGATTTTACTTATGCATTCTTGAGAGACACAGAGAGAGAGACATGGGCAGAGGGAGAAGCAGGCTCCCCACAGGGAGCCGGATGTGGGACTTGCTCCCCAGGCCTGGGATCACGCCCTGAGCGGAAGGCAGATGCTCAACCGTTGAGCCACCCAGGTGTCCCCGAGGATTGTTTTTCCAGCGAGCTTCGCGTTGAGCACCATTGTGTTTGTTAATTCTCTTACATTCACTCACCTATTTTTCTACAAGGGTCTCTGCAGGTCTTCTTCAATTCTCTTCTGTTGACTGCTTAATGCGTCTGGGGGGCAGCAGACTCTCAGTAGGACTTGATAGCATGGAATCGTACACTTAAAATGGTGAAAATGATCAATTTTGTATGTATTTTACCAAATACACCAATACCAACACCAAAACTGATCTACTGATTGATAGACTAGCTACAAGGTAGGGGTGGCGGGGGGGTAACCTCATCTTCCTGGTCTTCCAAACCCTCCTGAGCCGCCCGACAATCCCACAATACTTGGCTTCCACTACTCACCCATGGGGCTTGGTGTGTGGGCTGCCGGCAGGCCTCTTCCCTGATGCTCCATGATTTCCTGCCACCTTCACAATGTCCTTTCCTTCATATCGACACCCTGCTCGGCTCCCCCGCCCCCACCTCTGTGTCCACCCATGCCTTTGCAGAGCTCCTTATCCTAAGGACTTCCTTGGCACTGTAAGTCCCTATAGCCCGCTCTAGTTTTTTTCACTCTTATTTCCAATGATGTGTCCTCTCAGGGGCAGCACATTTCCTACCCTGACCCTCATCAGGATCCGGTATAAAACTAAGCTCATAGGAGAACCTGGTAAGTAAGGGCACATTGATTTATGACCTTGATCAGAGATTTGAACAAAGAGGCTGCTTTGGGTCCCTGAAATTAAGGAAGCCTAAGGGTAACAGAAGAGGCCATTTCGGGGATCCCTGGGTGGCTCAGCGGTTTAGCACCTGCCTTCAGGCCAGAGCATGATCCTGAAGTCCTAGATTGAGTCCCGCATTGGGCTCCCTGCATGGAGCCTGCTTCTCCCTCTGTGTCTCTGCCTCTCTCTCTCTCTCTCTCTCTCTCTCTCTCTCATGAATATATAAATAAATCTTAAAAAAAAAAAAAAGAGGCCATTTCTAGACATGGAGGCTGGAAGATCCCTTTGCTACATTTTGCATTTTGTCTTTTTTTTTTAAGATTTTACTTATTCATGAGAGACAGAGTGGGGCGGTTGGGCAGAGACACAGACAGAGGGAGAAGCAGGCTCCAGGCAGGGAGCCCGACACAGGACTCGATCCCAGGACTCCAGGATCATGCCCTGGGCTGAAGGCAGGGATCAACCCCTGAGCCACCCAGGCATCCCTCTTTTTGTCTTTTTAACACTTTTGCTGTGAAAGATAACAAAGAAGCACATGAAATGATGAAATGTGAGTGAACAGTTTAATAAATAACTCTAAGGCCACATCCTTGTCAACACCACCTAGGAGGGAAAACACTGAATTGCATCCCAGAACCCCTGGTACTCTGCAATCCCAGCCAGGTCTGACCCCTCCCCTTCCCCCTGGAATCCCTCCTATCCTGAATTTCATAATAGGTTTTTTTCTTGATTTTTCCCCCATATTTTTATTACTTCTACCCACATCCCTAAGAAACATGATTTGGTTTTTCTTGTTTTTGCACTTTGCATGAGCGAAATAGTGCTGTACATATATTCTTTAAGGCTTGTTTCACTTGACTTTGTGTGTGTGAGTGGCATCCACATCCTGGCACCGAGCTGGCGTTGGTTCCTCTTACAGACCCTAACATTCCATTGTAGAGCACAGCTCCATTTATCGAGAGCCTGCATGCTGTAAATGTTGCGGACAGGGTGTTGTTTCCGTTTGGGAACTGTGAGAAGTCTCCTATGCTCGTTCCTCTACATCTCCAAAAGCAGAGCCTGTGCCTAGGAGCAGGACTGCTAGGTCGTGGTGTCTGTATATCTTCACCGCTACTGCATGATGGATGCTGACCTATTTTTCTTTTTTCTCTCTCTTTTTTTTTTTGTATATTTTTTTTATTGGAGTTTGATTCCTATTTTTCTGAGTGGTTGTATCATTCTCACTTTCACCCCAGGTGCAAAACTGTCTCTGCATCCCAACTTACCAACACTCAACAAATGCTCTGCAGATTCACACGCAAGGAGGGCCTGCCTGTACTCCGTTACCGGAGCTAAAACCATTCAGCAGACATCCTTGAACTTAGCAAACCCAGGAACCCTTGGAGATGCTTCCACAGGCGCCCTACCCCAGTTTGGGGGCACCAGGGGTAGGAGTGACATGGTGCAAGAATAAGAATCTCAGGGGTGGGGGGACTCAACGGGCTTGTTGTTGTCACCCTGCAGCTGTGAACCACAGAGCCCTAGCCAGCTACAGACCCAGCCAGCCGGTCATAAAACATACATCAAAGGCTCAGGATGCCACTGCCTGTGGGTTTAAAAGAGCCCAGGTGTCACCTGCAAGCTCCCTCTCTGCTCCCTGCTGAGCTGTACACCTGCCCCGACCAGGGCTTCAACAGGCAGGTTCCACGTGGCTGGGGGAGCCAGGACATAAGGTCAGGATCTTGCTTGGCCTTACCAGCTGGGAGCACTCACTTGAGCTCTGTAACTGGGGCTCACCCCAGGAATAGAGCAGAGATGCTGCACTACTCTTTTTAAAAAGCACCTCATCATTACAAGCTTTAAGCAATAGAGATAAGTGCAAAGAATATAAACAAAGGCCTTGGAAATCTCACTAACCAGAAATAAGTATCACGAACATTTGAGCAACATCGTTCTCGGTATTTTTCTGTACAAACATGCAGATGGAAGGATGGGTGGGTAGATGAGTGGAGGCGTGGACAGGTAGATGGGCACATAAGTTATACATATAATTCTAGGGGGAAAAATCCTACTGTGCATGTTATTTGAAAATAGAAACTTGTTCGTTCTCTTTACAAAGTAATATTTGTTGCCTTCTTCCTTTAACTGTAAGAGTAGATCTTCTCACTGCAGGCACCTAGAAATCACAGAACATAAAGGGGAAAAAAACCATCTGCATTCATTCCACCACCAGATTACTATGAACATATCTGCAGATGTGTCTATAGATACAATGTAATATTCATTCCTTTATGTCTTTCTCAAAATAGCATGGCAAAAAAAAAAAAACCAGCCCAGCAATGCACTGCTTTCACCCCCCTTTCTCGCCCCCTCCCATAGCTCCTTTTGAAGTTTTCAGACTGCCCTGTCGCCCCGTGGCCACGCTGGCCTCTGGGGCTGGGGCTGGGCCTCCTGAAAAGGACCCTCGCATCCACTCAGGACTCCGTAATCAGGTCTCCCCTTCCCATCAAGGAGACTAAAGGGCCCGCCCTCATTTGTCAAATGGTCGGTGGCTGATTTTGTTTCTCCGCTTAGCCACAAACAGGAGCATGCAGAGGAAACAGAACAAAGCCAAACCTGCCTTTATGTATAGTGACAAGCCTATGAGCTCCAGCCACAGAAAAGACCAATGGCGACTATTTTTTAACAGTAACTAAAAAAAAAAAAAAAAAAAAAAAAGGGCAGCCCCCAGTGGTGCAGCGGTTTAGCGCCTCCTGTAGCCCAGGGTGTGATCCTGGAGACCCCGGGATCGAGTCCCACATCGGGCTCCCTGCTTCTCCCTCTGCCTGCGTCTCTGCCTCTCTCTCTGTGTGTCTCTCATGAATAAATAAATAAAATATTAAAAAAAAAAACAGTAACTAACGCTGTAACTAGAATTTTACCATCAGGGCAATAAATCGCATTAATGCTCTCGGAGCACAGACGCTGCAGCTCAAAGCGACGGTCTCCAAAGCAAGCCCGGGTGACTGTCCGCCCAGCCAGTTGTGACAGCCCCTGGTATGGCTCCTAAAAAGCACAGGACAAAACCCAAGTGGAGACAGAGTATCTCGTCTCCATAGCTACCAGGCCTTGAAGCAGATCTTAAAACAAACCATTGAGGAAATGGAAACAATAAATACGGTTCTGCTCAACTGTCCCTGGAGCCAGCCGACAAAGTGAGCTGGCCTCTGTGCTGCCATCAGCTTGGTCTCCGCGGCCAACACAAAGCCCAGGAGGCATCTGGGCCTGTTGTCCAGACCCAGGCTCCGGCGAGAGGCTTTCGCAGGGCTTTGGGGAGCCCGACCCGAGGCCTTCTGCCTCCCTGCAGCAGGGGGCTGGGGCAGGAGGCCTGCGGCTGACTCTCCCAGCGGCCCGACCCTCCCTCATCACCCTGGTGGCCCAGGAGCCCCGGGTGACCCCTGCACGCGGAGCACCCACCCCTGCACGCCCTCCGCACACCCGCTCACTAGCTGCGGAGTCTGTCGGGCTCCCCGTCCTGGGAGCCGCCCCACAGCCCACCCCTCGGCGACTGACGGTGACCAGCCCTGGGAGAAGCCGGGGCAACACGGCTGCCTTTCCGCGGGGCCTTTCTGAAAGCAACCCCGCTCCCCACCCCCCAGGGGCTGCCTGCCCGGCCGGGTGGACGGGGCTCTGCTGGGGGGCAGGGGGGCAGGCGGGCTGCGGGGACCCTCGGGTCATAGGGTGCAGGGAGGCTCCCTGTGCCCCCCACACCGACACTACCCCGATTCCCAAGGCGCTGGGGACAAGGATGGAAGCGAGAGGGCCCCAGTGTGGGGGCGCAGAGCAAGCTCACTGCGCTGAGCCCCGCCGCAGCACCAGCTGGCGAGCAGGCCAGCTCTTTCTCTATCCCCCATGCCACCTCCTCCTCTCACCTAAAATGGGAGGAGAGAGGGGGAGGAAAGGCTGCCTTTTCCTCCTGTGCTGAATTTATCCTAACTGCAGACGGCCGCAGAGCCGGGGAGAAGGCAGAGAGGCCTCCGTACACAATCCCCGGTGTCCGCGGCCCACCCGTGTCCTTCCTGCTCGCTGGAGGACGAGCTCGGCGTGGCCTCCTGAGGCGCCGGCTCCCGCTCCTGGGGGACGCTCTCGCACGCTGGGCCCCAGGCTTCCACAGGGCTTCGCATTTTCTAACCAGTCCTCGCCGTGGCCTCGGCCACTTGGCTAACGTCCCCCCTGTCCCCTCTGAGCTTTCTTCAGAGCAGTGGCGCATCTGATGTTGCCCCACACCCCCCCTTCCCCCCCACGAGGAGCCTAAGGGGGAGCCCCTAAAGGGCAACAGCCTGGACGCCCACCAAGGAGACGATCGAGCTCGGACCGAAGCCAGCGGGGTACCAGACAGGAGGGGAGCACCTCCGAGGGCCAGGACATTGTCTCCCTTCCTCTTCACCACAGTCCATGGACGATAAAAGAGCTGTCAGTAGTCTCCCTTCTGGAAACTGGAAGGATCCGCGTGGAGCTCAGGCACGTGGCCGAGGGTCACCCTGCATGGGGCAGCCCTGCGCTGGAGGCAGGGGCCGAGCTGTGAGGAGGCCGGACCATGCAGGGGTGCTCTGGGGGCGGGGGGAGCCCTGGGCCTGGTCTAGGCCCCGGGGGCGGGTGCAGCCCCAGGCCTCTGGGGCTCTGATTCCAGAAACTTCCATCCTGCTTCTTTCCAAATGCTCTCTACCTGGCCCCGGCCACAGTGGGCCCGTTCCACTAGACAAACCGAGCACACCCCGTGGCAGAGGGGAAGGAGAAAAGCCTCCAAATCTAGCACCAGCCTGGGCCATCCGACCCCGAGAGCCAGGCTTCTTCTGCCCACGGGGCCTTTTCCCAGCAACCAGCCGCGCGGCCTGAGGAGTGGCGGGTCCTAGGGGCTGCTGAGCAGCATGACATCCTGAGGAGCACCCCCCCCCCCCAACACTTCATACAGCCCCCTGCATGGCTTCGACTGGTGGATTCAAACTCAGCTGCTTCAGTCACAAGTTACTCCTAAATGGGATTTTTATTACTAAAAAGCAAAATGCCTAGAGCCTAGGGTCACGATCCAGTATTACAGTCTACCCTGCCACGTTAGTAATCACCGTAGTCCCATTATAACAGCAATTAGAAAACCAAGCAAGTGTTTCTTTTGGTGCTTGCTCTTTGGCATTGTTGTTTTTCCCTCTGCCCACGCTTTAAACCCCTGCCCGACAACGTTACTTATTTACACTGAGGCAGGGGTGGGCCCGAGCATCTCTCCGTGCCTCGAAAGGACGCGTTTGCTTTATGCTCAGTGGAGTCGGGATGCAGGATTCCTTAGCCCTTGGGAGAGGTTTCAAACAACAAGAAACAAAGGGCTTCCTAAATCCATCAGAGATGTGGAGGGGGTCATGGGTGGTACTTGAATTAAGACCTGGATGGTGGGGGATCCCTGAGTGGCCTGAGTATCCCTGGGTAGCGCTTGCCTTCAGCCCGGGGTGTGGTCCTGGAGTCCTGGGATCGAGTCCCGCATCGGGCTCCCTGCATGGGGCCTGCTTTTCCCTCTGCCTGTGTCTCTGCCTCCCCCGCCCCCATGAATAAATAAATTAAAAATCTTAAAAAAAAAAAAAAGAGAGAGAGAGAGACCTGACTGACTTCTTTTGAATACCTCTGGCCTCAGAATAAAGCTGTGATGTTCCTCCCCCACAGACCCCTCGAGCCAACGGAAGCCAGGCTCTGGTTGGTCATCCCTGAAGCCGTGGATCTCATCCAGCAAGGGAGGCTGTGCCCCCAGCGGAACGTGTGGGCTCTGCAAGCGTCCGGCCCCCTGGGGTCCCCGGGGTCCCACCTTCCTAGCAACATCCAGATGTGTCATCATTCCAGGAGTCTGATTAGCTGTAGGACGTGCTATTTCCTTGTTCCCAGGATTCATCTGTGTTAACTCCGCTGCTAATTGGCTTTGTATCTGGCAGCGGTGACATCGAAAAAAAGGTTTTGTAGTCAATTATGTTCTCCCGGAACACACAGGAAGGGTGTCCTGTCAACGCTGAGGGGGTCCCTACCTTAATGAGCCGCCCCAGACAAAGGCACAAAAGGACATTATGGTCCCTGAGCACCTGTCCTTAGTGGCTTCTGTAGAACAAGAAACTGAAGCTCTATCTGGGCCCTGCGTGCACGGGCTTTGCTGCACTTTCAAACGGCCCGTTTCCCGTGCCGCGCATCCCGTGGCGTGTGATCAGAGTGTGATCAGGTGTGTCAGGGCCACTTGGAAAAATCGTCCCCGAGGAAATGAAATGTGCAAAGGCCCTTCCTGCAGCCTGAGGATGGCAGGTTGGGTTTTACTGCACCGAAGCCGGGGAAACGGACACTTAGGGTCCCCGCCGCCCCCAGAACAGCCGCACGCACGGCCCACACCTGGAGGAAGAGAAATGGAATTCTTCCCGCAAGTTCTTTTTCGGGCCCAGAACAAATCATTCTTCCACTGTTTTAACATCCTGAGTGTGGGTGGAAGCAATGCTTACTTACGTCTTATGGAAAAGATGGGGTGTTTATAGAAGCAGCATCTAGCCAACCGGGGTGATCGCCGGGAGGCCCAGTGCTCACGCCCGGAAACAGCAAGGCCTCGGCTTTTTTTTTTTTTCCTCCTCTTGCTTTGGGTCTTAGTGGGTCAATTTCTGCTAGTTTTTTTTTTTTTAATTCTTTTTTTTTTTTTTTTTTTATTTATGATAGTCACAGAGAGAGAGAGAGAGAGAGAGGCAGAGACACAGGCAGAGGGAGAAGCAGGCTCCATGCACCGGGAGCCCGATGCGGGATTCGATCCCGGGTCTCCAGGATCGCGCCCTGGGCCAAAGGCACGCGCCGAACCGCTGCGCCACCCAGGGATCCCAATTTCTGCTAGTTTTTTAGAACGCGGGGGGTTGCCAGTCCTCTGCCTGGAAGACCCGGAGGCGCCTCCCGGCCGCAGGGGAACCGAAAAGCAGGGAAAGCTCCACAGGAACTGCTCAGACCGCCCGGGGCCTGGAGCGCCTGCGAGGGGGCGGCGGGCTCTGGGTAGGGCCACCCCTGAGCCGGTGCCTGAGGCCGGGCCCCTGCAGGTGACACGGTGCCCCTCCGTGTCCCCCTCCCGCCGTGGGACCTGGGCCGCACTCGTCCTGCCTCGCAGCCTGCACGTTGGGGAGGAGCTGAGGGGCGAGGGGCAGGCGGGGGCTCTGGGGCCGCAGGGCCCGAGGGGTGCGGGGGGTGCGCAGCGGCGGGGAAGGGCTGCGGGGCCAGGCTGCCGACCGCAGGTTCCTTCTGGGTGATGCTCCGAGCGCTTCGCCTCCGAATTGCCCCATCAGCGGGGAGCACCCCCCCCCCCATCTCCTGCCTAAGTGGATTCTGGAGAGGAGCCCGGCTCTGAGAAGGCACCTCTGGGAGCTCAAAGGCACAGCAGGAGCGCACCGAGCACCGCGGACCTGGGGCGGGGAGGAAACTGAGTCTTAGACACCAAACAGGAGACTTTAGGCCTCCAGATCAACTGTCCTGGCCTCCTCTCCCGGGGGGGGGGGGGGGGGGGGGGGCAGGAGGGCGGAGAGGGCCCCCACGCATGCACCTCGTTCTCTGGGTGGGAGGGTTAAACTTTACTCAAGTGTGAGAAATTGCAGGGCAGGTAAACACGGAGGGTGGGGCAGCCCGGTGGCCCAGCGGTTAGCGCCGCCTGCAGCCCAGGGCCTGACCCTGGAGACCCGGGATCAAGTCCCGCATCGGGCTCCCTGCATGGAGCCTGCTTCTCCCTCTGCCTGTGTCTCTGCCTCTCTCTCTCTCTCTCTCTCTCTGTGTCCCTCATGAATAAATAAATAAAATCTTAAAAAAAACAAAAACACGGAGGGCCACGGGTCCTTGTTGAGCCAGCGCTGCCTGGCGTGCTGAGTTTTTGCTTCAGTCCCAGTCTGCTCTGTCTCTCCAGCTCCCCACCCTCACCCCACATCTTCAGCCCCCACACCACCCCCATCCCCACCTCCAGGCCGCCAGGTTTTGCCCTCAGCCTCTCCTCCTTGAAGACATGGATTATTTTTCCCCCATACCAAGTCCCATCTGGTGATTCAGGCCATACTCCCAGGAAGCTGCCTGGTGTGTCCCTTAGAATGAACCCGGTTAGACTCCCACATTCTCACTTTCTTAGCTTACTTCCTCTGAATCTTTCTTTGCCCTTCCTAAGCCATCTGCGAGGTAGCAGATGATGAATCTGCTTCATCTCAGGGATGAATTTCTGTCTGCAAGGTATCAGTGCTCATGCGTCTAGTGCAAAAGAAGGCTCCAGTTTGGGGCAAAAGGGACACATCAGCCTGTGCAACTAGGGTGGACAGGGGTGTCTGTCCCAGAGCCAGGACCCTGCCAACACGCTCTAGGGTGACAGCTCTAATACACACACAAGAGCCTCCTAACCAACACGCTAATGAGCTGCCAAAATAGAAACAGATACAGAATGGAAACAGAGTCCTCCAAATTGGCCAGTTATTCTTCTCAAGGAAACATAAGCCGAAGACCCGTCTCTGGGAAATTATATTTTTAAGAGGCAGAGCTTGAGGGGCTGCCTGGGAAGGGTCAGATCCTTCAAACTTAGTCCAGAATTAATTGAATTAGACCAAGAACTGTCCTGGCTGGAATGAGACTATAGCAATCAGATCTCAAACTAGAGACCCCTGGTGGTGCATTTCTTCCCACCTAAGATGTGTCCTGAAAGCCCCCAGGGCAGGAGAAAGGGGAAGAGGCCAGGGACTGGGCCTGTCTGTCTAGACAGGAGGCTGTTGTTCGTCTGGGACAGGAGACGCCCTCCCTGTCATCCTCAGCCCCCTGCATAGTGAGGGCCTCACACTCAGAGGGGGCTTCCAGCGCCTGCACGGCCCAGGAGGAGGGTGGAGGCGAGCGCAGGTGCGCCACACTGCGAGCAGCGTGTCCAAGCCGGGAAGTCCCCGGACCCCCATCCCGTGCTCTGGGAGCGAGCTCAGGGTCCCCAGCAGCAGCCAAAGCTGCCTTTATCTTTCTTGAAACGAAAAACAGGCAACAGAAAGTTGAATTTCACAAACAACTTTAAATGCTTCTGAAAACAATTTTACAGAAAAATAGATAAAAGCAGTCTGTACAAAATTGGCACATTTTACGAGCCCATTAAGAACCCAAACTGGCTTTATTCCTGTGACATTTTGTGCGAATTAGAAAGGGGGAATAAAGCATTGCCTCACGTTGGGTTAGGAGGCCAAGTATCTGGAACTGTAAGGAATTTCCACATGCCCTCTGAGGAGCACGGCCTCCGACTCTGAGGGAGGACTTCCCATGTGGGCTCTCTCCTTCACCTCGCAGTCTCCCAGAGCTGGGCTTTTCCAACCGGTCTGCGGGTGACACGCTGGGGGTGGAGGAGGAGGAAGGTATGCCCAAGGGGCTGAGGAACAGTTCATAGGGACCAGGAACGGCACCCATCATTTGAGGTCTTGTATCTTAGACATCCACGTGAATTTTGCATCTGTATTTATTTTCACAGAAAAATCAGGCTTTAAGTTCTTCATTGGTTGGGCCCAGTCTGCAGTCCTACGAGTGGGCCACCTGGAGACAGGAACTAGAAGCCTGGACCAGGGTCAAGGGCGGAGGCTCTTCTCACAGGCAAGAACTGGACCCAAGCAAAGCTGCGTTGCCCCCAGTAGGCAGGCTGGTGGGGAGCAGAGGTACAGTGATGGGGTGCCAAAGGGTGGTCTTCATTAACGGTAGAGAGACTCAGGCACCAGGAGTCGGGAGGTGCCATGCCAGCTCAGGGAGAGCACTGGGGACAGTCTTGGAGGATGCCCTTATACCTCAGAGAGCTCCTGCCCAGGTGCAGTCTTTGCTGAGGTAGGAGGGAACTTCCTTAGTGGCTCCGCCCACATTCAGCTGGTCCAGGTTTTTCAAAATCTCGCCTAACAGGATGAGTCCCGTTCCCTTGGATTAGAGGTTTCCTTTTCCTTCTTCCAATAGTTCTTAGAGTTCCTGTCCAACCACAGAGGACGCAGACAGGAGACGAGAGCAGCAGGCTTTGTCCAGCCTCACCTGGTGGCCGGGTGGGGTCATGTCTCATCACTCTCCGAGGACCAGTGTCATCCTGCTTCTTCCTCAGCATCACCAGTTGGCTTCTGGCTGGAATTCTGACAGCTAAACAGACACACTTCTTGGTTTACAAGTTGTTATTCTATCACTGTAAGTATTAGTCAACATTTGGGTTTTAGTCATAACACTGCTAATGCATAATTTTGTTTGCTTCGCAGCAAATTAAATAAAGAACTGGCAGCACATTAAATAAATGGTTAAACTGATTAATTTTTTTCTCCAGGTCTTCAAGTAAAATCAAAGCTCCAGACAGATGCACATCTCTGTCCAGGAGCTCCAGGTACCCCTGAGGCCCACCAACCTGCCAGAGTCATGTCCACACTAAGCTCCTACCACCAACACACCGAGACGGCCCGCAGCCCACAGCAAGAACACACAGATGTTGGCAATCGAACCGGTCATGGCCATAGCACAGGCTGTTGTCCTTAAAATTAATATGACAGGGCAGCCCGGGTGGCTCAGCGGTTTAGCGCCGCCTTCAGCACGGGGCGCGATCCTGGAGATCCGGGATCGAGTCCTGCGTCAGGCTCCCTAATGGAGCCTGCTTCTCCCTCTGCCTGTGTCTCTGCCTCTCTCTGTGTCTCTCATTAATAAATAAAATCTTTTTAAAAAATTAATATGACAGATAAAATAGTACTTGCATAAAAGTCAGTCTCAGCTAGATAGGAGTCTAGCTAGGTAACACCTGAAGCCGACAAATGTCTTCATTTGTTGTAAGGCCTCTAACACAGAAATAAGGTGAAACCCCCTGAAGAGTCACGTGCGTCCAGATTCTCTGTCGCTGAGGTCCAGAACACTAAATAATTCTGTCAGTTGTGCAGAAGGCTCATCCTGTTCACCTGTAATTAGCTAAGTGCTCCCCAAACCAATTATTTGGGGAGAAGATGAGGCAAATGTGTCTGTAAACAGGATTACAGTGGGTCACTACGCTTGGGGATTTCGCTGACACGTCGCAGGCTTGCTTCTGCTCAAGAACCCGCTCGTACATTTATGTCTCTGTGGTTTTTGAACTAAACTGGAGCATGCTTAGATCAGTGCCATGTGCAGCATCCTCATGGGGTATTTCACTGACGTATCAGAAATTCTCTTTGACTTTTGCCAGATTTTTACCCCGCAGGATTCAGAAGGTTCCACCCACTTAGGAAAAGATAAAGGGCTGACCCCGAGATCACTAGCTCTCTGAGAGTTGGTCACTTTTTAGCCAAAGGGATGTTTGAGGCTTTGTGAGAATCAGGTCCGAATGGTTAGGAGTCAACTGAGGGGAAAGGGGGGCATTTGATTGAAAGACTCCAACAGTATTTTTGAATTCCTTGTATTGTCTGCTTTATGATATTCTGAGAGGCATGACAAACTTCTCTCTTTTTTTTTTTTAAGATTTTATTTATTTATTCATGAGAGGCACAGAGAGGGAGGCAGAGACATAGGCCGAGGGAGAAGCAGGCTCCATGCAGGGAGCCCAATGTGGGATCCTCATGACCCCAGGGTCACCACTTGAGCTGAAGGGAGACCTCAACCTTCAACCCAGGTGCCCCACAAACTTTTCCTTGGTAATTTCTGTTATTTTATTTTATTTAAAAAGATGTGTTTAAGAAAGTGTGTATGTGCAGTGGGGGGGGGGTGGCTAGAGAGAGAATCTGGAGCAGACACCCTGCTGAGCATGGAACCTGCATGGAACCTGTGATGGGGCTCGATCTCATGGCCCTGGGGTCACCACCTGAGCCAAACCCAAGCGTCGGCACTTGATCGACTGCACCACCCAGGCACCCCTTCTTTGGCAATTTTTAAGGTGAAAGTATTACTGTGCCTCTTATTTCAATAAATACAGTCACTCTCCAGCAAAATACAACATTTCAAAGGCTACATAGTTACTGATTTGGTTACATTTTTTTTTTTTGCCCCAGTGCATTAATCCCACTGTAAAATAACAGAAAAGTTCCACTGTGAAAAATGCATGCAAGGTGAAAAACAATGTTTAAGTAACCTTTATCCCAATGCGATTATTGCTTTGAGGAAAATCACCAAAAAACAGAATTTAAAATTTTAAATTCCCTGTGTCTCTGCTGAGACAGACATTAGAAAATGCTGTAATATTAGTGCAAGCCTTTTCTGAAGTGAGTTCTTTATTAATTTTATTTTTGATAATTCCTGTCACTGTGTCAACACTAGAACATTCTTGGTCCAAATTAAAACTAATTAAAAGTTATTTAGGGAACACAAGTGAATAACAATGTTTAACAGTTAGCACCTCTCAGAATAGAAACTCAAGCAGCTGACAAGATGGAAGCTGAAAAACACTCATGATTTTGACTCCTTCAGAGCACAGCAAAAACTGGTTTGCTTATGTAACCGATGTAAACCCAGGCTCCTACCCGGTCTGGTCTTGGCACTGGTTCAGACCTGCAGAAAAACAGAAATGAAAACAATTCGAATCTTTCTGCCTCCTGAGAAGATGCCAAAGGTAGGAGGTGTGTTTTAAATATCCAGCAAACTCCTAAAGAGACTGTTGGCACTTGTCTCTCAGTCTCTGGTTCTCTGACCAGCTCTCCCCCTTCTGTGTCCCCTCCTGCTCCAGAGACCCAGCCTGAGGCTTCCTCCCACTCCCTCTTTTCTCCTTTTTTTTTTTTTATAGATTTTTATGTATTTATTCATGAGAGACACACAGAGAGGCAGAGACACAGGCAGAGGGAGGAGCAGGCTCCACGCAGGAGCCCGATGTGGGACTCGATCCCGGGACTCCAGGGTCACACCCTGAGCCGAAGGCTGACACTCACCCACTGAGCCACCCAGGTGTCCCCCACTCCCTCTTTTCATGTGTCCTTTACCCTGGCGTCCCAGGCCTCCGTTTTCCCTCCGATTGCTAGTTCCCGGGATCTGGGTGACAAAATTGAAAACACACCCTCGTTAGAGGCGGAGGGTAGGGATAGAGCACATTCGCTTTGGCATCCCACCCATTTATTTGTGTCCATCCCAGAGAATATGAAAAGCCGACTGCAGAAGAATTTGGCCACCCAAGCATTTCCTGAATTAGTCAGGGGGCTAGACCCCGGAGCTGCAGGGGGCCAAGGCCCTGCGAGCTCTGCTTTGTCTCGCAGCCACAGCTCACACTTGGCGGTGACTCCGCTGTGTCAGAAACGTACCAAGACGACATATACCGTGATTGGGTTCTCAGATGTTTCTTCTTCTTATACTTTACATATTTATCAAATCTTTCACTCAAGCTTTCTTTTTTTTATTTTTTTAAGCTTTTCTTTTAGAAGGACAGTACACACACACACACACACACACACACACGGTTTTTTTCTTTTAAGTCACAGTGCAGTTCTAGATGAAGCAAGGCTGGGGAACAAGAAGCTCCACCCTTAGGGCACGTGGTCCCCTTCCACCTTCTCCCCCCTGCCCTGCTCTCGTGGCCGCCTCCCAGGGGCTTCTTGGAGCACAGTCAGGACTATGAGTGTACAGATGGAGCAACATACTTAGAATCCGAAATAGCAGACTCCTGCCCTGGTAAGCTCTGCTACTTACAACCTAAGTGGCCTTGGCCACCGTGACCCCACCACCCACCGGGCTGCTGTGACACTGAACTGGTACACATCAGGTTCTCACCAAACGGTGACTTCCTCCCTATCTTTAGTCTCAAGGGAACAAAGAAGAGACTAAAGGTAGGGGGACAAGGGCAAATCCATCCCCGCCACTGGAAAAAAGCGGCACCAAGATGGGGTGACCCATGGTAGGTGGGCTGCAATCTGTTTGGTAGGTCCCAAGAGGCATTTCCGTAATCCGATGATTACAGATCCAGTACAGCTGTACGAACCTACCAGCCTGGGGGCGCCCGGGTGGCTGGTTAAGCATCTCCTTCAGCTCAGGTCATGACCCCAGGATCCTGGGATCGAGCCCCACGGCAGGCTCCCTACTCAATGGGGAGCCTACTTCTCCCTCTCCCTCTGCTGCTCCCCCTACTTGTCCTCTCTTTGTCAAATAAAAAATAAAATCTTTTTTTTAAAAAAAAAGCATCAGCCTGTCTGCATAGCGCTGAGCTGGGCTGAAAAAAAAAAAAAAAGAATTCACAGAAATGGATTATTTCAGACACACTGAGACTGTGACAGGCAGGTCACTTGATGTGAACTGGATAAAATCTCCGAGACTGAAGAAGTCCGGATTTTCAAATGAAGGTTTTTGGCTCTTGAGCTGCCCAGTGGAGAGTTCCTTGGAAATGTAAATACTGGAACATGAAAAGGCACAGTTGGACTCTCTTAGGGGCTGAGACCTGACCCCTCTTTCTTGACACTTGTTGGGGGAGACCCCCGCTCCAGGAGTCCCCGAGAATGCACCTGAGCAGCCTGCCTCCCCGGAAAGAGCCTGCCAGGCGGGCCTGCAGGGCATTTTCGGGGGAACGGCCAGACCGAGCCCAGGGAGACAGCCCAGGGCAACAGGCGGGGCCCAGCCCAGCTGTCCCTCCGCTGGGCTCCGCTGTCACTTCAGTAACCGACTGTTGCCACCTGCTGGCCGCTGGAGCAAGGTGCCCGGCGCCGGAGAAGGCAGGGTTTGTTGGGCGAAGGGGTGGCCGGGCTGCAGCGGGGAGCTGCACCAAAATGTAGAGGCGGACTGAGTGTTTCCCCCAAACACGGGACCTGGGGAGGATGGATGGCCATTCCACGCGTTAGGCCACACGAGGAGGTGGACTTTTATAAAAGGCATAACCTCACGCATGCATTAGTCAACCACAGACACTTTTATAGCTGAATACCTGGTACCCCGCAAGGCACTCGGGGTGACTGAGAGTCCGGCTCATTCTGCCCCCACATTAGTCATTCACTCGCCAACCCTGCTCTAAGGGCAGGCCTGGGCCAGGAGCTGGGCTGGAAGTGGAGAGCGAAACAGGTGCTGTCCCCCACCCCCCCACACACACACACTGGTCTGCTGCCTGGTGGCAGAGACAGACAGTAAGCAGATAGTCCCACAGATACACGTAACAGTATGCAACAGGCATACAATAAAAATATATCTGTGATCAAGGATTAGCCTAAATGACTTTGATCGATTCTACAATGGACATTTGGGCTATTTGATATGCATTAAAATTATTTAAAATGTGTCACCCTTTGACCCAGCAATTCCACTTTTAGGAGCTTAACCTAAGGCAACAATCAGAAAATCAGACTGATATATAAAGATGTTCCCTGCATGATTGTTTAAAGAAGTGAAAAAGAAAGAGGCCCCTGGGTGGCTCAGCGGGTGGGCGTCTGCCTTCAGCCCAGGGTGTGATCCCGGGGTCCCGGGATCGAGTCCCACATCGGGCTCTCCGAACAGGGAGCCTGCTTCTCCCTCTGCCTGGGTCTCTGCCTCTCTCTCTGTGTCTCTGGTGAATATGTAAAAGTGAAAAAGTAAAAATAAAAAAAGGAAACCATCCAAAGAGCCAATGATAAGGGGCTGGTTAAACCAATTATGGTACCCTCAAAACCCAGAATATTCTGGAGCCATTAAAAATGACAATGTAAAAAAAAATGACAACGTAGAGCCACACTATTTATTATAAACGTTGTAAGTTCTAGAGAGGGATGTATAGTAAACTCCACTTTTGAAAACATTTTTATGGGTGTTTTCTTCTAGCGCCCTATGGCAAAATCAATTTATTTGATTGTTACTGTTGGGTCATTATGATTATCATGCATCTATGCTGTTATTTTTCCCATCCCTCCCCTCCATGGCGCACAACAGAAAAACTTCTGTCGGCTGTATTCCCCCCCCCCCACCCTATTTCTTTGCTCTAATTCCTCCCCTCTTAAACCTACTCCAGTCAGGTTTTGTATGTGTCAAGGTCACCAGGGGCTACTCTACTGCTAAAACGGAGTCATTTCTGTCCTCCTGTCATGAACTCCTTCAGCAACAGCGGCAGCTCCCTCCTCCTCGTATGAGTTCTTCTTCCTCTGGCTTCTAGAACTCCACCCTCTGGGATCTCCTGCCTCATGGCTTCTGCTTTCTCAGGCTTTCCTGCATTCCTCCTCTTCCTCCCAGGTTTGTTTTTTTTTTTTTTTACTGTGTGTATTTGACAGAGAGAGCATGAGCAGGGGGTGAGGAGGAACAGAGGGAGAGGAAGAAGCAGGCTCCCCATTGAGCAGGGAGCCCAACGTGGGTTCTATCCCAGGACCCCGGGACCATGACCCGAGCTATTGGCAGATGTTTAACCCCCTGAGCCACCCAGGCACCCCTATCTCTTCTCTTCCTGGCCCATACTTACTCCTTTGACCATACCCAGTCATAGTTTCAAGCACCATCTGCCCTAGCCGAGACCTCTCCCCTAAACTCCTGGCTCATAAATCCAGCTGCCTACTCAGGTTTCTCATCGCCATTCCAAACTCAGCGTGTCCCTAGCAGAACTTATGACCCTCCTCCCCATTTAACCCACTCCAGCCAGAGCCTGCCCTAATCCACTTGTTGCACCTACATCCTTCCCAGTGCTCAAGCCAGAACCCTGCAATTCATCTGCAATCACCCTCCTCTCTTTCTTTGGCATCCAGATCCAATCCTTCAGGAAATCCTTTTAGCCTTGTACTAAAATACATTTCCCCAATCCAACGACTTCTTGTCACCCTCACTGCAAGTTTCGCGGTCCCGTCTGCCACCAGCCTAGCACCAGGATTACTGCGGTGGCACCTCACATGTCTCCCCTACAGTCTCTTGCCGCCCCCGGAGCCAGAGTGGTTCCTTAATGATGTTCGTCAGATCACGTCACTCCTGGTCCAAACCCTGCAGAGGCCCCCAGTCTTGCACACAGTAGAAGTCTGTAAGACATGCAGGGTCCCCTCATTCCCAGCTGCTCTCAGACATCATCTCCCCGTGGCACACACACATATATATGTAAAACTGTTCATTTTCTGAACTAGAATACATTTTTCTTGAGGAACAGAAGAAATTTTGTCTGTTTACTGATGCATCTCAAATGCCTAGGATTGTGCTTAGTACACAGCAATGCCCAAGAAAAAAAATATTTATTTATTTATTTACTTACTTATTTATTTATTTGAGAGAGGAAGAGAGGGAGAACACAAGCAGGGTAGGGACAGAGCAGAGGGAGAAGCACACTCCCCACCGAGCCGGGAGCCCAACATGGGGCTTGATCTCAGGACCCTGGGATCATGACCTGAGCCAAAGGCTGACACTCACCAGACTGAGCCACCCAGGTGTTTCCAACTTTTTTCAAAAAAAAGTAATCCCCATGCCCAATTCAGGACTTGAACTCATGAACCCAAGATCAAAAGTCGCACATTCCACTACTGGGGCAAGCCAGGTGTCCCAGAAAGAAAAATTTTAATAAATGAATTTCATAAAGTATAGCAAAACCATCACATTGTATATTTTAAATATCTTACAATTTTGTCAATTGTACAGCCTCAATGAAGCTGAAAAAAGATTTTTATTCTCCTGAAGGTAGCATTTCCTTAACAGTCGTTAATCCATGAAAGCCTATAAATTAAAGAAATTCTTGACTTTAAGTAACACAAAGTAAGGATTAGGGATAGTGAAAAATGGGTGAATAAATAAATGAATGCGTGGAAAGGGTCTGAGCAGATTAAAACTAATCCTCTAACCATGAAAATTTCTAGGTAGAAGAATAATGGATAAACATTTTTCTTGTCATTCATCTGTTTTTAATTTTTCTATAATAAATTTGAATTACTTAAATAAACATTTTGAAAAAATAGGTTTACTATTGAGGATAACAAGTTTTAACATACATTTATCTATCTATCTATCATCTATCTATCTCCAGTTTCAACTGTTCATCTATAGAAGAGGATTGGTAAGATGGTAGAAATGTGGGAAAGGCACCCATAAACATTACTGTGCAGCCATTACGAGGCCCCTGCCCAGACAGTGGGAGAAAGTCTATCTTGAGTCTCCAGAAGCCGACCCCAGAAGGGGTTTATTTGCGGGGTACGCAGTGAACAAGTGAGGCAGAGAAAAGAAGGAAGCCAAGGTAGGGAGGGCTGTCCAGCCATTTCCCCCACGGGCAGTGGGGACTCAATCCCACGGATGAACTCTGAGCTACAGCATAGAGCATGCCTCAGTTTCCTCATCTGAAGGGTGAGAAAACTGGGGTATTTGTCCACCTACAGCAGTTGAGGGCTGTTTCTGGAGCCATTACTGCCCTTGCACTTCCAATGTGTCCCCTGAATTCCTATAACCAGAGAAAACAATCCCTTGAGTAGGTGTTGGCAGTAGGCAGAGTTTTCAGAGTAGAAGTGAAAGACAAGGGGATAGAGGGCAGGGGAGGGAAGGCCCTGAGAAGGTCGGCTACATGCTTCCTTGATTAGACGCTGACTTTGCTCTCTGGGAGGAGCTCCCCTTGTCTTTTGTTTTCTGTGGCACCTCACTAGGCTCCTGTGAGGTTCTTGCTCATTCATTCACCTCCATGGCCACATCTGAAGTGGTCAGTGGGGAGAGTGCCCTCTCCTGGGAGTCTGTGCAGCTGTTGTAGCATGTTTGGGTGTCCAAGGACTGTTTTAAGGCCTGAACAACCTAAGTTTTCTAGTCTGGGTTCAAGAACTCTTTGGCAATACAATCCCTTCCAACACTTATTAAACTTCTGAAATATTTGTTTTCCATGATTTCCGTGTGCCAGTACGCACAAACAGGGTTCTTCACTAGACCTAACTCTCAAGCCTGATTTCCTTCTTTGCATCCTAACCCCCAACTTAATGGGGGTTCCTCTCCTTCAACGTAATGGCAACCACCTTGAAACTACCTGGAGAAAAAACAGTTTTGAGTGTGAAGAAAGCATCCTTGAACTGCAGTGGTGAAACTACCTGCTTAAGAACTCCTAATGGGCTTTTGGTGCTCAAAGTTCTATGTTAGCACTTATATTTTGGGGTTCAAAGCAGAAGACTCCAAATTTCTGGACTCATTCTATTCCCTTTCATTTCTCCTCTTAAGGCAGCCGATTTTCGCCTGAGCTTGACTCATACTGATACACTAAGCAAAGCAAAAAGAACCAGTGTGCACTATCTTTGGGTTTTCCAACCTCTTTTAGGGCAGTGGCTCAGTAGACATTTTGCTCACAAAGCAACAGAGGACAATGGTTTTATTAAATAATTTGGGTTTTCATCTTTTCAGCCTCCAATACCAATCTTCTTGCCTTCCTCTGCAGTGCTATGTATTTTAGGGGTTTTTTGTTTTGTTTTGTTTTTGTTTTTGTTTTGTTTTTTGTATTTTAGGTTTTATTCTTAACCCCAAGATCCCAGTTGAAGAGAGTAAATTTTGTAATACTAATAACACTAGCTACTGTATAAATGAACCCAAGAATTTCAATGGCTTCAACCAATGAAAATTTTGTTCTCACTCATGAAAAAGAGCTGGGTGGTGACAAGTCAAAGGGTACCCTCCTCCACGAAGTCATTCAAGGATCCAGGATGTCGACAGTCCCATCCAACATGTGGTTTCCAATGGGGTCATGTCCATTCTAGCTGGTCAGAAGACTAAAGAGCACAAGCTTAAAGATGGCAGAGAAGGAGGAGCCTGAGCTTATCTCATCCCATGGACACAATTAGATAACATCCACATTGCTGTAAATAAACCAGAAAATGATCCAAAGACCAACAGAACAGACTCTCCACAGTTAAATGTAGAGAAGAGGCCACATCAAAGAAGATAGGAAGGGCAGAGATGTGTTGGGAGCCAAAAGAACCCTTGTAATTGCCCATAGGAGGGAGAGATGCTGCTAGCATGGAGAGAGGAGAGAGACAGACCCTTACCCCAGGCACCCCAGGTATGGCTTGTGGAAGACAAATACCCATAACATTTGGCTTTGAAGGCCAATGGGGCCTGGTTTCATGAGTGTTTTTTTTATAATCAGTGGAACTTAACACCTGGAACTTTAAAAAATCAGTGGGCTTCGTTCTGGCAGAGCTAGTAAAGTGACAGGAAACTGAGTCCCCTCCCTTAAAGAGGCAGCAAAACAAACATCCCTGTGGAAACACAGCGTAGAAGCAGCAGTTGGAAAATGCCTGGGGTATATAGGAGGGAGACTGGTTTACTAATCTCAGAGCGTGCGCTAGAGGGGCAGGGACTTTAGGAGACTTCTCCAAGAACAAAAGAGCTGATGGACACCATTTCCCTCCCCTACAGCCCAAGCTAACTAGATACACAGACACCTGTGGGAACCAATACAATGCCAACCCTTTCCACTTAGCTTCCTAATAGTACACCCTGCCCCTATGCTCTCCTGCAGACTTGCCCCCTCCACCCCAGCCTGGGCAGTTCTCCCAGGCAGATGCAGCTCCCCTCCCACAGCAGACCAGTGCAGACCTTCTGGCACTGTATGCCCTGCCCCCAGGTTCTCCTCTGGACCTGTATCCTCTGATATGCCTTTGGCCAAAGCCTTCTGGCACTGTATGCCCTGCCCCCAGGTTCTCCTCTGGACCTGTATCCTCTGATATGCCTTTGGCCAAAGCCTATCCAAAGCAGTTCCACAAGCCTGGCAATGTGCAAGCAGCCCCAGCAGGGGCCAACACCACTCCAGAATAGGCAGGGGGGTGGGTAATCACACATACCAGTCAGATTGCAACCCCAGCAGTGGGTTGAGGGCAAACAGTCGGTCTAACTGTAGGCCTGGCCCACCAACAAAAGCTTCTCAGGAGCCAACACAGGGAAAGTTCCTTGCATTTTGGGGCTACCACATCTCTGGCAAATACCTAGTCTGACTTAACTCAAGCCCAAGGTGGCCCCAGACTGGCCAACTAACACAGAGACCACACTTTATCCAAAATGGGCAGAGAGTCATCGCAGATGGCTGGACTGAAGGCAAATATAGCTCAGCCACAACAGTGGGGTGCACATAACACTCATGTGAGAAACCCCCAAAGTACCAGGTTCTGGTGAACATGGGACACTGAACTGCAGGACACTACAGGATCTTTTTGTAAGGCCACTATTTTCTTTTCTTTTTTTTTAAGATTTTATTTATTTATTCACAAGAGGCACAGGGAGAAGCAGGGTCCATGCAGGGAGCCCCATGTGGGACTCCATCCTGGGTCTCCAGGATCACGCCCTGGACTGAAGGTGGCGCTAAACCGCTGAGCCACCCGGGCTGCTCAAAGGGCACTATTTTCAAGAGCAGGAAACACAGCTGACTTTCCTAACACATAGAAACAGGCACAGAGAATTAGATAAAATGAGGAAACAGAGGAATATGTCCCAAATGAAAGAACAGGGCAAAATCACAGCAAGAGAACTAAATGAAATGGAGACAGATAATAGTCTTGATAATTTCTTTTTTAAGATTTTATTTTTAAGTAATTTCTACACCCAACATGGGGCTCAAACTCATAACCCCGAGATCAAGAGTCACATGTTCTTCCAACTGATCCAGTCAGGTGTCCCAGATAGATCATTTAAATTAATGGTCATAAAGATACTCACTGGACTTGAGAAAAGAGTGGAGGACCTCAGTGAGACCTTCAACAAAGAGACAGAAAACATAAAAAAGAACCAATCAGAGATAAAGAACTCAATAACTGAAATAAAAAATACACTAGAGGGAATAGCAGATGAGAGGCAGCAGAAGAATGAATCAACAACCTGGAGGACAGGTAATAGAAAACAATCAAGCTGAACAGGAGACAGAAAAGTGAATAAAAATAAAAATAGGGACACCTGGGTGGCTCAGTGGTTGAGCGTCTGCCTTCGGCTCAGGTCGTGATCCAGGGATTCAGGATCAAGTCCCACGTGGGGCTCCTGTGAAGAGCCTGCTTCTCCCTCTGCTTGTCTCTGCCTCTCTGCCTCTCTGCCTCTCTCTCTCTCTGTATCTCTAATGAATAAATAAATAAATCTTTAAAAAAAATAAAAATAGATTAAGAGAACTCGGTGACACCATCAAGCATAATAATATTTGCATTACAGGGATCCTTGACGAAGAGAGAGAAAGGGGGACAGAAAATTTATTTGAAGAAATAATAGTTGAATTCTCAAATCTGGGGAAGGAAAAAGAACTCCATAACTAAGAGGCACAGCGAGTCCCAACAAAATCAATCCAAGAAGGTCCACACCAAAACAAATATCAATTAAAATGGCAAAAAGTACTAATAAAGAGAGAATTCTAAAATCAGTAGGAGAAAAGAAAACAGTTACATAAGGGAAAACCCAATAATGGTATTGGCTGATTTTTCAGCAGAAATTTTGCAGGTCAGAAGAGAGCAGAATGATATATTCAAAGTGCTAAACAAATACCAAAAAACCCTGAAGCCAAGAATACTCTATCCAGCAAGGCTATCATTCAGAATAGAGGTAGAGATAAAGAGTTTCCCAGATAATAAGCAAAAGTTAAAGGAATTCATGAATACTATACCAGCCCCACAAAAAATGTTAAAGAGAACTCTGTGAGTAGAAAGGAAAGACCATAAGCAAGAGTAAGAAAAGTAGGAAGCACAAAAGTGGTAAATTAAGTATATCCATAAAAATATGGATATTTTTATTTCACAAAATAAAAGAGCATAAAATATGACACCATATGCCTGAAACATGGCGGGGAGAGGAATAAAAACTTAGTGCTTTTAGAATGGGTGCAAACTTAAGCAACCATCAACTTAATATAGACTGCTATAGGCATAAGATGTTATATATAAACCTAATGGTAACCACAAATCAAAAAACAGTTAAAAATATGCAAAAAAATAGAAAGGAAACCAAATATATATCACTAATGAAAGCCAGCAAACTGTGAGAGAAGAAAGCAAGAGACAAAACAGAGAAGACCTATAAAAACAACCATAAAACAAGTAACACAATGGCAATAAGTACATACCTATCAATAATTACTCTGAATGTAAATGGACTAACTCTGAATGTGAATGTAATGTAAATGGGCTCCAATCAAAAGACATAGGAATGGATAAAAAAGCATAGGATAAAAAAGCTGCCTATAAAGACTCATTTCAGACCTAAAGATACATGCAGATTGAAAGTGAAGGAATAGGCTAAATGGGTGACAGGTATTAAGGAGAGCACTTGTGTTGAGCACTGGGTGTTATTTTTTTTTTTTTTTTAAGATTTTATGTACTTATTCATGAGAGACCCAGAGAGAGGCAGAGACACAGGCAGAAGGAGAAGCAGGCTTCCTGCAGGGACTCCGGGATCATGCCCTGAGGCAAAGGCAGCCGCTGAGCCACCCAGGCATCTCAAGCACTGGGTGTTAAACATAAGTGATGAATCACTAAATTCTACTCCTGAAAGCAATATTACAGTATGTCAACTAACTAAAATTTAAATAAAAAATTGGGGGGGGGCACCTGGGTGGCTCAGTGGTTGAGCGCCTGCATTTGGCTCAGGTCACATCCAGGGTCCTAGGATCAAGTCCCACATTGGGCTCCCTGTAGGGAGCCTGCTTCTCCCTCTGCCTATGTCTCTGCCTCTCTCTGTCTCTCTCATGAACAAATAAATAAAATCTTTAGAAAAATAAATAAATAAATAGGAAGAATAAATAAATGGAAAGGAAAAAAGTGAAGGAATGAAGGAATGGAAAAGCATTTATCATGCAAATGGAAGTGAAAAGGAAGCCGAGTAGGAATACTTACATTGGACAAAATAGACTTTAGGGACACCTGGGTGGCTCAGTGGTTGAGCATCTGCCTTCAGCTCAGGGTGTGATCCTGGAGTACCAGGATCAAGTCCTGCATCAGGCTCCTTGCATGGAGCCTGCTTCTCCTATCTCTGCCTTTCTCTCTGCCTCTCTGTGTCTCTCATGAATAAATAAATAAAATCTTAAAAAAAAAGAAATTTAAAAAATGGACTTTAAAACAAAGACTAACAAGAGACAAAGAAGGACACTACATAATCATAAAAGGAACAATCCAATAAGAAGATTTAACAATTGTAAATATTTAGGCACCCAACATGGGAGCACCCAAATACATATAGCAGCTAATAAAAAATGTAAAGGAAGTGAGTGATGGTATCAGAATAATAGTACAGGACCTTAACACCTTCCCTTACATCAATCGATATATCATCTGGAGACAAAATGGATTAAAAAAACTGTAGCTTTGGACCAGGTATATTTAACAGATATATTCAGAACATTTCATCCTAAAACAGTGGGACACACATTCTTTTCAAGCATACATGGAATATTCTCCAGAATAGATCCTATCTTAGGCCACAAAACCAGTGTCAACAAGTTCAAAAAGATTGAAGTCATACCATGCATCTTTTCTGACCACAACACTATGAAACTAGAAATCAACCACAAGAAAAAAAATCTACAAAGAACACAAATATATGGAGGTTAAATAACATGTTACTAAACAACGAGTGGGTCAACTAAGAAATAAAAGAAGAAATCAAGAAATATGTGGAGATAAATAAAAATGAAAACACAACAGTCCAAAATCTTTGGGATGCAGTAAAAGCTGTTCTAAAGGGGAAGTTTACCACAATACAAACCTATCTACCCTGAGGAGCAAGAAAAATCTGAAATAAACAATCTAATCTTAAACCTAAAGGAGCTAGAGAAAGAAGAACAAACAAAACTCTGAACCAGTAGAAGGAAAGAAATAATATTCGAGCAAAAATAAATGAAACAGAAACTAAAAAAAAGAAAAAAAAAAGGAAAAAGAAAGAAAAAGATTGATGACACCTGGAGCTGGTTCTTTGAAAAGATCAACAAAATTGATAAACCTGTATACAGACTCATCAGAAAGAGAGAAAGAATGAATGAATGAACGAACGAGCAAGCCAGCCCAAGTAAACAAAATCAGAAATGAAAACGGAGAAATAACTGATACCAGAGAGATACAAGGATTATAAAAAAAATATGAAAGATTACCTATCAACAAATTGGAAAACCTAGAAGAAATGGATAAATTCCTAGAAACATGTAAGCTCCCAAAACTGAATCAAGATAAATAGAAAATTTGAACAGATTACTAGCAATGAAATTGAATCAGTAATCAAAACTCCCAAGAAACAAAAGTCCAGGACCAAATGGCTTCACAAACAGATATTTATTTATTTGCTTATATGGGGGAGGTGGGTTGAGGCAGAGGGAGAGAGAGAAAGAGAATCTCAAGCAGGCTCCACCCCCCCAGTGCAGACCCTGATGTAGGGCTCCATCTCATGACCCTGAGATCATGAACTGAGCTGAAATCAAGAGTTGGATGCTTAACCGACTGAGCCACCCAGGTGCCCCTGGATACAAATATTTGCAAACAATCAATATGATACACCATATCAACAAGAGAAATGATAGAGGCACATGGATGACTCAGTCGGTAGGGCATGTGACTCTTGATCTCAAGGTTTTAAGTTCAAGCCCTATGTTAAGTGTAGAGATCATGTAAAAATAAAACCTAAAAAAAAAAAAAAAAAGACAAGACAAAGAATTAAAACAACATGATCATTTCAATAGATGCAGACAAAGCATCTGGCAAAGTACAATATTCATTCCTGATAAAAACCCTTAACAAGGGCACCTGTGTGGCTCAGTTGGTTAAGTGTCTGCCTTCTGCTCAGGTCATGATCCTGGGGTCCTGGGATCAAGTCCTGCATCAGGCTCCTGCTCAGTGGGGAGTCTGCTTCTCCCTCTCTCTCTGCCCTTCCCGCTGCCTATCCTTGTGCTCTGTCCCTCTCTCAAAAAGATAAATAAAAACCCTTAACAAAGTTAGTTTAGAGGGAGCATACCTCAACATAATAAAGGCCATTTATAAAAAGCCATAGCTAACGTCATACTTAATGGTGAAAAACTGAGAGCTTTTCCCCTGAGATCAGGAATTAGACAAGGATATCCACTCACCACTCTTTTTTTTTTTTTTTCAAGTAGGCTCCATGCTCAGAGCCCAACAAAGGGCTTGAACTTAAAACCCTGAGATCCAGACCTGAGCTGACATCAAGAGTCAGACACTTAACTGACTGAGCCATCCAGGTGCCCCCATTCTCACCTCTTTTATTCAACATTGTAACAGACATCCTAGCCACAGCAATGAGACAAGAAAAATAATAAAAGGCATCCAAATTGGTAAGGAAGAGGTAAAACTTTCACTATTTGCAGATGACACGATATTATGTATAAAAAACCCTAAAGGCTCAACCAAAACACTACTGGAACTGATAAAGGAGGGGTGGCTCCCTCTGCCTTCAGCTCAGGTCATGATTTCAGGGATCCTGGGATTGAGCCCTGCATCAAGCTCTCTGCTCAGTGGTGAGTCTGTTTCTCCCTCTCCCTCTGTGATCTCTCTGGCTCTCACTCTCTCTCAAATGAATACATTAAAAAAAAAAAAAAAGAACTGATAAAGAAATTCAGTAAGGTTGCAGGATACAAAATCAATATACAGAAATCCATTGCATTTCCATACACTAATAATAAAATAGCAGAAAGAGAAATTAAGAAAACAATCTCATTTATAATTGCACCAAAATATTAAAATACCTAGTAACAAAATTAATCAAGGAGGTACAGATCTGTACTCTGAAAACTATAAAATATTGATGAAAAGAAATTGAAGATGACCCGAACAAATGGAAAGATATTCCATGCTCATGGATTAGAAGAACAAATATTGTTAAAATGTCCATACTACCCAAAGGAATCTCAATACAATCCCTATCAAAAGTACTAACAGAATTGTTGACAGAACAAATAATACTAAAACTTGTAGAAACCACAAAAGATCCTGAATAGCCAAAGCGTCTTGAAAAAGAAGAACAAAACTGGAGGTATCACAATCCCAGGTATCAAGATCTACTACAATGCTATAGTAATCAAAACAGAATGGTACTGGCACAAAAAGAGACACCTAGAGCAGGAGAAAAGAATAGAGAGCCCAGAAAGAAAACCATGATTATATGGTCAATTAATCTTCAACAAAGGAGATAAAAATATGTAGTGGGAAAAAGACAGTCTTCAACAACTGGTGTTGGAAAACCTGGGACTGCTACTTGCAAAAGAATGAAACTGGACCACTTCCTTACACCGTACACAAAAAATAAACTCAAAATGGATTAAAGACCTAAATGTAAGACCCGAAACCATGCAAATACTAGAAGAGATTGCAGGATTTTGACATTGGCCATAGCAACAATTTTCTGAATATGTCTCCTGAGGCAAGGGACACAAAAGCAAAAATAAACTATTGAGACTACATCAAAATAGAAAATTTCTGCACAGCAAAGGAAACTAATAAAACTAAAAGACAACCCACTGAATGGGGGAAGATATTTGTAGGTGACATATCTAAAGAGTTAGTATCCAGGGTCATCTGAGGGGCTCAGTAGTTGAGCATTTGCCTTTGGCTCAGGTCATGATCCTGGGGTCCTAGGATGGAGTCCCGCAACAGGTTCCCCATAGGGAGCCTGCTTCTCCCTCTGCCTGTGTCTCTGCCTCTCTGTCTGTGTCTCTCATGAATAAATAAATAAAATCTTTAAAAAAAGAGTATCCAGAATATATCAAGAACTTATACAACACCAAAAAAACAAAAAACAAATAACCCAACGAAAAAGTGGGCAGAAGACGTGAACAGACATTTCTCCACAGAAGACATCCAGATGGCCATCAGATACATGAAAAGATGCTCAACATCAATCATCATCAGGGAAATGCAAATCAAAACCACAGCGAGATATCAACCCATACCTGTCATAATGGCTAAAATAAAAAAACAAACATAGGAACAATAGATGCTGGTGAGGATGTGGAGAAAGGGGGAACCTTCTTTCACTGTTGGTGGGAATGCAAACTGGGTGCAGCCACTGTGGAAAATAGTAAGGAGGTTCCTCAAAAAGTTAAAAATAGAGCTACCCCATGATCCAATAATTCCACTACTGGGTATTTACCCAAAGAATACAAAAACACTAACTCAAAAAGATACATGCACCCCTATGATTATTGCAGCATTATTTACAATAGACAAATTATGGGAAGAACCCAAATGTCCTCTGATTGATGAATGGATAAAAAAGACACAGTAAATACACACAGGGAATGACATCTTACCATTTGCAATAACATGGATGGATCTAGAGGGCATAATGCTAACTGAAATAAATCAGTAAGAGAAAGATAAATAACATACGATTTCACCTATATGTGGAATTAAAGAAACAAACAAACAAACAAACAAAAAACGAACAAAGGGGGGAAAGAGACAAATCTCCGAAATGGACTCTTAAACGGACTCTTAACTGTAGAGAGCAGATGGTTACCTGAGGGGAGGTGAGTCGGGGGATGGGTGAAAAAGGTGAAGAAAAGAATACACTCACCGGGAGCACTGGGTAAAGCATAGAGCTGTTGAATCACAATATTGTATCCTTGAAACTAATGCTAACACTCTATGTTAATGGTTAAAATTTAAAAAGAAAAGACTAGAAGAGCACGGATGCGCTCTGCTGAGAGTTTTGTGAGTCTCAAAATTTCTCTTCACATTTCTTCTAGAACTCAATCACACGGCCCCATCTATAAGCAAAGAGCCAGGTGGAAGGATGGATTTTCTGGCTAGACAGTCCAAGTGCAATACTTTGGAAAGGAGAGAACTAAATTTTAGTGGATAGTGAGCTGTTCTCCCACAATTTAAACAGAAAAAAACCCCACAAATAATGTCCATTTGCAGCTCTCTCCTGCAACCTTCCAAGCCTTTTCTCTAATGCTCCATGTGGACTCACCAGAATGGGCGGACTTGTCAGGACGCTGTCCTTGGACTTGAGATGAGGGACCTGATTCAATCTGGGAAAAAGGAAGGAACAGGCAGGGTCTCCTCAAATAAGTGCTTCCTTCCCTGTTTTGGTAAAAATACTTCTCAGGCTGAGCAATCAATCACTAACTGCTGGCTTTCAGAGTGGTGGTTGTTTTTTTTAACAAAGAAATTGAAGAGCTGAACCACTCTACTCTTTGCTTCCCTGAGAGAGAGGAGGCAGAGAATGGATGGAAGAGAGTAGAAGCCTGGAACTAATGCTTATTCAATGGGACACTTTGCCGCTAATTACGCTTCACTTGAATAACAGTACGTGGGAGGTGGGCAGTTTGCTCCAGCTAATGGTGCACCATGGGACAGGTATTGCCTGATGCGGGGAGGGAGGCTGGAACAGCCACCCCAGGGGCCCATAAAACCAGTTTTATGGAAGAAGCCACCTTTGTTAAAAACCAACCCCAACCACATGTGGAATTCTCCGATGGTAGATTCGGCACCCACCACACTCTTCTCAAATTCATTCAGTACAAAAGGCCCATGGGCTCCGAGTCTAGAATGAACATTCGTCCTATCCTATATGTAGAATGTAGACTTCTGTGATTTAGGATGATCAGTGTTTTACACAAACAGCTGAGTATCTACTGAGACCTAGAGACCCTGATCCAAATCATTCCACATAGATGAGGGTCTGGTTTATACAAAAACAGAGGGGGTTGCTCACTATTTAAAGCAATCCATTCCCTACTATAGGTTTGGTTTTTTTTTTTTTTTTTTATTATTAAATCTAACTCATGGTGCATTTAAAACACAATGCGGTTCACACTCAACGCGTCAAGGGTATAGCAATCATGTAAAGTGAGGCACCCTGTAACACTGTTAGCCCTCAGCAACTCCCCGGGCTCCAAGGCCCTGGGCAGCCCAGCTGTCACTGCCACAAACAGGTGGTGTAAAACAATAGCTCCACTGAGTCGACTCACTTTCCAAACCCTCCAGCAGCCAAGCTTCCAGCCAGAGAGTGCCTGCGAGCAGCACAAGCCACCGCTCTGACCCCAGTCCACACCGGCGTCCACGGCCCATGGAGCCCTGGCCGCTTCTCCTGCTCCTTGGGCTCTGCTCAGGTAAGTGCCAGGGCTGAGGGGCTCTCCAGTGAAGCATCAGAAGTCCCCAGGCCAGTTTCTTGCTTCTTTGATGGGAACACAGAATGGCAGGGCTGTATCAGCCCGAGGCTCCTCTGTCAGTTTTTCACTCCTGCTGGCTTGATTCAGTTTGTGGATAAAGATTGCTAGTTGGTGTTATCCCGTTAAAATAGGAGCTGCCAGGTCAAAGTCTATAAAGTGGACATGAAGATCTCTCCCTCCATCAGTGTCTGGCATCGACTCACCCAGCTGATCAGACTCAGCACCCCTTCCACCCTCCCAGAGCGGTTTTCATATTTGAACAACTATAGGGACTCAGAGTGGCATCTTTTAATTACAGACAATATGGTGAACAAGTCCTTTTGCTGCTCTGGGAGATTTCTGATCATGAAGAGGACTGATTGACAGCTACATGTGCCAGAGAGAGAAACCTATGAATAATTGCAACTAAACTCTTTCCATAAGAGATTAAATATTTGGTCTTTTTTTTTTTTTTTAACTTCTGAAGCTTAAAAAAAAAGTTCGTATGAATGCACTTCTGCCTACTGTTTTACTCCATGTGGGTTTGGGTTTGAATTGAAACTATAAAACCTTGCACAGCCCTTGACCTGCATTCCCCTCTGGAATGTGTCACAACACAGCAGCTGAAATGCAATCCTTAATCCCAAACTTCCGGTAGGGGGAAGTAGGAGATGTTTGCTGATTGCTTCATATAAAAGTTTACTGGTGATATCATCCCACCTGAGAAACAAGGCGGCTGACATTCTGTGATTTCTCTTCTCTAATATTGCTCTGACACAAACACAGGCCTTCTGGGCGAAAAAGGTAAAGAGCTTTATTATTGATGTTTTTCAAGGGTAGAGTTCAGGGAAATAATCTAAGCTCAGATAAATTACAGCTTGTGGGATTTGGACTTGAGCCAACCCAAACTGGCCTGATGGTGGTAGTGTGTGTGCAAGAATGCGTGTGTGTCTACGTGTGTGTATGCATGCGTGTGTGAGCACATGCACGTGTGTGTCTACATACACATGCACCTGCAGACATTACACTCAATGAGAATTCTTCAGCGATATGCTTGCACATAAAAATCCTTAAGCAATCTCTTAGGACACCAAAGACTTCTGGAAAATGCATATTTACCTATCTAAATAGGTGTGTGAGATATATCTAGATCAAACCTAGAGTTTCCTGGAATCAATTCACATAGAGGATCACAGAAATTTTGAGCTAGATGAGGCAGTCGCACAACTTTGTTATTACAGAGAAACCGAGGCTGAAAGACATGACCTGCCCGAGGTTACTTAGTTTATAAATGGTGGAATGTGATCAGTGGGAGACTCGGTTTATTACGTGCCTAGTCAGAAAACAGCCTGGAATTGCCAAAAGTAGCAAGAGATACAGCACCAGGTTGAGGTAAGAATGACCCAAAGTGACTGGTAAACATTTCAGAATTCCTTTTGCCCAATCCAGCAGGCTGTTCCTCCATAAAAGTGCAAATCGAACCAGTATGGTACAGAAAGAACACTGTGAAACTGTGGCTGGGTTCCCCTAGTTAGAATCAGTTCTTTGTGGTCAAAATTCTCATTCACATCAAGGACACTTTTTCTTATGCTAGCTTACCATATAATGACCTCTGTTCTACTCACACACCACCTTTCATTACAACCTTTTCTTCTCTTCCATCTCTGGAATCCTAAAGATCGCACTGCCATATTACTTTCCAGCTTGTTCCTAGCTATTTATGTAAATGACAAATGTCA
The DNA here is from genome assembly GCF_048418805.1 of Vulpes vulpes. NCBI lineage: Eukaryota > Metazoa > Chordata > Mammalia > Carnivora > Canidae > Vulpes > Vulpes vulpes. Next base: position 19,575,130 of record NC_132782.1, on the reverse strand, counting down.
ATTTCCATGGGGTAGAAAGACAGGATCCATATCAGATTCACCTCTGAATATCTCAAAGCTCTTAAAGCAATGCTTTGTATACAGTAAAAGCTCAATAAATGCTCGATGAGTGAATTAACGTTACCACCAACTGAATCAAGATTACCCATATGATCTCGCTGAAAAGAAAGACTTTGACATTATTTATTTGTTTGTACGTTTATCAGTTTACACCCTGTCTTTAAGAAGGTATTTACTGTGATTCATTAACTCCACGGAGAACTGGTCCAACTTTCCAGACCACATTGGAGCTGAGGACAGAATCAAAGAATTCTGACTTCAAGTCCTGTATGTTTTCTCTCAGTCTGCCCTTTTTCCTTTTTCCTCCCACAAAGAGGAAGAAAACAAAAACAAAGCAAAAAAAAAAACCCAAACACCACCAATGAATCCAATCTAAGAAATGGAGACTGGAGACTTCTCCAGAAATTCCTTAGAAATGCCTTAAGGAAGGAGGAAGGTTCCTTGCTATTAGTGAGCCTGAGAGAGAAGACGTGAATGTCGTTAGAATGCTGGCCAGGCCTGTCTCCCCAGTCCTCCCCTTCTCCCTGGTGGACCAGAGTTGGCCTGCACAGTTTCCCTGCTTCATAGTGTGGGCCATCTGCTCTATCTGATGCTCTCTAGTATGTTCTTCCTGTTAACAGGAAATAAACAGTTACTTAAAAATAAGCAGCCCAGGCAGTGTCAAAGCAATAGTTTCAAACTCAGTGGCCAAGGCACTTGGTGACCCAGGCCAGTACCCTGCCCCCCACCCTGTGCCAGGAAGGGCCTAGGGCGGACAGGTGTGGAGGACAGAGGATTGCCCTGTCTCAGGGGCTCAATAGGGTGACAGCAAAAACTGGATCTTTGAACAACATGGCCCCTTGAAGTATCATCAAATGCAGGTGGTTTGGGCGAGATGTTATGAGTGAGTGCTGCACGTGGATGCTTTTGGGTTCAAAAGGTTTGGGAAACTAGAAATGAGGTAGGTTAGGTCAGGGATTCCATACATAGAGTCCCAGAAGGTCATAATGGAGACATCTAAATACTGAAAGCCTCAAAAATCCAGATGGAAATGATACATTTATCTTGAGGGAGGTAGGAAAGAGCACAGACCTGGGGTCAGACTGCCCGCATTTAGAGTCCCACCTCCAAATAGCTGGGAACCATGAACACAAGCAACTGTCCAAATATCAGTTTTCTCACTTGAAAACTAGCGGTAAAGACTTATCTTGTAGAATTATTATAAGGATTCCATAGAATAATACACATACAGGGCCATCAGTGAAGCTCGACCAACAAAATACACAGTTCTTTGTGAGTATGAAAATGTTTCAACTCATTGCACAAAACTGGTAACTTCAAGATGATCCAAAGTTCTGGATGAGAAATAGCGGCTGAGAGCAAGGGCTCTGGGCTTGAATCCTGGCTCCACCATTTATGAAATCTGGACAACTCACTCAACCTCTCTATGGGCCAATTTCCTCCTCTGCAAAGTGAGGACAAGAACAGTACCTACCCCACCCAGTTATGAGGATTGAAAATAGTACATATAAAGCACACAGAAGAGCGTCTGCTACGTTAAGTTGGATATGCTAATTATTTTCCTTAATTAATAAAAACAGGAAAAGTAAATACTTTTTACTTATTTTGTTGACCAACTCTCACACTTAGGATTCAAGGAGAAAAATAATAACCTGTCTTAGAGGCAACAGACTCACACTACAGGGGAAAAAAGGAAAGCATCTCACTCATTCCATTTTTAAAGTTGTCTTGGCTGGAGGAGAAGGTATGGTGGCTTCAGCAATAACCTGCGGAAAGGGGAGATCTGGTTACATGCATTAGGGCAACTGGATCGTGTGTCTGCTTCCTCTCCTAACCCCGAACAGGCAATCCCCAATCCGCGTAAGGCTTGAGTTACAAAGATCCTTCATAAGGCATTTGTTGGAATTTGGAACGCTTTTTCTCATGGGAATAATGCTAGGCGCAGTTGTGCAGTTTCCAGGACAGCCCACAACACACTCTTGGTATCTCGAGTTAGTGCAGGAGCACAGAGCGAAAGGACAGGGCTCCCTCCAAGCTCTGCCCTAGCCACGGACCTTGGAGACGTCTTCCAGCCTCTCAGATCTCAGGTGAGAATGCAGGTGTGCCTGCCTCACCAGAGGCTGATGAGAACCATGTAACACTAGACATAAAAGGGCGGTGGGGTCTAAGAGGAGTAGGTGACATTGCTCACCATCCTGAAGGGAAATGCAGTAAAGAGTCCTAGGAGTCACTCATGCTCCAGATAGTAGCCCCAGATCCAGGTCAGAAAAGCACACGGTTTTTACTCTATGCTCACTTAACATGGATGTATACTCACCAGCAGTAACTTTATTTTTTTAATTACAGAAAAATACACAGTATATCGAATTTGCCGTGGTAAAATATACGTTATGTAAAACCACCATTTTTAAAAAGATTTATTTATTCACAAGAGGCACACAGAGAGAGAGAGAGAGAGAGAGGCAGAGACATAGACAGAGGGAGAAGCAGGTTCCATTTAGGGAGCCTAATATGGGACTCGATCCAAGGACCCTGGGATCATGCCTTGAGCCGAAGGCAGACACTCAACCGCTGAGCCACCCGGGCATCCCTAAATTACCATTTTAAAGTGTATGATTCAGTGGCATTAAGTACATTCACAATGTTATGCGACCATCACTGCTATCTAATTCCAGAACATTTTCATCAGCCCAAAAGGAAACCCTGTACCCATGTACCCAGTAACAGTTACCCCCCTCCCTGTTCCCTCAGTCCCTGCTAACGACTAATCTGCTATCTCTATGGATTTACCTATTCTGACTATTTCATAGAAGTGTAATCCTACAATATGTGCCCCTTTGTGTTTGATTTCTCCCACTTGGCATATGTTCTCAGGGCTCATCCACATTGTAGCATAAATCAAAACTTCATTCATTTTTATGGGTAATACCCACTGCACGGATATGCCACAATTTGCCCATCCATTATCTGCTGATGGACATTCGGATCGTCTCGATCTTTTTTACCTCTCACGGATAGTGCTTCCGTGAACACGGGTGAACAAGTTTCCGTGTGGACAGTCCTTTGGGGGATATTCCTGGGAGTGGGATCGCTAGGTCAGATGGTCACTCCGCATGGAAGCCGTGTGCCAACCTGTCTCCCCCAGCGGCTGCACCGTTTCACATTCTCACCAGCAACACACGAGGGCCCCAGAATCTCACCAATATTTAGTGTTTTTTGATTTTGTGAATTCTTGCCATCCTAGTGGGTATGAACCGGCATCAATTTTTGGCTGTTCAGAGCATTGTGAGAGCTGAGGCCAGCCAACCGGAGATTTCATTACCCCAAGACTAGACTCTGAAATACGGAGACTGGCTTTTGTGTGGACTCTTCTCCTTGTGTGTGTGCACCGAGCAAACCTGATTCCACCAGCAGGTGTATTAAGGAATGTCATCTGTTCAAAGCACAAGTGTCATGATAATCTGGCACACCCACTGGGAAGGGACCACACCAGCAGCTGCGACTGGAAAGGAACTTAGAACCAGAAAAGCTGCACTGGGAGCCCTTCAACACGGGGGCCTGCGTGCCTTCCATTAGCTGGTCACGCCTCCATTACTCATGTCAGGGTTTGTGGAGGGTGGGGAGCGGAATCTGACAGCATGTGTGTCGTTTGCTGTCCCAGCTGGCGTCGTCGTGGGCTCTGAACATGAGACCCGCCTGGTGGCAAAGCTATTTGAAGATTACAACAGTGTGGTTCGGCCAGTGGAAGACCACCGCCAGGCTGTGGAGGTCACCGTGGGCCTGCAGCTGATACAGCTCATCAACGTGGTGAGACAGCAGCCCTCGGGGCTCCCCACGCCTCTCACCCTAGAGCACCCTCCCCTCTGCTCCCCTCCTTACCCCTAAAGATGGGGTCTTATCTTTTTTTCAGGATGAAGTCAATCAGATTGTGACAACCAATGTGCGGCTGAAACAGGTATACAGCTAGATAAGTGCGTTGATGTCATCTGTATTCAGTCTGGAATGTAACCTGGGCCCAGAGGGGATCAATCTGGGTAACGGGGATGCATACCAACATGATGGAAGTAAATATTTCCGTGTCATGGGATTATGGGTCATATTTGCTGGTACCTGTGTGTGTGTGTGTGTGTGTTTTTTTTTTTTACTTTGTGCTTTGTGCATGTTAGTTCGCTAGGCTACCGCAAACAAAGCCACAGATAAAGAAATGTATCTTCTTGCACTTCTTGGGGCCAGAAGTCCAGAATCAAGGTACTGGCAGGACTGGTTCCTTCTGAGGGTTGTGAGGGGGAATCTGCTGCAGGCTTTCCTTCTTTGCATATAGTTGGCCAAAGTCACGTTCGCATGGCATTCTTCCTGAATGTGTGTGTCTTCAAATGTCACCTTCTTTAGGGACATGACTCATGTTGGATGAGGGCCTACCTCAATGACCTAATGTTTTTTTTAAAGATTTTACTTATTTATTCATGAGAGACAGAGAGAGAGAGAGGCAGAGACACAGGCAGAGGGAGAAGCAGGCTCCATGCAGGGAGCCCGACGTGGGACTCGATCCCGAGACTCCAGGATCATGCCCTGAGCCAAAGGCAGACTCTCAACCACTGAGCCACCCAGGTGTCCCTCAATGACCTAATTTTAACCTAATTACCTTGATCAAGACCCTATCTCCAAGTAAAGTTATATTCTGAGGTCCTGGGGATTAAGACTTCAACATACAAATTTGGGGGGAGACGGTTTAGTTCGTGACCTTGTGTCATCTGAATGTGCTGCACTGGACACACATTATTTTTATAATGTAGGAGAACACAGAATTTTTTTAAAAGATTTTTTATTCATTTATGACAAACACACAGAGAGAGGCAGAGACACAGGCAGAGGGAGAAGCAGGCTCCATGCAGGGAGCCCGACGTGGGACTCGATCCTGGGTCTCTAGGATCACACCCTGGGCTGAAGGCGATGCTAAACCACTGAGCCACCAGGGCTGCCAGAAAATAGAATATTTTTAAAAGATGACGTTGCCTCCTTGAGGGAAATGTTCACAATAGGGTCATTCTCCTATGGGCAGTGGTGGGTAGTGTGACATGGTAAGATGTGCCACTACCCAGGGGCATAACCTGGGGTACTTTGTTTCCCCATCTGTAAAATGGGGTCAATAATCACTCTTCTCTCATAGGATTGTTGTGAAGACTAAATCATGAATATATGTAAAATGTTCAGAACAGTGCCTGCATGGAGTCAGTACTATAGGAGTGTTGGCTGTTATCATTTATTAAAGTAAAGCTTTAGTTAAGCTGAATTCTGAATCAAATCTTTTTTACTAGAGCACAATTTTTGTCAATATCTGAACTATCATACCCATCAGAACTCTTGATAACCTTAGATTTTATTTATTTCTGAAAGTTTTATGTATCTTAGAGAGAGAGTGAGAGTGAGCGAGCGAGCGAGAGCAGGGAGGAGGGGCAGAGCAAGAGGGAGAAAGAGTCTCAAGCAGACTCTGCGCCAACCCAGGGCTACATCCCATCATGATGTGAACCAAAATCAAAAGTCGGACACCCAACTGACTGAGCCACCCAGGTGCCCCTTGATAACCTTAGGATTTTTTTTTTAATGTTTTTTAAGCTCTTTTTATTAGTGAAATATCTTCATTTCTAGCAATGGGTGGATTACAACCTAAAATGGAATCCAGAGGACTATGGTGGCGTGAAAAAAATTCACATTCCCTCGGAAAAGATCTGGCGCCCAGACCTCGTTCTCTATAACAAGTAAGCAAAGCAGACAGGCTGCGGAGGGCGACATTCCTGGGGCAGGTGGAGCCCAAGTGCCCTATCGGAAGGGCTGCCGCTCTCAGTATGCTTCTCACCAGCGTTCACATTAAATAACCCTTAAAAACCAAGAGCCAAGTTGACATGCTAGGGGTGCCATATGGTGTCTCGTGTTATGAATAGAAACAATTATCAGAGCCAAATTGAATCGGGGCTGTGGGGTGGGGGGCATTTAATCCCCGAGAGCTCCTGAAGGGTGTATGGCAACTATCCAAGGAACCCAAATTCATATAATTGAGTTCCTTGGAATTAAATGTCCTTCCTACCAATAGGTCTGAACCTCCCGGGGTTGTTATCCATCACAGCCTCACGGCATCCCAAGACATCGTGTGCTGCTGATGGCCCGGGATGCCTGCGTAGCCCATCCACTGGGCTCCGTGACAGACTGCATGTTGTGAAATTATAATGTGATTCAAGACACTCTGGTTTAATGACAGGTTCATTATCATACGCCCTTCATTTGTCAGGGAATGTTCATTTCAAAGAGCATCCTTCCCAGGGAGGAGCGTCGGCCGTCGGCCTAGAGGATTTGCAGTCTGACATTCTGCAGCGGGTGTCGGTCGGTCCAAGCAGGCTGCGCCTTCTAGCAGAATGACCAGGGAGGGCCGCAAGGGCTTGGGAATGGAAATGACACCCTTTAAGACCGCCCCTCCTACACTGACTTTCTACTACATATTTCCCAATCATACCTGCGATTCAAGCTTGAGTCAAATTATCCAATCATTTGTGTAACCTTTTTGGACAAATACGCTGAGAGAGCAGAGTGTCTTGTGTTAAGTTTCTCTTTCAGTAAGAATCTAAGAGAAGCAATTAAAATCCTCAGGTCCTCTTGACAAGCTCCCTTAGAAACACCCTGGTGTGGAGAGAACCGTGTTTTGCTTGCTTATAGAGGCAGATCTAGATGATCCTGTGGCCCTCTGCTCTTTGGGGCTCTTTTGAGAGGGTTCAAAACCAGTTTTTTGGATAGAGCCTCACCTCTGTCCCAGGGAAAAATCAGTGGGAAGAAAATCTCTTGAATTATGAAGTGAGGCACCGATATATGCCATATGTCCCTGAAAGTCCCCCAGGGCAGACCCCACCCACCTGTTCAGCATCTATTCTAATACCTTTGGCCAAGGCTCCAAGACACAGGCTGTTTGGAGTCAAGTGGACTGCCCACCAAATATGGCCTGCACAAGTGGCTTATTATTTTATATTATCTACCACGGTAGATTATTTATTTATTTTTAAATTAGAAAAAGATTTTATTTATTTGAGAGCGAGAGAGGGAGAGCGCACAAGCAGGGCAGGGGTGGTCAGAAGGAGAGGGAGAAGCAGGCTCCTTGCTGAATGGGGAGCCCAAACACATGGGGCTCGATCCCAGGATCCTAGGGTCATGACCTGAGCCAAAGGCAGTGCTTAACTGACTGAGCCACCCAGGTGCCCTTCTACTATGGTGGACTTTTTAAAAAAATTTTTAAAATTTATTTATGATAGTCACAGAGAGAGAGAGAGAGACAGAGGCAGAGACATAGGCAGAGGGAGAAGCAGGCTCCATGCACCGGGAGCCCGACGTGGGATTTGATCCCGGGTCTCCAGGATTGTGCCCTGGGCCAAAGGCAGGCGCTAAACCGCTGCGACCCCCAGGGATCCCTATGGTGGATTTTTAAAATGAAACTTAGTGCCAACATCTGATAATTGAAAAATATCACATTAAACTCTGGAGTTTTGTCTCTCTAGAAAAATCCCTATTCACAAACATGGATATTTTGGATTTTTAAAAAATCTAGATTTCCAGCTTCCGAGGAAGAAACCAAGTATCTGGCAGTATTAGGCCTTCACTCACAAGAGGACACTACCGCAAAGCTGAGTGGTGCCCTCCTGAGAGGAGAGAAGGCTCTCCCCTCACCCCTCACCCCTCACGCCTTCCTCAGCTGCCTGGCCCTGGAGGCATCTGAGTTTGTGTCTCCACCCTGAGTTCTAGATATTTCTGAAAAAGAAAACAGAACCCTTCTTTATCTCTTTACCATAGTCATGAGCCAATGGACGTGTTTTTATTCAAAATTCCTGGTTTTCTTTCCCAATTAACTTTCCAAGTATATTGGGGAAGGGATAGATGGAGATCAACACTACAAATACTACTGAGAACTGGGAAAAACACATCTGGTATATAGTGTTACCTGTTATTTCTTTAAAACTGTAGCTTCCCAGGTTCTCCCCCAGATATTCCAATTTAGTGCTTAGATGGTGCTCAGAAAACTATATTTTAAACAAACACCCCAGTGATTATCAGACAAATTTGGGAAATGCTGCCATGAATAAAAAGTGACACTGCACGAATGAAAGCATCTATAATTAGCACCTGAATAATTAACAGCTGTCTCCTGCTAACATCCCCAAGCAGAACTGAAGGCTCATCCGTCACTTAGAGTCATGTTCCTCTTTGATCCCAATTGCAGTGCAGATGGTGACTTTGCCATTGTCAAGTTCACCAAAGTGCTCCTGGACTACACGGGCCACATCACATGGACACCTCCGGCCATCTTCAAAAGCTACTGTGAGATCATTGTCACCCACTTTCCCTTTGACGAACAGAACTGCAGCATGAAGCTGGGCACCTGGACCTATGACGGCTCGGTGGTGGCCATCAACCCGGTAGGCGCCAACCTCACTTGATGAGGCTGGATGCGGGAGAAGCGTAATCCAGGTGTCCAACTCTGCCCCTCCAGAGTCGCAGGCTCTCAGCACCAGTTAGAACTTTGGGGATCATCTAATTCAGCGGTTCTTTTTTTTTTTTTTAATTCAGCAGTTCTCAATTGATGGGTGTGCATGGGTACACCCGGGAGCTTACAGAAATTCCTATGCCCCGGCTCGGTCCCAGGAATTTTGGCTTCATCAGTCTGGGGTGGGACTAAAGCACGGAGATGTTGTCAAGCTCCCACGTGACTTGAATGTGCAGTCAACGTGGAGGATCCCAGTAGTCCAAACTCCTCTTATCTTATAGGAAAAGGCTCTAAGACCCAAAATTGGAAGAGATCCTCCTGGGTTTCTTCCTGGGTATGTGACGGCACTGGACTCCGTTGTCTAGTGCAGCTGAGAGTGAAACCCAGCCCTCCTCAGGGTGACACAGCTTTTCAAAGTTTCATTTCATCTTCTCAGGAAAGCGACCAGCCCGACCTGAGCAACTTCATGGAAAGTGGAGAGTGGGTGATCAAGGAGTCCCGGGGCTGGAAGCACTGGGTGTTTTATGCCTGCTGCCCCTCCACCCCCTACCTGGACATCACCTACCACTTCGTCATGCAGCGCCTGCCCCTCTACTTCATCGTCAACGTCATCATTCCCTGCCTGCTCTTCTCCTTCTTAACCGGCCTGGTGTTCTACCTCCCTACGGACTCAGGTGGGTGTAGATGCTGTGGCCGCTATTTGTGGATCCCGCTGGGGTGTAGACTCTGCTGTTGCCACTGGCACATCCCATGCTGTTGTTTTGGGGGAAGCCATAAATAATCATGCGCTAATAAACAAATACAGGCGGACAGGCCCAAATCATCACGACTGGGAAGACGCACTTCCTGAGTGGCCACTTTCAGTGGCGAGTCACCGTGGGTAGCGCTCGCAGCTGGAGCAGTCTACGGGGCGGGCACAGGTGGACGTGACCCTGGAGGCGCACACACACAGCGCAGTCAAGTTAAAATGCATAACCACCAGTACTTACTTGCTGAGTACTTACGGTGTGCCCAGAAACGTGCCGGGTAAGGCCTGGGTCACAGGTCACTCCCCCTATGGCACCACTTGCTATATGCTGGTGAATCCAAGTCTGGCCTTTTTTGCCCACTGCTTGACACTTGAAAATAGCTTCTGCGTGTCTGTTTTCCAGATGGCAGAATCTTTATCCATGAGACCATACTTCCCAAGTGGCAATTCTCTCTCACATATCAGCCTGGGCAACTTCCCTACCTCCTACCGGGTAATCACACTGTGACATAATTTCCTCAAAGACCAACAATCCACAGCAAAGGGAAAAAAGGGGGCACGAGTGCCTGCTTGAAGGCACTGCTCATAAACAATTTAGGGCAGACAAGTAGGGACAAAGAAAGGTGGTCCCAACAGTCATCAAACTTATGACAGGTAACAATTATATCAAAATGATAAACACACAGACACAAGCCCAACTTTTATTTTTTTTATAGATTTTATTTATTTATTCATGAGATATACAGAGAGAAAGAGGCAGAGACACAGGCAGAGGGAGAAGCAGGCTCCATGCAGGGAGCCCAATGCGAGACTCGATCCCAGGACTCCAAGATCAGGCCCTGGGCTGAAGGCAGGTGTTCAACTGCTGAGCCACCCAGGTGTCCCCCAAGTCCAACTTTCTAACAAGGAAAAAGGAAAAAAGATTCATATGCGCTCACTCATTCAACATATTTGCTGAACAATTATTATGTGGCAGGGCCACAGTAGAGAATAAGAGAGAATTTGCCCAACAAGGGGTGCCCATCTGGCTCAATCAGTAAAACATGCAATTCTCGATCTCAGGGTTGTGAGTTCAAGCCCCATATTGGATATAAAGATTACTTAAATAAATAAATACAATCTTAAAAAAAAAAAGAATTTGCCCCACAGAATGCATGTTGTACTTACAACTGTATTTATTTTTAAACAAATGATCACAAACACAATCTTTGTTTTTTGACTTTCTAATCAAATGAAGCTTCTTAAAGTGAAGGGATAAAATGCCAGGCAGGGTAATATGGAAACCAATCAGAGTTTCTGTAAATGTGAAATGATTTAGGCTTGGAAAGCATTTAGAACAGTGGGAATGCTTGATAAATTATTATTAATTGAGAAATTTGGTATAACTTGATCACTATTTCATATTTATAATTCTGCCCTTTTTTTTTTCACTTTTAAAAACTTTCCTACCCACTAGGTAGACTTCTCTTCACTGGGTAGAATTGATTATTTCTTGTTTGCATCCACTCTGTATCCTGTAGATACTCCTAGCATCTGGAAGCATCCAGTATGGGAGGAGAATAGGGCAACCCAAGGGTTTCCCAAAGTGAACGGCAAGATCAGCCCCAGGAAAGTCCCTTCCAAAGTCTCTTTAATGGGGCACCTGGGTGGCTCAGTGGTTGAGTGTCTGCCTTTGGCTCAGGTCATGATCCCGGAGTCCTGGGATCGAGTCCCACATCGGGCTCCCTGCAGGGAGCCTTCTCCCTCTGCTTGTGTGTCTGCCTCTCTGTGTCTCTCATGAATAAATAAATAAAATCTTTAACAACAGCAACAACAACTGCATCTAAGGTGGTCAGTCCCCACAAAAATACTCCAGTGCCATTTAGCCCCTCCTTCTTTGCTTGCCACACCAAGACTCTACCAACAACTCAAGAGGGAGTTGTTCCCCTGAAAGTATACGGCCTGGTGAAAATATCTTGGGGCAGGGAAATCCCAAATTACCCTCTTAGATGAATTTGAAAAACTAAGTAGTTCATTGGTTTTGATCCTGTACCTTCCTTTCCTAACGACAAAATGACACGCCTACTTCTGGGTCGCCCATCCACTGGTGGGTACCAAGTAGGTCAGGTTCAGTTTTGGAAGGTTTATGACATTCTGCTGTATATGGAAAAACTACCACCTGGAGTCTAGCTTGTCACTCAGCTTGGTGCACTTGGTTCCTGAGTTCTTCCAAGCAACAGAATTCTGGAATATCAAGGGTAGATCACTAACTGCTGGGCAGCCTCTAATGAGAAACGCCTGCCACTTGCCATTGTCAGCACACTTAACGGTCCTTACGGTCTCATAGGACCAAATTCTGCTTAAGAGATTTCCCCAGCATCATGTGGGCCACATTGCTCTCACCCTTGGGTTCTGTGGTACATGAGTTTGCTAGAGCTGCCATAACACAGTACCCCGACTGGGTGGCTTAGGCAACAGGAATCTATTTCCACACAGTTCTGGAAGTCAAGACGTCTGCAGGTTTGGCTTCCTCTGAGGCTTCTCTCCTTGGCCTGCAGATGGCTGCCTTCTCCCTGTGTCTTCACCTGGTCTTTCCTCCGTGTGTGTCTGTGTCCTAATCTCTTCTTCCTAGAAGGACACCAGTCTTACTGGATGAGGGCCCTCCCTAACGAGCTCATTTTGACTTAATAACCTCTTTAAAGGCCTCGTCTCCAAATGTAGTCACGGTGCTGAGACTGAGGGCTTCCACAGATAAAACTGAAGGGTACGACGATTCAGCCCATGAGTCAGCCCATAACAAACGCACGCTTGTACCTCTTCCTCATTTTGTCCAGGAGAGAAGATGACTCTAAGCATCTCTGTCCTGCTGTCTCTAACCGTGTTCCTCCTGGTCATCGTGGAGCTGATCCCTTCCACCTCCAGCGCCGTGCCCTTGATTGGGAAGTACATGCTGTTCACCATGGTGTTTGTCATCGCGTCCATCATCATCACCGTCATCGTCATCAACACACACCACCGCTCCCCCAGCACCCACGTCATGCCCGACTGGGTACGCAAGGTGAGTGAGCGAGGCCCTGCAAAGTCTCGCCCTCCAGAACGCGGCCGGTGGAATTCTGGCTAACACTCGTGGGTACTTAGGACCTGAGAGTCCTTTCTGGGGATTTTTAGGGGATTTCTGGAAGGAACTTCCTTTAGCCTCTTTCTAGGGATAAATAACTCATGTAATCTCTCCAGACACAGAAGAAAAACAGAATTACCAGCCCCCTTCAAATTCAAGCTTAAATAATCTCTTCGATGAGGGAACGTGAATAAATCACTTTTTCTTCAGATGCTGTGAAATTCTTGAGATTTCTGTTCGTATGTCTTCCAATCTCTGAACAGACTGCTTATATTTTGTGGGGAAAGTCATCTGCCGAGAATAGAATAAGGGCTAGAGATGGAGGGAGTGCTTGACAAGAAATTGTCAAAGAGTGAGTTTGAGTAAGGGACTTGGTCTCAAATATTTACATTATTGAAATTTAAAATGTGTTAACATTTCAAATATGTCAGTTTTTAAAATAAAACTTCACAGAGACGCTAACATCCAGGGTCTTTTCTGTGGAATGCAAAAGCTTTGTCATGAATTGACAGAGACACTGCTGCTTGCAACGTATCCTGTGGGGAAGATAATCAGGCCCTGCATCTATAAAGACTCTTAGGACCCCTGGCAACCCCTATGTTGCATTTCTTCAGGAACAAGAAATAGAAGAAAACGGTGTAGCTGTGAAGGAGGCCGGACCCTTATATATTCTTTTACCCAGGAAGACCTTTTCTTTAATCATACTGTCCTGCTAACACATCACTGGCTTCTCATGGAGTCCAATAGCTGCACACAGGCTCTCTCCAGTGGCGAACTGCTCACATTACAGAATCATCTCTATTGACTATAGTCATCTGACAGGCCACAGGGTATGCCTGAAGGAATCTTTGAGAAAATCTCGTGTAGTCCTTTTATTTTATTTTATTTTATTTTATTATTTTTATTTTTATTTTTATTTTTATTTTTTTTAGTCCTTTTATTTTAAAGACAAAGAGGCTAAGGCCCAGAGAAGCCGAATGACTTGTCCAGAGTCACACTGCTAAATTCAAAGTTAGAGTCTGATATTTGCTTGCCCTGCTGGCAATAATTCTCATGCATGGATTTCTTTTTTATGTTAGGTTTTTATCGACACTATCCCAAATATCATGTTCTTCTCCACAATGAAAAGACCATCCAGAGAAAAACAAGACAAAAAGATTTTTACGGAAGACATTGACATTTCCGACATTTCTGGGAAGCCAGGGCCTCCACCCATGGGTTTCCACTCTCCCCTGATCAAACACCCCGAGGTAAAAAGTGCCATTGAAGGAGTCAAATACATCGCAGAGACGATGAAGTCAGAGCAGGAGTCCAATAATGTAAGTTCTATGGTTTGAAACCCACACCTCCAGGTTTGGATGATCAAACACTTGACCACGGATGGGCGGGTTTGTCTTGATGGGTAGGCTGGCATGCAAGAGGCTGCTGCTGACCTGTGATGTGCATCAGCGACCATCTAGCTCTAAGCCGCTGAGCCATCCCATTGTGAACCATCTTTTGGAAAATAAAGATCACAATGCCAGCCAAGGGACGTCTAGGGCTTTGAGATCTACAGTTGAATGGGCCATAGACGATGCATAACATGAACACTGTGTGTCGAATGACCACCTTTAGGAAATTCTAACACTTTTCTCTCTCCCAGGCGGCTGAGGAATGGAAGTACGTTGCAATGGTGATGGACCACATCCTCCTTGGAGTCTTCATGCTCGTCTGTATCATTGGAACCCTGGCTGTGTTTGCAGGTCGGCTCATTGAATTAAATCAGCAAGGATGAGCAGAGCTGAGCACCGCACAGAGCAGAGAAAGGCGGGGAAGACAGGAAGATCTGTCTACTTTGATACAAGCTCATTTACCAGACATATAATTTTCTGTATTTACGATTAATGCCAATGACTTATATTTACATAAGTTTATGGCCTCAAGTATTTACACGTTGCTTCTCCTTCAATCCTGCTCTGTCTGCCTGGAGAATGAGCCTGTTTTAGTAAATGAAATAGATCACTAACAGGAACTATTCATTCCCAAAGGCATCTGGAAGAGTTTTGCCCAGAATAACCAGAATAACAGGTTTTCTATTGGTATGTTTTTTTTTTAAGTTTTTAAAGCAAAGAATGTACCCTTTGCTTAAAAGTCAGTTTTGCACCTACAAGTAAGCCCATCTGCCAGTCCCCAAGAGATAAAGCATTTCATTCAGAGAGAAACTTTAGAAAGGCAAGAGGTAAATTCTAGAACAGCCACCAAGATGCAAACTGCATCAAAACCCCAAACTTTAAAGCAGATTTCTAGAACTGGGAGGTGAGGGAAGGGCTTCCCAGTCTAACACAGCACCTCAGTGTGGTGCTCAGGACTTGAGGAACATAGCCAGCTAGTTTCCTGAGCTATACTGAGTGTGAGGGCCAGGCACTGTGAGAATCATCTCACAAATGTGGTTTTATTCCATCCTCCTGACTTTTCATGCTGTCCCCATTTTATAAGTGAGGCAACTGCACTTGAGAAGCTGAAGCTCATTGCCCAAGCTAGCAAGTGGAAGAACTGAGAGTTGAAACCAGACAAAATGTGGATTCAAAGCAGCTCACGGTTGGGTCAGCTCATCTGTTCACTAGCTCCTGTGGCCCCTTCCCACCTGACCTAGGCCATCCTGTAGCTCTGCTCTGGGTTCTGAGAGCTTCAGTCTTAGTGTCAACCACCTTTCTGCCTTCCCAGTTAAACCTCCTGGCCTTTCCCCTCCCCATTCCTCAGGCAGTCATGTTTGGGGTTTTAGTTCTATCAGTGAAATCAGAAATGTATGCACATATCACCACCATTTCTAAAATTCCAGACAAGTGAACAGGAGAGAAAATGATTTTTCTTCATAGCCACTTCCCAGCCACAACATAGTTCACTCCAGAAGTGGAAAGGGGGTAGCCCTGGGCTCTAGGTGGCCTGTCAGAACCCAGGTGGCTTCAAGCTGCTTCTCCAAGGAATTCTCAAGCACACACCCATGGTAGGGCACAGTGCCTTCGTTTTAGAGTAAAGTCAAGGGAAAACAGTTTGGTGGTTCCTCAAAACACTCAAAGAATTGTCATACGATCCAGTAACTCTTCTCCTAGGGAGATAACCCACCAGAAGTGAAAGCAGGGACTTGAACACACCCTTGTATGCCAATGTTCACAGCAGCATTATTTATGATACCAAAAGGTTTCAGAAACAACCCGAGTGTCCATCAGTGGAAAAGCAGTATATACATACTATGGAGTATAATTCAGCCTTAAAGAGGAACGAAATTCTGATGTATATTACAATTTGGATCGACCTTGAAGACATGCTTGATGAAATAAGCCAGACGCAAAAGGACAAATCCCATGATCCCACTTAAATGGGGTACCTAGAAAAAGCAAATCCCTAGAGAGAGAAAGTAGAATAGAGATTGCCAGGGTTTTAGGGGGAGGGGTGAGTTATTGATCACTGGGTAGAATTTCAGATTGGGATGATGGGAAAGTTCTGGAACAGACAGTGGCAATGGTTGCATGCCATTGTGAATATACTTAATGCCACTGAATTGTACACTTAAAAATGGTTAAGATGGTAAATTTTAAGCATATTTTGACACAATTAAAAATAAAGAATGAAAATAATGGTAAAAACCTGTCACATTATATATATGTTTACCACAGTTAGACGCCAAAAAAGATGGGACGCCTGGGTGGCTCAGTGGTTGAGTGTCTGCCGTTGGCTTAGGTCATGATCCTGGGATCCTAGGATTGAGTTTCCTATGGGGCTCCCCATGTGAAGCCTGCTTCTCCCTCTGCCTATGTTTCTGCCCCCCCCCTCTCATGAATAAATAAAATCTTTAAAAAAGAAAAAAAAGACAGATGACCAAAAAAGAATTTGCTCTTTGCCTAATCTGGTCTAGTCTCCCAGGACCGACTATTGATTTGGAGAAGGAACTGAAAAGTCACTTCCATTCTCCTTGTCTTAAGGATGAGGAAACAAAGTCTTAGGGAAGTGACCTCCCTCAGGTCACAGAGTGATGTGATAACAAACCAGATCTCCAAACTCTGTTCTTGCCCTATGTCTGTTACATCAAATAACCCCTCTTCCCCCACAAAGCAAAGCTCCCCAGCACATACCCCTTGGCCCAGCAGAGCCAGCCTAAGTGGATGCCACAGTGCTGCGGCATGTAGCTCCATCAGCCACTAAATATGTCCCATCAGTCTGTCACCATGTCAAAGGCTTTCATCTGGGGCACCAGGGTGGCTCAGTGGTTGGATGTCTGCCTTCGGCCCAGGGCGTGATCCTGGAGACCCGGGATCGAGTCCTGCATCGGGCTCCCGGCATGGAGCCTGCTTCTTCCTCTGCCTGTGTCTCTGCCTCTCTCTTTCTCTCATGAATAAATAAGTAAATAAATTTTTAAAAAAGGTTTTCATCTTTGGAATCTCTTCCCTTAGTGTGGGCTTGGTCTCCAGAAAACCACTGACACAATGGGAAGGGAGGCAGGGGGTGCTGGGATCTGTCTCCCCACTGAGGGGCGAGAGGCATTTGCTGAGGGCCTGGCCCCCCTGTGCCCACCCGTGCAGCTCTGTCGATGAGGGTGTCTGCATAGCAGGAGGCCTTCTTGGGAAGTAAGGAGCATCCTGGAACCGTGACACAGGCAGGTAAGTGCTGATGGGGGTGCATTTACAGACTGAGGGTGGACGCAGAACTATCCAGAGCTCTGATCTTTAGGTCTCCTCTTTTTCTGCCCCTAGGTGTCAGAACTGGGAGGTTGTTTTTGTGTTGTTGTTGTTGTTGTTGTTGTTGTTTTTTAAATCAGAAATTATGTTAACATTTAAACAAATCAGATGGAGTCATCAGGGAGCGATTTTGAGGCTGGGTGGCAGGTGGCAGTGTTGGCTTCGGCCACTAGGGACCACATGGCCATTGTATTCCTCCTGGGGGTAGTGGCGCCAGGCAGAGGGGCTCAGGCATCCTCGCCCGCTGCCCCCCAAACCTACCCCACCTTAGGAACCGGGTCTTGTCTTCAAGCCTCAGTTTCTTCCCCTGGCTCTCAAACCACCATGTTCGAGGTCATTTCTCCCACAGCTGCTACTTGAGCTCTAGGCCCACGCCTGTTCTTGGGCCGCCGCAGCCACCTGAGGTCTCTCCCTCCACCTCTACCCAAATTCCTCCAGTCCCACCACTCAGGGCTGTCCCTTGCCCAAGGGAGAGTCTCTGCTGCCCGGGTTTTCCAACTAAACCTCCTTCCTGCTGGCCAAGGGCTTCCCCCACCACCACCCACCTTCCGATCACTGCTGCCGGAGGTTATGCTCCTATTCCTACAGCCTGAGTTCTCTGACTCTTGCCCCCAAACTCGCCCCATGCTGCCACCTACCACCACCTGCGTATACCAGTCACCACAGCCATGGTCTCTCCTGCACCTGTGCCATTGCCTTAATTTCTTCCCATCCCCCCTGCTGGGTCTGTCCTCACTGCAGCCCATGTTCTCCCTCTGTGGCAGCCCAAGGTCGGTCTCAACGCTCCCCTTCATAGCTCTTCCCCCCTTTCCTGCCTGCTGATTTACCCCGGCCTCCCAGCTGGGTGGCTTGGTCTTTCCCCCACTCCTCATCCTGTCACTGTCACCACTGCGCTGCAAAAGCCAGGCAGGGGTGGGTTGGGGCCCCGAGCATGGTGCCACCTGCTGGGGTGCGGCCACAGATGGGGGGAGGGTAGCAGGCTCTGAGCCTGCCCTCGGGAGGATCTCCAGCAGCTCAGCCATGTGGGGCTCCTGGAGTAACCAGACCGTGCCTGCCTCTTCGAGGATGGTGGCCACATGGCCTGGGCAGTGGTCCTTCATTTTCAGCCTGCAGCTTCTGGTCCTTCTCACTTTCCTCTAACTTCTCCAAGCTGGTTCTTGGGTTGCTGCTAAGGATGTGCTTGGGCCCTGCGTAGGGAGGGGTCGGGTGGGGACTGGAGCCATGCAGGCAGCAGGCCGGGAGCGCACTGGGTGGCCCATGCTCTGCTGTGGAACCCAGTGTGTGCCACACAGAGCTTCTGCACCATGGATGCCTCTGCAGGCTGGCTGCTAAGTGCGGGGCTGTCTGGCCCAGCTCGTCCTGCAGGCCCAGGTACTCAGTGCCAGCTGCAGAGCCTAGCAAGAGACCCAGGAAGGGTCCGTGCTAATGAATCACCTTCAATTGTAGTACTGGGGCCCCATCTTCAATGCTGTAGCTAAAGACAAAGGGTGTCCACAGCAGCCCTGGCCCACCTCTGCCCAGCGCTGATCCTCCCAGGGTCACTGAGTCTGGATCCCATGAGCCCAGGTCACTGTCACAGCATTCATGTGCATCCACAGCCTCCCCAAGCCAGTGCCCTTGCTGTGACCCCCAAACCATAGCCCCTAAGTCTTTTTTTGCTCCGGTGGTTTCTGTGAGGAGAGGGTGCCACAAGCTGGGTGGCTTAAAACAGAAATTTATTCTCTCCCAGCTCTGAGGACTGCTATGGACTGAATGGCAAACTCCCCAAATTTGTACACTGAAGCCCTAACCCTCGGTGTGATGGTATTTGAAGATGGGGCCTTTGGGAATTTAGGCTTAGATGAGGATGACAGAGTAGGATCCCCACAACAGGATCAGTGCTTTCGAAGGAGAAACACTTGTTCTCTTTCCCACTCGCTGCCAAATGAGGACACGGCGCACAGGCGGCCACCTGCAAGCCAGGAGAGGGCCCTCACCAATGCCCAGCCACGCTGGCATCCTGACCTCAGATTCCCAGCCTCCAAGACTGTGGGAAAATAAATTTGTCGGTTAAGCCACCCACTCTGGTATCTGGTTATGGCAGCATGGCTAAGACAAGGCCTGAAGTCCAAAATTGTGGTGTTAACAGGCTGATTCCTTCTGGGGGTTCCGGGGAGAATTAGTTCCATGCCTCACTTGTAGCTTCCGGTGGCTGCTGGCAGCCCTTGGGATCCCTTGGCTCATGGCAGGACTCCACCCTCTACCTCCATCTTCACGTGCCGTCTTCTCTGTATCTTCTCCTTTTCTGTCTTTTTTTTTTTTTGAAGATTTATTTATTTATTTATTTATTTATGATAGACAGAGAGAGAGAGAGAGAGAGAGAGAGAGAGAGGCAGAGACACAGGAGGAGGGAGAAGTAGGCTCCATACTGGGAGCCCGACATGGGACTTGATCCCGAGACTCCAGGATCACGCCCTGGGCCAAAGGCAGTCGCCAAACCGCTGAGCCACCCAGGGATCCCCATCCTTTTCTGTCCTTTATAAGAACACTTGTCATTGGATTTAAGACCTACCCTAAACCCAGGATGATCTCATCATAAGATCCTTAACTCGGTTACAACTGCAAAGACCCTATTTCCAAACAATATCACATTCACAGGTACCAGGGGTTGGGACTGAGACATACCTTTTGAGTCCACTAGTCAACTATAAGCACTAAGGAAGCAGCGTGGGAGAGAGTGGCTATGGGAAGATGGGAAATCCTTCCAGGAAACCCCAGAGGGAGCCAAGATTAGAGAACGCATGCCAAGCTAGACTCCTGCAACCTCCCAAAATAGACTCAGCATTTCACCCCTGTACCCTCCACCCACCACCCCTCCCCTTCCCCAACCAGGAGAGAATCAAAAAGCAGCTAAGCCAACTCATGGTGCTCTGTGGCCTGCTGGCACTGCACTGGTCATTTCAAATGCCCAGGGGAGAGCAGAGTTGGTAACCTCCAACCTCCTCCACCCCAGCTTGAAGCTGGCAGCACCCAGAGGAGCTTTTCAAACACATAGGAAGCACTGGGAGGAGGCCCCCCAAAGCCCTTGGTCAATCAGGTGATATCCACCCCCCAATCAGCCTACAGGGCCTGGAGCACCAGGAGTCCCCCAGCTAGGGCAAGCCTGGTAGGAAAGCCTCCTTCCAAAGCCCATGCCAGCTAAGTCAGCAAGAGGCCTCAAACCCAGTGGCCAGTGAAGAGAGGACCCTGCAGGCTTCAGTAACAATCCTTTATACTGGCGTGAAGCTTTACAGCTCACAAAACGCTCTTCCCTCTCCTACCCCCTTTGATCTTCACTGTGCCTGGTTAGGTGGAGGCTGCACTAAAGTGGTTCCCACTGGACACATGAGACAGCCGAGGACCAGAGAGCAAAGTGCCAGGAGTGTCTCAGCAAATATAGAGCAGAGCTGCTAACTGCCATGTGTATTCTGGATTGGAATCTGGAACAGGAAAAGGACCTTGGTGGAAATGAGGGGCGATCTGAATAAAGTCTATTATTTAGTTAAGAGTATTGTACCAATCTTAATTACTTAGTTTTGACAAATGTACCATGGCTCTGTGAACACTGATGGATGCTGGGTGAAGGGCATTTGGGACCTCTTGGTTCTACTGGTATGGTTTGCATGCTTGTATCTCCCCAAAACTCAAGTTGAAAACTCAGACCCAGTGTGATGGTATCAGGAGGTGGCGCCTTTGGGAGGTGACTGGTCATGAGGGTGGAGCTCTCATATGACATGGATGATCTTGTTAAAGATGCCCCAGGGAGCTAGCTCATCCCTTCCACCTCATGAGAACACAGCCAGAAGTCAGCAGTCTGCAACTCTAAAAAGTGCAGTGGAACCGGAGCCTAGTGAAGCCCGCACCCTGATATTGGACTTCCAGCGTCCAGAACCGTGAGAAATAAATTCCTGTTTATTAAGCCACCTAGTCTGTGGTACTATGTTACAGTAGCTCAAACAGACTAAGACAACTATATTTGTAATCTCTATAAATCTAAAACAGTTCCCAAAAACTGCAAGCCATAGACATTGTTTGGTGACACCAGGAGTGGGAGGAGGGGTGAGTTATTGCTTAATGGTACAGTTTTATTTTGGGGTAATGGAAAGTTGTGGAAGTGGAGTGGTGATGGTTGCAGCCTTGCAGATGTACTTAGTGCTGCTGAAATGTGTACTGCAAGATGGTTAAAGTGGTAACTGTTGTGTGTACTTTGCCACAATAGAGATACTAGTTGCCTCTTGGAGGACTACTACCATCTCTCCCCACCAACATCCCAGGCTCCTAGCTCCCTCCTCGAACCAAGCCCCAGCCCAGGGGAAGGGTCCCACTTCAAATTTAAACCACTTTGTGGAAGTGGCCCACCCAGCACTCAGGGGGCCTACAACAAGGGGAGGGTGGTGAGCAGAATGCTTTGGAGGTGCCCCTGAGATAATACCCTCCAGGGCAAAGGCTGTGTCCTAAACACAGCCTTGGGTATTTCCTCCCTGAAGCCCAGGAGAGGACAGGGTACATATATTCATTCAATTTTTGTTATATTTTATTGAGGTATAATTTATATATAATAAAACTCACTATTTGAAAGTGTACAATTCAGTGTTTTTAAAAGTATATTCATGAGGCTGTGTAACCATCAATTCCAGATAATTCCAGAACATTTTCTTTTTAAAGATATTTATTTATTTATTTATTTATTTATTTATTCATTCATTCATTCATTCATTCATGCATGAGAAACACAGAGAGAGAGAGGCAGAGACACAGGCAGAGGGAGAAGCACTCGACTCTGGGACTCTAGGATCATGCCCTGAACCGAAGGCAGACACTCAACTGCTGAGCCACCCAGGCGTCCCCCAGAATATTTTCATCAACCCAACTCTGATACATTTCTTTCAAGTTTTATTTGGCTTTTAATGAATCAAAGTATATTTTGACTATATCTCACTAAGTATAATTACTCTATTTTATAATTACTAATAGTATTTACTACATACCAGGCACTGTTTTGAGGACTTTACAAGTAATAAATCCAGCATGCTACGTTCTCATGAAGAAGCTGAGACATGGAAAGGACAGGAATCCTGCCCAAGACCACAGAGCTAGAAACAGCCCAGCTGCAATTTAAACCCAAGACACCTGAGTCCATGTTCTTCACCACACCTACTAGCTCTTGACTAGAGCATTAAGATTTAACAACCAGCCAACCAAAAACAAGGAACAAACTCTTGAGTTTAAGTATTAAGACCCCAATTCTTCCTCCTAGTTTATCTGTCACCCTTGGGTGTGATATTTTTTCTAAACACAAATAAATTGCCCCCTGACCTTGGACTAGGCTCTGCAGGGGACACAAAAATCAAGAAGGCCTGGTCCTGAAGTGCCTGGGTGGCTCAGTCCATTAAGCATCCAACTCTTGATTTCTGCTCAGGTCATGATCTCAAGGTCATGAGACTGAGCTCCACGCTCAGCACCGAGTCTGCCTGAGATTCTCTCCCTCTCCCTGTGCTCCTCTCTGCCTCAAATAAATTAATCTTTTAAAAAAAGATCTTATTTATTTGAGAGAGAGAGAGCAGCACGAGTGGAGGATAGGGGAGGAGCAGAGGAATAGGGAGACGCAGGCTCCCCACTGAGCAGGGAGCCAAACGTTGGTCTCTATCCCAGGACTCAGAGACCCAGGCACCCCCACACCACTAAGTTCTGGTTACTATAAATACCATGTGTTCTTATTCAAGATATACGCTCGGGTTCTGGCTACCTCATTGTCTTTTTTTTTTTTTTTTTTTTTTGCAGCTCCTGGTGAAAGAAACCATACATCCCAAGTTTGAAGGCCTGGACTCAGCCAACATCTCAGGTAGACTTTGACCTTCATGAAAACTTGATGGAAATGGCTATTATCTCAAGTTTGTGGCCAACATATGAGGCCTTGAGGCAATTTCCTTTTTTTTTTTCAACTTTTTTTTAAAGATTTTATTTATTTATTCATGAGAGACACAGAGAGAAAGAGAGACAGAGACACAGGCAGAGGGAGAAGCAGGCTCCATGCAGGGAGCTCGACATGGGACTCGATCCCAGGTCTCCGGGATCAAACCTCAGGCTGCAGGCAGCGCTAAACCGCTGCGCCACCGGGGCCGCTCTTGAGGCATTTTCCTAACACAGCTTCCAATACTGGGAAACCCTGGATTTGTTTAGGGCCCTGAAGAACCCCCTCCCCCCACCCCCAGCCTGGTCTAAGGTGTTTATAATATATTTCAAATGCTACCTATTCTTCCTACTAATCATATAATTTAGGAGAAATTCCTTTAGGAAAACAATGCACCACTGATAATAATGCTATTATACTGTAATAGGATTTTTCGGTTGGTGGGCCATTTTAGGGAGGGTGACACAATACACTGCACTGTAATTTGAGAAGATGGGCCAAACCTAGAGAAATACCATTTTAGTTAAATAAACTAGGCAGCAGCTCCCTCTTGTGCTGAAAAGTAAGTATCGCAGCCACTGAACTAACAGAAAATCATCCCTTAATGCACATAAAACTTGCTTAAATGAAGAGCTGTTCCCAAATATTTTAAGCCTAAGAAAAGCGTAGTGCTCAGTAAGTCATTTTTAACCAGAACACCCACTGCCAATAATGTTTGATTAATCCTTCAAACATTTATTGAGCACTTACTGGATACCAGTTCCTAGGAACCCTAGAGCGATGTACACAGTCGCTGCTCCCAAATTGCGCACAAGGGCTGGTCCACCGAGATGTCACCTTTCTTATAATGCTTTTCCTGGCCCCCTGTCCACTAGTCCTCTATCTCCTCTGAACCTCCCCCTCGCACCCTAAGATAGGCTTCTCATGCCTCTCCCCTCTTCTTCCCGTTATCAAGCAGTTTCTTATCACCCTGTCGGACTAGAACCTCTTTGAGGGCAGCAGCCACATCTGATTCACTCGGTTTCCCCAGAGCCCCTCATTCTGCCTTTGTCCAGTTGGTATCCAAATGCATATCTGTTCAATTTAATCTAATTCAAATCAGAAAGCAATAAAGCTCCTCAGCTAATTAAAAACAGATTCTAATGGAGAACAGTATTTTAGCAGCTTTGTGTACATAACTCAGAAATGGAGATGTAGCCATGTGTTTAGTTGCTGCCAAAATGGATGTTGAATTCTTCTAATCAAAATTTTTTTGTGGTATAAGGGTACAAATGGAAACTAAGACTTATTTTACCCTAGAATCCATGATGTCAGAAAGAGCTTGCTCCACACCTTCCCTTCTGCCATGAAAGGATGCTGGACTGCACAGGTGCTCCCTGCAAGGCACCATATCAGATACCTGAATGCCTGCTCTGGCCTCGCCACCCGGGGCGGACAACATTCTGAACCCGTGGTACCCAGACTTGGGGATTTTACATTAAATATATTCTAAAAAATCTTTTTTCAGGGACTGACATGCAGTTACCAATATATTTTGTTAACTATGAATAGAGCTTCAAGTCATCATTTATGATTCTTCATTTTATGGAAAAAATGAATTTTAACACCAGGAAGTAAAAAAAAAAGTCATAATCTCAGAATACTTTTTTTAAAGATTTTATTTTTAAGTAATTTACACCCAATGTGGGGCTGGAACTCACAACCCTGAGATCAAGTGTCGCATGCTTGGACACTTGGGTGGCTCCGTGGTTGAGCATCTGCCCCTACCTTTGGCTCTGGTTGTGATCCCCAAATCCTGGGATCCAGTCTCACAATGGGCTCTGTGTCTCTCATGAATAAATAAATAAAATCTTAAAAAAGAAAAAAAAAAGGAGTCGCACGCTCTACTGAGTTGGCCAGGCCAAGAATTTTTTTTGTTGACTACGTTGAACTCTAGATCAGAACCACACACTTGGATCAGGGAACTGGAGAAAGTGGAGGGTGCCTGGGGGCACCCACCTAACACATCCTCTGCCCACCTTTCTCCTCTATTGGATTCAAGAGTTTCTTTTTATGTGCTAATTCTCTCACTCAGGGGTGCCTTGTAGTATGTGAGAATGTTCAAGAAACCACCTCCTGGAGAAGAAATGGGTAGAAAATATCAGAAAGGGCGACAGAACAGGGAAGACTCCTAACTCTGGGAAATGAACTAGGGGTGGTGGAAGGGGAGGAGGGCAGGGAGTGGGGGTGACTGGGTGGCGGGCACTGAGGGGGGCACTTGATGGGGTGAGCACTGGGTGTTATTCTGTATGTTGGCAAATTGAACACCAATAAAAAATAAATTTATTATTAAAAAAAAAAAAAAGAAACCACTTCCTGGGGGACAGGAGCTGAAATGGAAATCAGCTGATGCCAAAACCCAAGCACGGGAAGAGGTAGGTGGCAGATGGGTATTAGGTGGGTGCACTTCTATTCACCCCTCACTTCCTCCCACGTCTGGGTCCAAGTGTGTGGTCTGGGTGTCCGGGCAGCAGGGGGTTTGTGGGAGAGCCTTGTACGGGTGAGGGGGAGGATGGGGAGAGAGAAACAAAGGAACTGACCCCACGTTGGGGAGTGGCCTTCTCCCCTCTCCTGACCACCAGGCGAACAGCACAGAGTAAGCGCTTGCAGCTGCACCAGCTTTGCTTTTTCAAAAGCCTTTCAGATAGTTCTTTATCCTGATCGCAGCCACACAACCCCGCCAACTGATTTCAGGAAGGGGCTGATGATGGCTTTCTCTCCCTTCCACTCCGGGACTCAGATTAGAGAAGGAAAGGCTCTTGGTGGCTCCTCTCAGACAGAGCTACAGGGATGCTTGCACATGTGTGTGTAGGAGCTTAGACTGAAGGCCTGTGGGCAGCAATATGAAAGAAATCCACCAAGAAGTGCTAAAGGACCTTAAAATTTGCATCCCTCACGTCACTCCTTCCATCATGCTACATACACCACCCTCTCCCCAAGAGAGAGTCCCTCTGTGAGGTGTCAGAAGGGGCTGACAGCCCCAGGCCCGACTGAGAGGCCAGCCCTCCCAGGGACAGCCCAGGTGCTCACATTAGTTAGTCATGGCTCTGCAGTGTCCCAGGAGAGCCCTGTCACAAAGGGCAGGTGTCCCTGTGAGTCAGGACTAAGGCCTTGGGGCAGCTGCCCCTCCCGAGGGGCCCATGGAAGCCCAGTGTCCACTCCTTCCTATAGCCTGAGGGTGTACTGCCAAGTGTGTGGGTGGCTGTGGCTCATCTCCCTCCTTTTCTCACACCAATAGGAGAGGGAAAGCTCTTAAATCCACTTTTGAGCTAAAGAAAAAGACCTGCTAGCCTTCTCTGGCCACACCAAGTCATTAACTTCAGCTGAGAAGGTTAGGTTCCAGATAGACAACCCCAAACCATTGTATCAGTTGCCAGCCACTACCCTCCCACCCTTCATGGCATTGAAGATACAACTCATCACCTTGACCATTAGCTTTCCAATCACCTCTTCACTCTTTCCCCCAAAAGGGTCGTTCTGTCCTTCGTCTCTTAAGAAAACCTCTAGGCCCTGAAATCAAAGGGGGTCCTCATTTGGAGGACCTCATTCATCCTCAGCAGGATCTCTCAGTCACCTTTTTTTTTTTTTTTTTTAAGATTCTATTTATTTGAAAGAGAGTGAGTGAGAGGGAGAAGGAGAAGCAGACTCCTTGCTGACCAGGGAGCTCAATTTGGGGTCATGACCTGAGCAGAAGGCAGACACTTAACCTATGGAGCCACCCAGGTGCCCTCTTAGTCACCTTCCCCAGGCCCTCCATCCTTTCCATCACCTCCCTTGCCCTCATGCAGGTCCTCTTCCCCTTCTCCAAAGACCAGCCTCAAACTCCGGGGGAGAAAAACAGTAATGCAACAGTTTGCTTCCAGGAGGCAAGCCCTTCCCTGGCATTAGTTACAACAGAGTTTTACTTTTATCATTTAACTTCCTGTGGCCCAATACTCAGACAAGAGTTGCCAGAGAAAGTACAATATAGCCACTTAAGCTGGAATTTCAGATAAACAAATAATTTAGCGTAAGCACATCCCATGCAGTATTTCAGACAGGCTTTCTTTTGCTAAACCTGGCAATCCTATCTTAAGCAGATGTAAAAATCAAAATGATTTTAAACTATCCCTCACCTCGCAGCTCGCATGTGCTCTTCACTTGGGGAGACCGTACGGCCCGCTTTGTGGGCACGCTGGTGGTCCTGGTGTACTTACTAACAGCACCCCCATTTATGCTCTCATGTGTCGACCTTACACACTTGCAACGCACCTTCCACTTTAACGCCCACAACAGCCTTACGAGAAGAGGTTTTATTATCTTCATTTTGCAGACAAACCAATAATTTTCAAAAGAAATAAACAAGTAGCCTAATGTCCTACGGGAAGCGAGGAAGTAGCAGTACCAGGATTCGTGGGCAGGTATGGCCAACTCAAAGCCCTTCTTGGCACAGACCTCGCCTTTAAGAGAGAGGCTGTTGGAGCTGCTAGGAACAGAAGTCCCCACCTCCCGCAGTGGCTCACCCTCTAGACTAGTCACCGTCCCTTCGGGACCTGGACCCAAAATGATGTGCAAGATTCTGCTCCTAGCAATGGCTTCTGCCCACGGGCCACGATTTAGCCGAAACTGATGACAGATCCTCGCTCTATGAGCAGAGCCCAGGCTGGGTGTGAAGACCCTTCATACCTTAAAAGGGAATGTTTCTCTAAGGGGGGGAGAGGGTTGGGGGGCGATGAGGATCAAGGAGGGCGCTTGTTGCAATGAGCGCTGGGTGGCTGGGTGTTGTATGAAGTGCTGAGTCACTACACTGCACACTTGAAACTAATGTTACACTGCATGTTAACTGGAATTTTATTTTATTTTTTAAGATTTTATTTATTTGTTCATGAGAGACACAGAGAGAGAGAGAGAGGCAGAGACCCAGGCAGAGAGAGAAGCAGGCTCCATGCAGGGAGCCCGACATGGCACTAGATCCCAGGACTCCAGGATCAGGCCCTGGGCTGAAGGCGGCGCCAAACCACTGAACCACCCGGGATGCCCACTAACTGGATTTTAAATAAAAAATTTTTTAAAAGGGGGATCCCTGGGTGGCTCAGCGGTTTAGCACCTGCCTTTGGCCCAGGGCGTGATCCTGGAGTCCCGGGATCGAGTCCCACATCGGGCTCCCGGCATGGAGCCTACTTCTCCTTCCTCCTGTGTCTCTGCCTCTCTCTCTCTATGTCTATCATAAATAAATAAATAAATAAATAAATAAATAAATAAATAAATATTTTTAAAAAAATTTTAAATTAATTTTTTAATTATTTTAATTTTAATTACTTTTTTAATTAATTTAATTTTAATTCTGGTGTCTTGGTGACACTAGAATTACCGGAGGAACTGTGCAAGAGGGTGTCAGAGGCAACCATGAGATGGGGCACACACAGTCATCTCTCTTTCAGTCCTAACATCGCAGTCTGGCTGCGCGGGAAAGACCCAGGACAGGGAGAGGGCGCCCCTTTGGCCATCACGCTTAGAACCACAATATTCTTCTTTCATCATCACCCGGCACACCTAGACTATGCACTCATCATGTGGCAGGCAAAACACTAGACACCCCATAAACCTGATGGCGAGCTCAGCAGAGGCAGCCCCAGCCTCACGGGGCTTAGGGTCCCCTGGGGAACCAGGGGAGTCGCCCGGGGAGGGTCAGGCCCGTGTACTCACTCCCTCCTCTGCCTGTAACAGTGTGGGTTCCTCTGTGGTACCGACGTTGTAGCCCAGGCAGCTCCTGCCCTTGCTCGGTGGGCAGCAAGGGGCCCAGGGCTCCCGTGGGACAGGGACACACCTGAGCCTGAAGTGTGGCATCTATCAATACATGCGCACTGACAAAGCTAGAATGTGCCTGCAGCACTAGCCCCTTGGCTGCACGTCCCACTCTACGCTCCAGCATCCGCAAGAGCTGGGCACGGTCATCGTTACGCTAGAAGCACAGAGGAACCGGGGACTCGGGACACTGAAGTGACCGTCTAGGTTACACGGGCAGACCCCGCTCCAGGGCTGGCAGCTGGGATGTGACCCCGGCAGTCTGGCTCCCGCTGAACCTGGCCCACATGAGGCTCCGTGAGGGGCCAACGCGGCATAAGCGTGGGGCTGGAGAGCACAGGCAGCAACGCTGAAGGGCATTTCCACGTGCCGGGGCCACCCTGGCTCCCACCACGACCCTGGGCGCTGGGGTTTTACAGATGACACACACACAGAAGCTAAGGAACTTATCCAAGTGACACAGTGAGCAAGTGGCAGATGTGTCAGTGCTTCTCAGTCAGATCCTCCTGACTTTTACTTTGCGTATGAATCACCTGGGGCATCGTGTTAAACCGGGTTCAGACTCAGTACGTCGGGGGCTGGGCCCCAAACTCTGCGTAACTAAGAAGCTCCCATGTGATGCCGATGCTGCTGGTCCATGGGTCATCTTTAAGCAGCGAGGCCTTATGCTATCTCGCCTCCTGGTCGTTCAGCTGTTTTATCCACAACTGAGCATTTCCAAATGACTCAGCGTGTTAGCGGCATCATTTTAGCCAATTTTCATTGAGTGCTTCTCTGTACCAGGCCCTGTGTGGAGCACTTTCCGTTAAATGAAGTAGGATACAATTAGTGTCCCCATTTTACACATGAGGAAACCGAGGCCCAGAAAGTTTAGAGAACCTGCCCAAGGTCACAGAGACAGCAAGTGGCAGAGCTGGCCCCACTGGTTCCGGCAAGATGCCTGCAAAGCAGAGAAGCAGAAGCGTTTCTAGCTCATGTCTGTGGAGAACTCCCAGGTGGAGAGAGTGTTCAATGTTTTAAAGCAAGGCCTAGAATCCATCTGGTTCTCGTAACACAGAGTCCAGTGCCTCTTCCCTTCCTGAACCTTGAGCAAAAAGATTCTAGTAAGAGATTTCTTCTTTCAGACAGAGCTGAAGGAGTCCTTAACCAAGCCATCATCATCCCTCAGGGACTTGAACTTGCCTAGCTCAGCTGTCTCCCTTTTCAAAGTCCATTATGCTGGTTAGAATCCCTGGAGGCCTGTAGCATCAGGGGAAGTAATCAGAGGCCTCCAGAGCTCCTGGGGAGCCCCTGCCATTGCAGACCAGAGTACACCTTCCCAGGTACTTATCACTAATTCAATTCAACAGCAGTGGTGGCAGCTACTCAAGCCCAAGACCTGATGTGAACTTTCAAGGACTCTGTGGTTCTCCTGCCCCGAACCCTTGGTCCCCAGCTACTATCCCCTCTCCTCTCCCTGCTTTATTAGGTACTCATCTCTTCTTTTCTCAAACTGGCTTTCCAGAAAGGATCCTTTGAATTCTAAATTGATGCCAGATAATGCTCAAACAATTGCATCAGTTATGTCAGGTGCAGGGTGGGGGTGGGGGTGGGGGTGGGTGGGATGGGGACAGAGGTCTCAGAGATTCCAAAGATTCCTGCCCTTGGGAAGTTCACAGCTTAGTGGGGATAACAAATACAGGAGGAATTTCCTGAGAGAGGTAACTTCTCAGATGTAAGCACATCAAGGGCACTGCGGAGGCCCAGGGGCATCAGAGATGCCATCACAGGTGAATTCTGAAGACTGGGTCAGAGGCAGCCAGTGCAAAGGTATCTCAAGCAGAAGCAACAGCGTGAGCAAAAGCACAGAAGGTCAGACAGCTCAGGTATTTTGTACTTTGGGGGCATAAAATACAAAACAAGGAGTGGCCAAAAACGAGACAGAAGAACAAAATAAGAGTAATGTCAAGGAAGTCCCCAGTTACCACATCAAGGAGCTTGGACCTGCTTCTCCAGGCAGCTGTTCTCAAATCATTCCCGAGGGTCCCATTTGGAAGGCTGAGCACAGACATGTGAGCGCCCACCCTGCGGTCTCCACCGCCACCAGGGCAGCTTTTTGCCCCCTTTTGCTTTACGTATTCAGTGCTCTGCACACTCTGGTGTGAAGACAAAGTTCTGTTGCCAAAAGACAGGGGCAACCAACTTCTGTACCTGATTGGACACTGAATCCTGATAGGATTTCAGGGATAAGGGGATCCCCGGGTGGCTCAGTGGTTTAGCGTCTGCCTTCAGCCCAGGGCATGATCCTGGAGACCCAGGATCGAGTCCCACATCAGGCTCCCTGCATGGGGCCTGCTTCTCCCTCTGCCTGTGTCTCTGCCTCTCTCTCTCTGTCTCTCTCTCTCTCTCTCTGTCATGAATAAATAAATAAAATCTTTTTTTTTTTTTTCAAAAAAAAAAAAAAGGATTTCAGGGATAAGGAAGAGGATGCACTTGGGGTTTTGTCTAATTGGTGGACGCCCGGGAAACACCCTCTTGCCAGAGGCCAGGAAGTGGCTGTTTCATTTTCTAGTTCGATTCTGTGATGAGTAAGGAAGCAGGAGCTGCTTCCTTCCTTCCTTCCTTCCTCGCTGGACCCCACAGTCCACAACGGCCCCCCACACCCAATCTCTCCAGCCCAGCCTGCAGGGTCTTCTGACTCCAGTGACCCTGGATACGAAGCTGGCGCTTACAGGAAATGGCAGGCCCCACAGCACTGCTAGCACTGACCCTGCTGACAATATCTGTCCATCCTAAGGCTTTTCTGGTGTCGGCCACTGCTTACCTCGATTATTAACAGCACGTTTAAGCCAGTCTCATCTTCCCTTGCAGCCAGAGACTTGGCTCTTCGGGACTCCACGCCTCCCCCACCCCACACCCCATCACTTGGTCAGGTAATGATTATTCCAGTTCTCTTAAGTTTACCACATAGACCCAGTCCAGTCCCTCAGCCCCTAATCACGGCTGCTGCTCAGCCGGACGCCCCCCTCTTCATGCCGCCTGGCTGGTGCTGCCTCGGCCCCAGAAGGCAGCCTCAGTAAATCATCCTCCAGCACCCCGCTCTGAGGGTGCTCATCAAGCCACCGCCAGGGAGTCCCTGAGCCAGCTGAAGCTTACTTTCTCCGTGGGAAAGCATCCCTCCAGACAGCAACAAACATTTTGAAGGTGCATGGTATCCCTAAAAATGTCTGAGGATGCAAACCCCCAACAGATTGAGATTGATTTCCTTATAGATTATAATTATGTATTGCTGTACATATTTAGTGTACACAAATACAAATTAAAGCAAGCGAGTTAAACAATATTTTTTAATGTTTTATTAACGACACGTTTTTGTTCTCACTAAAAAATGGAAATGTTCTAAGAGGGCTAGACTTAAATATGCCCTCACTTAAAGAAATGAATAGACTCTAGTTTGCAGAGCGGTTTTAGGTTTACAGAAAAACTGAGCAGAAAGTACAAAGAGTTCCAATGTACCCGCTCAACACTTTCCCCTTCCCAGTGGCCCCTATTAATAATATCTCATATTAGTGTGCTGCATTTTCTATAAAATTATAAGCTACTGTTGATACATTATTATTAACTAAGTCCACAGTTTACGTTAGGGTTTACTCTGTGTTGCACATTCCATGGGCCCTCATAAATGTGTAACATGTATCCACCATTACAGTATCATATAGAATAATTTCATTGCCTTAAAAATCCCCTATGCTCCACCTATCCATCCCTCTCCCCTCCCCTCAACCCCTAGCAGCCATGATCTTCTGTCTGCTATATTATTTTTTAAAACCTTGGTTAACCCTTTGTGGAAAAAAGTGGAGTTGAGGGTCTATTCTAAGTCCATGCCTTGCTTTTGTTTAAGATTTTATTTATTTATTCATGAGAGACACAGAGAGAGAGAGAGAGAGACAGACAGAGGCAGAGACACAAGCAGGCTCCATGCAGGGAGCCCGATGCAGGACTCAATCCCGGGTCTCCAGGATCAGGCCCTGGGCTGAAGGCGGCGCTAAACCGCTGAGCCACCCGGGTGCCCCACGCCTTGCTTGTGAAGCACCTGACTGGCACAGCAGAAGTTGAGGTCTCACAGAGATTAGTGGCTACAGACGGGGAAGGCCAGCATTGGGTGCACTGAGGAAATCACAATTAATTTTTCAGTCCCAGTGACCTGTTATGTAAAGATCTTTGTGAAATTTGGCTGGCAAATTTCTCTTCTCCTAAAGTCAATCATTTACTCATACAAGCTCATTAGGAGCAGATACATTTTATAATTTCAATAAAGGGCCCAGATGCCTCCCTTTCTAAAATACTTTGGAAGATGTCAAGCAGATATAAAATTCCTCTACAAGCTTTTAAAGTATACAGATATAACAGTTTTAACGGGGGCACCTGGGTGGCTCAGTGACTGAGCGACTGCCTTTGGCTTATGTCGTGATCCTAGGGTCCTGGGATCGAGTCCCGCGTCAGGTTCCCCACGGGGAACCTGCTTCTCCCTCTGCCCATCTCCCTCTCTCTCTCTCTTTCTCTCTCTGTGTGTGTGTCTCTCATGAATAAATAAAAATTTTTTTAAAAAAGTTTTTAACAGGTAGTAAACTTGCTTATTTTCTTTAAAACTAAACCACTGGATGATGGAAACATTTCTAAATGCTTGTTTTCAAAATTACTTTTGCTGTAGTATAAATTTCTTTTCAAAGGCTATTTCTCTCTCATCATTAAAACATCACTTTACATTAAAGGGACAGATTAAGGGAGCTTTATTATTTCTAAACTATTTGGATAGGGAGCACAGTGCTTAGTGCCACTTATGGAAAAGAGCAAATTTAGAACACTTGCCTTTTTGAAAAAGAAGAGTGTATATAAATTTGAAGTTAAAAAAATTTTAAGTTTAATAATATCTTTTAAGTACTTTCATGTAGATAATAAATTTTTGCAAATTAAAGATTTTCAGTCTTCTCCATCTCATAGATTCTGTTTATTAATTTTAGTACCCTTATTTCAACACATTTTATATATATTTAGCTTTTGTGACTTTTAAGAGTTTTTTTTTTCCCCCTAAAGATTTTTATTTCTTCATGGAGAACACAGAGAGAGAGAGGCAGAAACAGGCAGAGGGAGAAGCAGGCTCCCTGTGGGGAACCTAATGTGAGGCTCAGTCCCAAGACCCGGGGATCACGACCTAAGCCAAAGGCAGATGCTGGACCACTGAGCCACCCAGGTGCCCAACTTTTAAGAGTTTAGTGCAGAATGTTAAAATTCATTATTCTCTGGGGTCTGTGACACATCATCATTTTTTCAAAAAAGCTCTTGAGGGGCGTCTGGGTGGCTCAGTCGGTTAAACGTCCAATTCTTGATTTTAGCTCAAGTCACGATCTCAGGTCCTGGGATCCAGCTTCATATCAGGTTCCATGCTTAGTGAGGAGTCTGCTGGAGCTCCTCTCCCTCTGCCCTCCCCCTAGTCTCTCTCTCCCTAATAAATAAATAAATAAATAAATAAATAAATCTTTTAAAAAAGATAAAAAAACATTTAGGATATTTTAGCAAGTACCTGTCACCTTTTATTTTTATTTTAAGATTTTATTTATTTATTCATGAGAGACAGAGAGAGAGAGGCAGAGACACAGGCAGAGGCATAAGCAGGCTTCATGCAGGGTGCCTGATGTGGGACTCGATCCCGGGTCTCCAGGATCACACCCTGGGCCGACGGCGGCGCTAAACCGCTGAGCCACCCAGACTACCCTACCTGTCACCTTTTAAAGAATTGTCTTCCAGGTCATATTTTAACAGCATCTTCAATAAAGCACCTTTTTTAAAAAATAAAGAAATTAAATAAATTTAGCCTTTCCCAACCCTTCCGGTGTCCCTCACTCCAGCAGGTTGAAAGCATGGAAACAACAATTCACAACTGCCCACACTTCCCCAGGCACTCCTTGAGAAATGCAGGGACAGGCCCACCCTGAGTCTTTGGGTTCACCCCATTGTCCTAGTTAAGGCATTAGTGTTCTAGTTCTCCAGCTGCACTGCCTTGTCTTACTAAAGTGAAATTCCTGGATCCTTGTTATGGAGGATAATGATGTTTGGAAAACCATTTGCCTCTGGAAGCACCTAAATCTTCACAGGTAACTGAGCTGGTACTGGACCAGTAAAGCAAGGTTTAAACATCCAAGTCATCAGACAGTGTGAGCAGAATAAACACCTTCCATGTCATTAAGTTCATTTCCTGAATGAGTAAAACCTACAGCCTGCATGAGCTTCCTGAAACACTTACTCTGAGCCCACCCGCCAGCTATGAATGTAAATCCCTGTGTCTTCCTCACTGGCCCAAATGAAAGCTCCTCAAGGGCACCATAAAACAAACAATGGAATCAAACCCCTCTGAAACCATGTTCCCTGCCACCACCCATCCCTGACTCCTATTCTGGAAACTCAAAATTAAGTAACTGCCTTTCAGTTCCTCTTTTATGTGAAGAGATCATGTTCCAGGAACTATCCCATTGGTGACTAGCTGTACCTGCTGGATATTTTCACCTCTCCAGTCCTGGGGGCTGACCCGTATGGGACAAGATGGTGGGTTTCCTTGTCCTCTGGCTCCTGACTGGGCTCAAATGGTGGGTGGCACTGACAGGAGAGGAGTAAAGTCAGGTATTTATTCCTCCAGTCTCACCCCACTGGGTCACCGTGGCTTGGCACATTGTTCTTCTGAAGGTCACAACTCCTGCCAGGAGCTCTCTCCTGGAACTAAAGCTTCCCTCTCTTGGTTCTGGTTAATATTCTCTCCCCTTCAGGGTTAGGAGAAGCAAAGACTCTCTGCTCTTTCAGCCTTGGAAGCATGGCACCATCCCTTGTTCCTTTTCTTCAATAACTTTGCAAATAACTCCTTTATTATGCTTTCCTATATTATTTCATTTGAGAAGATACCTATTTTCTGAGGGCAACTGCCTGCTATACTTGCCAAATAGCAGCTTTAGTGTAAATGCCATTCTTTGGTTCTTGATGTGATACTAAGTCAAAAAGAAAAATGGATATGAGTAGAGGATGCTGCTGCTGCTGCTTACAATAATGATAATCAGCTTTTCTTGCATGCTTACTAAGAGTTCAATATCATGTGTAATACTTTATACAAATTAATTCACTTTAACTTACAACACCTTCATGAGGAGAGTAGTAGGTGAAGATGATCTTTAGATGAGCCCAGTGGCCACTGCCTACTGATATTAACCCTCTGTTAACACTCTCACGCTAAGTGTGGACTGGATTTACCAACTCGCTTCTAATAATTAGAATATGGAGAAGTGATGGGATGTCACCTCAACATAATAAAGGTCATACATGACAAACCCAAAGCTAACATCAAACTCAATGGTGAAATGCTAAAAGCTTTTCCTCTAAGATTGGGGACGAGATAAAGATACCCACCCTGGTCACTTTTATTCAACACAGTACTGGGAATCTTAGCTACAGCAATCAGACAAGAAAAAGAAAAAAGCATCCAAATTGCTAAGGAAGATGTAAAACTGTCAACATTTGCAAATTATATAACACTATATATATATATATATATATATATATATATATATATATATAACTCTAAAGACTTCAAAAAACTATCAGAATAAATGAATTCAATAGTGTATTCAAGTTAATACACAGAAACCAGTTGCATTTCTATACACTAAGAATGTAGAACAAAGGGAAATTAAGAAAACAATCCTGTTTACAGTTGTATCAGTTAAGAATAAAATAGGAATAAATTTAACCAAGGAAATGAAAGACCTGTACTATGAAAAATACAGGGCACTGATGAAAGAAACTGAAGATGATACAAACAAATGGAAAGACATACTGTGTTCCTGGATTGGAAGAATACGGTTAAAATGTCTATATTGCCCAAAGCAAGCAATCTACAGATTCAATGCAATCTCTATCAAAATACCAATGACATTTTCCATAGAACTAGAACAAATAATACTAAAATTTATATGGAGCCACAAATAATGCCAAATAGCCAAGGCAAAACTGAGAAAGAAGAACAAAACTGAGGTATCACATTTCCAAATTTTATTTATTTGGGGGAGGGAGAGAAACCACACAGCAGTGGGGGTGAGAAAATGGGGTAACAGGGAGAGACAAGCGGACTCTGTGCAGAGCCTGGAGCCAGCTTGATCTCACAACCCTGAGACCATGATCTAAACCAAAAACAAGAGTTGGACACTCAACTAACTAAGCCACCCAGTGCCCTGCAATCTCATATTTTAAACTATACTACTAGGCTATAGTAATAACAACAGTATGGTATTAACTCAAAAACAGACACATAAATTATTACAACAAAACAGAAAGCCCTTGAAATAAACCCACAT
This sequence comes from Vulpes vulpes, assembly GCF_048418805.1. Lineage (NCBI taxonomy): Eukaryota > Metazoa > Chordata > Mammalia > Carnivora > Canidae > Vulpes > Vulpes vulpes. The sequence goes on along the minus strand of NC_132782.1, from coordinate 19,537,871 downwards.
TTATGTGGTCAATTACTTTACAGCAAAGGAGACAAGAATATACAATGAGGAAGAGACCATATCATCAATAAATGGTGCTGGGAAAACTGGACAGATACACATAAAAAAATGATACTGAACTCCTTTCTTATACCAGATACAAAAATAAACTCAAAATGGATTAAAGACCTAAATGTGAGACCTGAAACCATAAAATTCCTAAAAGAAAACATGGCAGTAAACTCTTAGACATCAGTATTAGCAATATTTTTTTTGGATCTGTCTCTCCAGGCAAACGCAACAACAGCAAAAATAACAGACAGGACTACATCAAACTAAAAAGCTTTTGCACAGCAAAGGAAACCACCAACAAAAGGAAAAGGCAACCTACGAATGGGAGAAGATATTTGCAAATGATATATCTGATAAGGAGTTAATATATAAAGAACTTACACAATTCAACAAAAAACAATTCAATCTAAAAAATGGATGGAGGACCTGAATAGACATTTTTCCAAAGAAGACATTCAGCTGGCCAACAAACACATGAAAAGATGTCCCACGTCACTAATCATCAGGGAAATGCACATCAGAACCAGAATGACGTATCACCTCACACCCGTCAAATGGGTATTATCAAAAAGATAAGAAATAATAAGTGTTGACCAGGATGTGAAAAAAAGGGAACCCTTGTGCACTATTGATGAGAATATAAATTGGTACAGCCACTGTGGAAAAAAATAAAGAAGATTTTCAAAAATTGAAAAAGAGAACTATGGGGCTCCTGGTTTAGTTGGTGGAGCATATGACTCTTGATCTAGGGTTATAAATTCAACCCCATGTTAGTTGTAGAGATTAATAAAAGTAAAATCTCTAAAAAAAAAAAAAAAAACCCAGAACTACAGTATGATCCAGCAATTCCACTTCCAGATATTTATCTGAAGAAAACAAAAACACTAATTCAAAAAGATATATGCACTCCTATGTTCACTGTATCAGTATTTACAAGAGCTAAAATATGGAAGCAACCTAAGCATCCATCAAGAGAGGAATAAAGAAGATGCGGTACGCACACGCAGAGAAATATTATTCAGTCATAAAAAAGAATGGATCTGGCTATTTGTAACAACATGGGTGGACCTAGAAAGAATTATGCCAAGTAAAATAAGTTACAGAGAAAGACAAATGCCATATGATTTCACTTACATGTGGATTCTAAAAAACAAACCAAACCAAACAAAACAGAAGCAGATTCATAAATACAGAAAACAAGTTTGTTGTTGCCAGAGGGTGGAGAGGTAGGAGGATAGGCAAAATAGGTGAAGGGGGTTAAGAGGTACAAACTTTCAGTTTTAAAACAAGTCACAGGGATGTGAAGTACAACATGGGGAATGTAGTTGATAAATTGTAATAACTTCATACGGTGACAGATGGGAACTATACTTATGATCATTTTGTGATGTATATGTCAAATCACTGTGTTGTATACCTGAAGCTAATATACTGTTCTATGTCAACTATATTTCAATTAAAAATAAAATAAAGGGATGCCTGGGGGGCTCAGTCGGTTAAGTGTCTGCCTTTAGTTCAGGTCATAATCTCAGGGTCCTGGGATAGAACCCTGTGTCGGGCTCAGTGCTCAGCACAGAGTCTGTCTCTCTTGTTCGCACTCTCTTCCTTGCTTGCACTCTCTCTCTCTCAAATAAATAATATCTTTAAAATATAAGTAAATAAATAAAGATTGAAAATATTTAGTAAATTTGCTGTCCCCGATGAAGATCTAAATTTCATCAGTCAACTCTTTTTAAAGTTTTTTTAAAATAAGGTATGGTACAAATAAATAAAATAATCAGCTTTTAAGAGCTGAGTCCTTTCACAGTTTTAGAAATTAGTAAATCCATTAAATATGTACTGGCCACCCACTGGGTGCAAAGCAACGGGCAAGACTTTTTCTCCCCATGCACACCCTAATTCTCAAGTACCATCCCCTGGCCTACCGTGGAACTTTTGATGCATGTAGCATTCCATTTCCTCCCTATTAATTCAGAAGAGGGAGCCCAAAACATTCAGAGTAATATAAAGCCTTTAACCAGATCTAACTGAACCTCAATAATTCCCTACAAAAATAAATACAGTATTTTCTTCTTTTGATATTTGGCACCACCAAGTCTGGATGCTAGTCAATTCAAGCCATTCACACCAGCAGAAGCTCAGGGGTGGAATAAACACAGGAAGTCAAGAAACAGCATGCATAATAGTTAGAGGGTGTCAGTGTCAAAATAATCTGGGTTCTAATGTTCACAAGCTGAGTGACCTTGGGCAGGTTTCCTAAGCTCTCCAACTCACAGTTCCCTCATCTGTAAAATGGGGACAAATATCTATTTCACAAAGTTGCTGTGAGAACTAAAGGGGATTCTATATGTACCAGGACCTAGCCTAGTCGTGGCGTTCATTTATTACGTGGCAATGAGTACTAAGAACGTGTCAGGTGCTGGCAACACTGTGGTGAACCACACGTCTCTCCCCCAAAGGGAGCTACTGTCCACAGGGGAAGACAGGTATTAAAAAAGTACTTACAATAAACGAATAATTGCTGTACGAGGAGAAGTTCTAAGTCACCATAGCCTAGTTCAGAATTTTCCAAAATGAGAGCTATGAAATGGTAAGCAAATAAATATATGTATTAATAATCTTCTGCTCTGGTAAACTTGTCTTTGTCAATCTCAATGTCCTTCTCTCTCTCTCTCTCTCTCCCTCCCTCCCCTTCTTATTTCACAGTATCATGACAACATTTCTGGCCTAACTTCATCTTCAAAGAGCATTCAACAAACAATTTTTTCTTATTAATTCATTTATATCAGTGTGCACGCCTGCAAAAGTTTAGCATAGTACCTCTGGCTGCCACTGCCTGCTTCTCGGTATCTTCATTTTCAGCTATTAATTTGGCATTACCCAAGGGAAGAGGGTATCTGTGATGGAATTTTAGGTTTTCATTTTTTTTAAAATTACAACCCATTTTTAGACTTTTTCAACTTCAGATTATTTCAAATTTATAATTAAGTTGCAAAAATAGTAAAAAAAAATGTTTTTAGAAACACTTTACTCATCTTCCCCAAATGTCACCATTTTACATAACTACAGCCCACTTTTTGAAACTAGAAAAATTACCATTGATAAAATATTATTTAGGTTTTGACTTTAATGAGGGAAGTGCTGGGGTCTGAGGACAGACAGCCAGAGGCATGCTGTACAACTCATCACTGGCATCATGAGTGGTTTACAACAGTGGACAATTCAGCTTATCATTTATTTTGGGTTTCCAATGATGAAATGATGGGAAGGGGCATGTACATCACCTTCCTAATTTCCTTTTGTGTATAATGCCAAAATTTATGTGGACTTTTGAAAGACTTAAACTCAGGAGAGTTGTTTTTCCAGCTAGTATTGAATCCATTCCCTATGAGGTCCCAGGAACTCTGCTGAACTTTGGGGAATCAAAGATAAGATTCCTGTTCTGCTTGTGTGCCACACTCTGCTCATCTTTAGAGGGATTATCACATTTAATCTTTACAATAATCCAAGGAGGATTATGCCTGTTTGAAGCAAAAACAAAAAACAACGCTTAGAGACCTAGCCAGGAAACCAGCCAGCTCCTCTGCTTAACATCCACGCCACGCTGTGATAAGCGTTATTGATACCTCTTCAAGTCTGGAATACTATATTGATACATGAAATCACTCGTCCTCGTTTGATATAAAACATAACCATGCGCATATTACCATAGAAACGGCTTCAAAAGAAAAGCAACTGTATGATAAATCTTAAGAAAAGATGGGTATGTTTAGGAACATTTGCCAACAGGAAGGTTTTACACACATTATTTAACCTTTCTTGCAGAAGGGCTGTCGTCCCTGTTAGGAGTATGTCAAGATACAAATGTGCACATGACAAGGGTACAGGAAGACACAGCCTCAAGCCCAGGATGAACGGTCTCCTCTGCCTAGGAGAGCAATACTCTAGGGCACATATTCCCACCTTTTCTGCTGTTACTCAAAGGGGCAGCCAGCCTTGGAATTCTAACTCGACTGAGTGGGTATTGCATGGATCGTACCTTGCTGGCGCTTTTTCCAAGGCACACGTTCTACTATCTGTGTCCTCTCGGTGTTCCCTTGTCTTTGGGTCCCCAGGGCTTTCAGCACCGGTGCGAGCCTGCTAAGGAGAGAGTCAGCTTTGGCAACCGAGTAGAACTAAGACCCCTCGCTTTCTGCAAACTGGGACCGTGCGGTACCTGAGGACGAGGGGGGGCTGTCGGCACCATCCCTGGGGAGGCAAAACTGATCAAGGAGTCGCCCTGGTGCTGCGGGGCGGGGCAAGGGGGAGGCCGGTGCTGCGGGGCGGGGCGGGGGGCGCACAAGCACGTGGGCTCCCGTGGGCCCCGCTCCGGGCTCAAGGAGGCGCCCGGGTGCTGCGGGGCGGGGGCGCACATGCACGTGGGCTCCCGTGGGACCCGCTCCGGCCTCAGGGAGGCGCCCGGGTGCTGCGGGGCGGGGGGCGCACATGCACGTGGGCTCCCGTGGGACCCGCTCCGGGCTCAAGGAGGCGCCCGGGTGCTGCGGGGCGGGGGCGCACATGCACGTGGGCTCCCGTGGGACCCGCTCCGGCCTCAGGGAGGCGCCCGGGTGCTGCGGGGCGGGGGCGCACATGCACGTGGGCTCCCGTGGGCCCCGCTCCGGCCTCAGGGAGGCGCCCGGGTGCTGCCGGGCGGGGGCGCACAAGCACGTGGGCTCCCGTGGGACCCGCTCCGGGCTCAAGGAGGCGCCCGGGTGCTGCGGGGCGGGGGCGCACAAGCACGTGGGCTCCCGCGAGCCCCGCTGCAGGCCGAGGTTCATCTTTAAAATGAATTTGAACGTGAGGGGTCCCCAGCTGGCCCCCGTCTTTGGAGAACAGAGGAGAGAGAGAGAGAGAGGGCGAAGGGGAAAGGCTCTCCCTCGGGCGGGGGGCGCCCCGGCGGGAAGGGCCCGGTGCACACACCTCTGCAGACGCTCGAGCCGGGGAGGGGACGGAGCCCCGCGGGCCCCAGCCTCCCGCTGCTCCGGGGGCTCCGGGGACTCCCGCGGCGGCGGGGCGGGCGGGGCGCGCGGGGCGCCCGAGGGCGAAGGGCCGGCGGCGCGTCCGCGTGTGGCGGGGCCGCGGGGGGAGGGGAGGGGAGGGGAGGGGAGGGAGGGGGAGGCCGGGGAGCCGAGGGGGAGGGCTCACATCTCCGCGAAGTTCCCGGATGGTCGCAGCCTCCCGGCGCCGAGCGCTTTTCCTGCCGGGCCGGCTCAGCCCTGCCGACCCGGGAGAAGTTTCCCAGGAGGAAAGAAAAAAAAAAAAAAATGCCCGGCGCGCGGCGGGGCCGTGGAGCCGCCCGGAGCTGCAGCAGCGCGGTAAGGGATGCGCGGGGCCGGGGCCGGGGCCGGGGCCGGGGGCTGGGGCGGCGCCCCGGGGAGACCCCGCGGCGGGCGGGAGGGCAGGGCTCCCCGCGGGGTGGGGGCGCCCCGGGACGGCGGGTGGGGGGCGGGGGGCCGCGGCGCCCCTGGTGCCCCCTGGTGCCCCCGCGGAGTCCCCGCCCCCCGGCTCCCCGAACGGGGCTCCCGCCTGCAGCCCGCGGCTCGCTCGGGGCTCGGGCTCGGGGCTCGGGGCTCGGGGCTCGGGGCGGCCCTTCCAGGCGCTGCCACCCCCTCCCCCCGGGGGCGCTGTTGCCCCCACCCCGGGGCCTTTCCCGAACTTTCCGGGCAGCCTCGCTGCAGCCTTTTTGTACCCGCGCGTCTGTCTGTCTGTCTGTCCGGAACAGAACCGCCGAAGAAAGTTGCAGGCGTAAGGGAAGCCAGCCCAGGGGACCCGACCTGGGGGGGGGGGCTAGACCTTCACCCCTCCGGGATGAACAGCGGGTGCGCCTGGGTCGCCTGGGTCTTCGGGCCCTGCAGGGTCCCCCTGGGGCCACGGGCTCCCGGCCTGACGCCTTATCTCGGTTCTCGGGAAGCCTCTCAAGTTGTTGGCCGTGACTGGGTGCACTTGGTCCCTTTTTCTGAGAGTTCCGTGTCGCTACTGTCCCCCCAGAGTCACCCCACCCCCGGCCCTGGCCCCGGATGGCCCCAGGCTGCGGGCGATGCAGCCGCGGAGCCCCGGACACAGGCCCGCCCTGGGTCGGTTTTCCTTTGCCAGTTTCCCAAGGCAATTTCAAAACAATACTGTAGCTTCGCTTTGAGTCATTGGCTCTTTTTTTTCCTGCTCAGAAATGCCTTTTTCCTATAACGGGTAAAATAACTACCCTACCGGGAGGGTTTTCTTGTACTTTGCATAAATCACCTTGTGACTTTTTGAGATGAGAGCGAGGGAGCCCCGGAGGCCATCAGCATTTTGCATCTTAACCCCTCCTTACAGTGCTCACAACACTGCCTTCCACTCTTGCTGTGTATCTTTCACGCCTGTCGTCCCCATAGGGTTGAGTTTCTCAGGAACCAAACCCCTGTCCACCTGTAGGAGCCCATGACCTGTCACGGAGGTGTGCAGACTAGAGTCTGCAGGTGTTATTCAACATTTTAGTCCCATCATCATCATCTTGGGACCTACCCAACCCTGCCATCACTTTGGCTCCCCTGGGAAGCACATAAACTGTTTTTGGGTTTGCAGGGCACCTGGGTGGCTCGTTTGGTTCAGTGTGTGACTCTTGATGTTGACTCAGGTCTTGATGCCACCGTCCTGAGGTCCTCAGCCCTAGCCCTGCGTGGGTCTCCACACTGGGCTCGGAGCCTACTTAAAAAACAAAGCAACAGCTTCAGGTTTGTGTGATGTAGAGCAGAAGGGTTTGTGAGCGGGGTAAGATCACATTCTGGGACGTTGACAGACGGTGAGATTACTTCCAACTAGAGAGATGCGTGCCTGCTTCCGTGTGCTTGTTCATTGTTCATTTCACCAGTTAAGTCTCTAGTGGGAATTCAGCCACTTTCTTATGCCCTTAGGCAAATCGTGGAACTTGAGACTTCCTTATCTCATCCAGGAAATGGGGTTGGCCATATTTGCTTTTTGTCCATCACATGGAAGGAGGATCAGGTGGGGTGATGGGAGCTCAGAACAGCAGAAAGCACAGCACAAGCATCAGAGGGCCACCCAGACACCATGCAGTGTGTAGCATCCATACAAAAGAGCAATAAAGAGCTGAAGTGAAGGAGAGCAGTGGTGAGTGAAAAGTTGGTATTCTCTTATCTTTCAACTTTGCTGTCTCAGGTGCTCTGGCCAGAGGTGAGGGTCCTTTTGTGGGAAGAATTCATTACTGGGTCTGTGTCACTGTCTGATATTTCAGGGTGTTCCTAACTATTGGTTGTAATTTTAGGAAGTAGACACTTTCTGCAGTGCAGAAAAGCACCTTTTATTCCTTGCTATAACCCATTTGTTTTTAAAGTATCTCATATTCAGGATTCCACCTCCCGGAGAGCCATGGTCTTCTTGAAACCTGCCCTCCAACGAGGTCTTCCAAATTCCTAATGATTTCCACGCAGAGATCTCTCTGCCACTGTGTCCCAGCAGTCCACAGTTATGCCAAATGTTGGAAGGTTGGTAGGCGTAAGCCTTGAGAATAGCCAGGACCCACATCTGGGAAGCAGGTCTCAGTGGGACTCCAGCCAGATACTCATTTGGCATTGAGGGTCCCTACTAGGGGTCACTGCTGTGTCCTGTGCGGTGGTAGAGTGGGAGGCGTTGCTCAGAAAGAGATGGGAGTTTGCCTCTGACCGCTTACCTTCTGGTAGAGAGGAGACAGGTTTCAAACAGTGGAATGCGAGGCAGAATGTGGTCAAGAAGGTAAAAAAAAAAAAAAAAAGATACGGATCAGATGCAAGGAATTTAGAGGAGATCAAAATAGCTTCCAGCTGGAGGGAGTCAGTCCTTCACTTATTTGTCCATTTAACCAATATTTAAGAGGTGTCTCCTGAGGGCCAGGCGTTGCAGGAGTAACAGGCCATTCACGTTGCCTTCTCCCTTCACTCCTCCGGTGAGGAGCGGTTCAGGTTCCAGCTCCCTGGGACAAATGAATACTTCTTCCCTCAGCCTCATTGTGTCATCCAGCCTAACACTTGTCAATTGTTCCTCACCCTGTAGGGATAACTGGCAGGTCAGAATAATTCTGTCTCTTGAATACTTCAGAATAATAAAAACTCTGGTCACACCAAAGCCCCCAGAATACCTTCAGTTAGTTGAGTAACGCTGTTCTGTTTAACACACTGAGACTGGGATTGAAGGATGCTGGGCCTTAGCCATGGGTGTGCCTGGAAGCTTATAAAGGCTTGATTCTGTAAGTCTGTGGGAGGCCCAGAAATCTATCATTTGAGAACTCCTCACTGCCTCCTAGGCAATACTGATGTGCTACGAGGTACGGAGTCCCCTAAGGATAAAAGCATGGGTCAGGAAGTTGGGCAGATCTTGCTTCCCATCCCAGTTTTGTCTTTTGAGAGTTCTTTGACCTCTGTTTCTGTGCCTTTAAAATGAGAAAACTACCTCTTCCTACAAGGTTGTTGTGAGGGTCCGGTGAAGTCATGGATGTGGATTGCTTAGCAGCTTATCCGGGCCTCTGCTTGGTATTTGTGGGCCATTATTATTACTGTTGCTAATGTTAATATATGGTGTTAGGATATACAGAACGTTGTTGGTATTGGTCTTGTCGAATGGAGATTCAGGAAGAACCTAAACATGGGAACAGCAGCATTTTATATAAATGAACATATAATAATCCCTTTTAGCAGTCTGTAGTTTGTAGAGTGTTTCACCTCAGTCACCTTGTGCATTCTCTTAACAGCTGGAAAGGGAGGGATCCCACAGAGTAGAATCTCCGTATTTGGGGGCTACCAGTCCGTGATCTGCTTACCCAGTCAGGCCTACTCTGCTAAGGTTATCCCGGCAGATAAAGGGTAGGAAAAGCAAAGACAAGACATGCTGTACCTCCCTGGCCCCTTGGCACCAAGAAGTGGCATTCTGTGACAGTCATGGTGACCACCACCAATGTGAGGGTGACCAGTGGACTCGACTGCCTGCCCCAGGCCAGGCTGCTCTGGTCACAGGTAGAGCACCTTACCCCCCTGGGGTAGGAGTGCTATGGCTTTTGCGTTTTCCTTTTGCCAAGGATCAGGAAACTTTGATTCCTGGGAAGCATGCTCAGCATTAGTCTTCAGATCAGTCATAAATACTTGTTGAGAAGTCAAAAAATAGGCTTTGCTACTACTCAGCTAAAGACACACTTAGCTGAAATAGGAGACAATCACCTACAATCTTCATTAGTTTAGAAGCTTCAGTAAACATAGTTCTTATTGCTGTGGTGTTATATAACATTTTAGCATTACTTACTATGGATACATTTTTTTTCTCTTCCAGTAAGCCATCTTTCCAGTATAACACAATTTCTTCTTTTTAGTTTTCTTTTATCTCGTAGTTATATTAAGGGAATCAGATTCTTCAAAGCTTTCTATGATCTGGCCTAGGTTTTAAAAATCTCTCCCCCCTCCCTTCCTCCTGTCTTCTCTCTGCTCTCCCTCCCTCTTTCACTTGCTTTCTTTAATGTTACCACTTACTGCGTGTCATTTAATGGAATCATTTAATAGCTACACCGCCCTGTGAGGTAGGTCCTGCTTATATACGTGGAACTGGAGGGTGAAAGAAAGGTAACTTGCCCAAGGTCACACAGCTGGTGACAGAGCATGCATTCAGACCTGCACCGTTCTGATTCCAACCTCTGCCCTTTTGACCCTTAATTTCACTTTCATTGATTATATACTACTTTGCATGTGCTGGGCTCCAGCTAAACTATTCTTATCCGTCCCCATCTGTTTCCTTTGCATTGCCATTTCTCCTCCACACTGCCGCCTCTCTTCACCTGATGTGGAATCCTATAGATTCCTCAACTTGGCCACAAATGCTTCTTAAGAAGACAAATAGTAGACCTTGCCAATAGTCAATAAGAGGAGACTACCCTAAAAAAAGAAGAGACCCGATCACCTACAAATTTCACTAGTTTAGTAGCTTCAGTAAGCATGGGTCACGTTGTAAAAACATGCTTCTTGATAAGAGCCATGAGCTGATTCCTGCCTCTTCTAGTAAATTCCTGTAGGTATTTGTTTGGGCCTCATCTGTGGCTTGAAATCCATTCTGTCCTGTATTGCAGTCACACATGTGTCTCTCTTCCCCCACTAGATGGTAAACTCAGGGCAATAACTTTTTTTTTTTTTGAGCATTTTATAGTCCCTCAGAAATAGTAGGTTCTTGTCTAATAGGTTTTCAATTAATGTTTATTGAATGGTGGTTTATTTCTGCCACTCTGGTTGTAAGATTTGAGATGAGTAGATTTTTCATAAAGGCAAAGTAGATCTTAATGTTTTACTGAAGATTATCTGGGTTCTGAAGATGCGAAGAAACAAATTTCATCTTAAGAGTAAGTAGTCCTCCGGGACACCTGGGTGGCTCAGTGGTTGAACGTCTGCCTTTGGCTCAGGGCGTGATCCCGGGGTCCTGGGATTGAGTCCCCCTGCAGGAGGCCTACTTCTCCCTCTGCCTGTGTCTCTGCCTCTTTTTTTCTGTGTGTCTCATGAATAAATAAATCTTTAAAAAAAATTAAAAAGTAGTCCTTCACCATGATTGGTTTGTATCATATGTTTTTAATCATATGCGTAATTAGCTTTTACTGCTGTATATTTTTATGTCTTCTCAATTGAACAGTAATAATGATCCAATAATAAAAGAATGGAATTTTGAATTCTCATGGGGAAGGTGGGGATTAGTGTAAAACCTAAGAAGTGATATTTGCTCGTCTAATACCGGTATCTGGGTCACTTCCATGTAAATGACGGTTTGGATTCTCCCACTCATGGATTTTCTACCTTTGTCTTCGAACTAAGAGGTGATGCACATCCTGATGAAGTTCAAGCAAAATTGCAGGCTACCACCCTCCCCATAAACTACCGCAGATTTCTTTGTATCTGGGAGATAAATCGTTCTCTCAGATAAGAGGTGTCCACAAGAGAAAGGACATGGTGAATAAATAGGAAAATTTAGAGCCAGCTAGTTTCTTGGGCCAGTGGAGTCCATTACAACTTAAGGGTTTTTTAAATTTATTTTCTATTTTTTTTACATAGGTAATACCTACTCCATTTAATACATTTCTTTATAGGTTTACATTATTCAGATGTATTTTTTCATAAGCAATACTTGATTATGTGGAATATGTACACCTTACCTCATTATAACAGCTAAACATGGTTACATTTCTCCTATTTTTCCCTCTTGTACTTCCCACCATTTATTTACATATTTAAGACTGTGTTACATGGATATTGTTTGCATTTTGCTTGTTTTCCCTTTTTGGTATTGTTTGGACATACTACTACTTTATTTTTTTTAATATTTTATTTTTACATAATCTCTACACCTAATTGGGGGCTCAAACTCACAACTGTGAGATCAAAAGTCATATACTCTTCAGACTGAGCCAGCCAGGTGCCCCACTACTACTGTGTTCTTAACAGTTGCATAGTGTTCTGCCGTAGCAAGCTGTATATAACATGACTGGTGCTTTATTGGTTGTCTGCAGTCTCCCATCAGAGTTTGCCCTGCTAGTTCAGTGACCATCAGCTCACCTGTTGGCTCTTGCTAATGATGCCCAAACATATTAATTCATTGAGTCAAGTCAAACAACCAGTCATTCACTGACAGAATAAAGATACTCATTCAGTTGTCATACATAAACCAATGGGCAGTTGAATTTCTTGTGTGTCAACCACTTGTGTCTCCCCAGCCCATTTCTGAAACCTTCCATGCGTTTTTCTGTAGGCATATGCAGGACATTACGTCTGTGGACTGAAGAATTTAGGCATGAGAAGGACCAAGAGAAAAATCTGGCCGCATCTCAGAGTGATGCAATGTTGAAATGTTGAACATGTTACCAAGTAATATTTCAGGAAACTCTGAGACTCGCTGCCCTCCTGCCCATCCCCGTCCTCCAGCAGAATAGATTCTTAAAGTAGGGAACCTTCGGACCTCAGAGAAGATCTTGAGAAAACATGTACCCAGCTATTTTTTTCTCTGACAATGTAAACAGTGAGATCAGTGTCTTAACCACAGTAGTCTTGTGTTATGGGGATGGATATTTAGATAATGGAGACAGTCAGATCGGCCTGAGATATAGGAGGGAAAAAATGGGCTGTTCTTGAACAGCCCCTGTCATAAGCAGCACATGTACATGCTGAGGGAAGGACTTCAGGAAGGACCCTGGTGATGGATTTGAGAGAGGTGTGGGGAGGAGAATGAGAGAAGACAAAGCCCTTTGCTTTCCCTGGTCCCCGAAGGCCAGGCTGAGGGGACACTAAGACAAGATTTCAGATGGTACTGAAATTTCTAATCCAGTTTTCGGGAGCCTAGAAAAAGGCAAAGTAGTTGAAGGCCCCTTAAAACCTTTTTAAAAAGTAGTATAGCAGTTTATTTTAAGCAGTACCTATTCTTTTGTATTAGAGCCAGAATTTACCATGCATGGGTTAAGAAATAACCCAAAGTATCGGTTTAAAAAAAAAAAAAATCTCAGGTTTTGTGAGTAAAATTTCACATGTTCTTTTCTGAAGAGTTTTAGCACTATATATAAAAAAAAAAAGCCTCACATTTTATTTGAGATAAGTTAAGAAATTAGATTATCGTTAAAATTAAGGCAAGCCTTGAGTGACATTTTATAAGATGTTGGTGCTAGAACCTCGTTAATTAAATATCTATCCTTGATTTTCTCTTTTTTTGATGAGGAATGGGAGAAGTAAAGGGAAGAAATTCTCAATCGGTTAAAGGACTGTGCAGTGGTTATTATGGTATTATTTTAACCATAAAATTCCTTTCTGTATAGAAGTTCTGTATGCATCATCTCTACTATGCTGTGATGAAACAGTATGTCTCATAGAGCTAAGAAGAACCACCAGACCAAATGTTCAGTCTTTATAATTTAGTCTTTGCTCCTTTCTTTTTGTTGAAAATGTGATTTTACCACTTTTTAAAAATTGAGTTGTAGTTTTTACTTTGTTCAGGTTACAAAAGTATGTGCTTGCTATAGAGAAGACAAAAAAAAGGAAGAAATGTGTAAAGAAAAAGTTAATTTTTCTCTTCTCGCTCTCAAATTCCAACTCCTCAAGGTGATCAATATTATCAGTTCAGGATGCGCCCATCCTCAGCTTTGTCCTTATTATATAACTATATCCAAATAGAAATGCCCATATTTTTTTTCTATTAAAAAGAGAAACACAAAGAGATGCAGTTGACATATAACATTGCATAGATGTAAGGCGTATAATGTACTGATTTGATACAGTTATATGTTGTAATATGATGACCACCATAGCTTTAATACCTCCATCACTAAAAAAAAAAAAAAATACCTCCATCACTGTCACATTATTATCATTTCTCTTTTATGGCAAGGACATTAAATATTTCAAGTATATAATTTCAAGTATATAATTCACCGTTGTTACAGTCACAATGGTATGCATTAGATTCCTAGAACTTACTCATCTAATTGCAAGTTTATACCCTTTGACCAACATCTCCCCATTTCCTCTACTTCCAGTTCCTGGTAACCACCACTCTATTCTCTGTTTCTACAAGTTTGGCTTTTTTAGATTCCACATATAAGCAAGATCCTACAGCATTTGTCTTTATCGGTCTGACTTATTTCACTTTGCATGATGCCCTCAAGGTCTATCCATGTTGTCACAAATGGTAGAGTGTCCTTCTTTCTCTTGGCTGAATAGTAAATACTCCATTGTGTATGTATACGTCATTTTTATCTGTTCACCTACCAGTGGACATAGCTTGTTTTCATATCTTGGTAATTGTGAGCAATGCTGCAATGAACATGGGGGTACACCTATCTTTTCAAGAGCCACAGTTTTAAAAAATATTTTATTTATTTATTTGACAGAGAGAGCACACAAGTAGGGGGAAGGGCAGAAGGAGAAGGAGAAGCAGCCTCCTTGATGTGGGGGTCGTTCTCCAGACCCTGGAATCATGATCTATGCTAACAGCAGACACTTAACTGACTGAGCCACCCAGGTGCCCTGCCACCGATTTTTTTTTTAACATAACAAAACATTATAGACATCCTCTCCAAATTAAAAAACTCATTTAAAAAAAATTAGAAAATTTAAAAAGATAAGATGCCTGGGTGGCTCAGTGGTTAAGCATCTGCCTTCAGCCCAGGGCGTGATCCTGGAGATCCAGGATCGAGTCCCGCATCGGGCTCCCTGCGTGGAGCCTGCTTCTCCCTCTGTCTGTGTGTCTGTCTCTCTGTCTCTCATGAATAAATAAATAAAAATCTTTAAAAAATAATTAACTCATTTATATCATGGCTGGTTAATATTCCATAAATTAATCATGCAAGTTGTTTCAAGTTTTGTGCTAAAGCAACAGTTTTTCTCTAAACATCCATGTGCATTAATTTGAACATGCTAACATACAGAAGCTTTTATTTTTGTCTGTCAGAGTCCCCAAAGTGGTATTACTTTCCAAAAGTTGTAGTAATTCGCAGTCCCACTAACACTATTTGAAAATCTCTGTTTCCCCACATCCTTGCCAGCATAATTTATTTTAGAAGTATAAACTTTCTAATCTCTTTTTCCTGTTTTGTTTCAGATGATTTCATTAGGGAGCACTTGTCACTATCTTTTTAAAAAAACATTTATTTGAATTATTCATGTCTTGTCTTTTCCTTCATTTTCTAAAGTGCATATGATTTGTCTTCTAGAGCTGGAGGAGAAAAGCTTGAGCCTAAGCTCCCTGAACTTGACTGTTCTGTATTGAAGCGAAACAAAACACTTGATTTCTCTTTATAGTAAAGCAAATATAGACTTCTCAGTCCCAGTTTTCTCCTTCTAAAAGTATATTATGTAAGAAATTGTCTCTGGAAATACCGATGTTTTAATAAAAACACATTTACAAAATACAAAGATGGGAAATTTTAAAGGAGCTTCAAGCTTGCACAGCTAACTGGGTTTCCCTCTCGAGTGCAGAAGTCTGAAGACAAAGGTTCTTTGAGAGCATTAGTTATAAGTTATACTGGATTACATCAAGAGGAAAAAGTGAATCACAGCAGATAGGAATTTAAACCTGGAGCGCTGTTGAAAGCCCCCGCGCTGTTGCTCCTGCTTGTTTTTCTGGGAGGTGGGACTAGATTCCACTTCTCCCGTTCTTATAGTTGCTGAGTTCATTATAAAATTATTTGTGTATAACTCCAGCAGTACATTGGTTAATCAGAAACATCTGTACAACTGGATTCGTTTATATGAACAGAATAACTAAATCAATCAGCAGAATTTCTTGTATTCGGGTAGGTCGGGCCAACATTGTGTCGTCCAGAATAATAACAGTCCTTTGTAGCTAACCTGACACAGATGGCAAAAGGATTGTGTCTGGGCAGCAGAAGTTGGAACTGAAAATGAAGAAATCCTGTGAGTCCTTGATATCTGCCTTCATTAAGTTTTACTCCGCTTTGAATGGTGGTGTTTTAAAGGCCCAGGCGCTTCAGAGAGGGATGTCCTTGTTCAAAGGAGCACAGCCGAGGCCCACCTTTGGAAGGACGGAGGCTCCTGGATGAGGCTGAATTGTCCAGGACAGAGTCGCCTGAAAGAGAAGTGCCAACGTTCTTCCAAACTGCCAGGGGGCCTCGGCTGGGAACAGGCCGGGAACAGGTCCACACCGCATGTCTGGCTGGAGGGAGCTGACCGGGGCAGAGGACGTGGGTCCCCGGGGGAGACTGAGGCTGGATCGCCGCCTGCCGGAGCCAGAGCAGCTCCCAGGGTGGCGTGTGCCTGTGCACAGCCCAAGGTCCACGGGGGCTGAGCGGATCACAGGGCGCGGCCCCCGCCGTCTGGCTCTCGCCCCAGTTCCCCTGGACACCTCAGTACACGAACACGGGGGGGGGGGGTCTGATGAGAACAGGGAAATCTCTAGATGCCGAGGCCCCCTGAACTCTCCACCACTTACAACTCCAAGTCCTTCCCAAGGCCAGAAGTCCGCCGGCCCGGCTGGCCGAACCCCGAGGCTGGCCTTCGGGAGGGCTGCGTGGCGCGGCGGCCTAGGTTTTAGCCGGTGGTGGTGTGGGTGCGAGCCAGGGGAGTGGCCCAGGGCAGTGGCGGCTGCTTCTCTTGCCGGGTGCCAGAGCCCCAGCCCTGGGACCGGCGCACGTTGGCATCTCCTTGGGGCCCCCGTGTGCTGATGCCGGAGGGCACACGGCCCCCCTGCTCTACCTTCCCTTCCACGCTGCCCTTGCCTTCGGATGCCCATCAATCCTCCGAGACAGTGTAGACTCTTAAAAATTAAGTCACTCTCAGCTTGAGTCCTGATATCAACAGCTGATTTAGTTAATGCCTTTTGCATTGGATCCTTTGCTAAAAGTAGTGGGAGGGGTGCCTGGGTGGCTCAGGCTGTCAAGTGTCTGGCTTGGGCTCGGCTCATGATCCCAGAGTCCCTCTCCCTCTCCTCATCCTCTCCCCCGCCCCTTAAATAAAATCTTTAAAAAAAAAAAAAAGTAGAGTAGGAAAGTGGAGAGAGCAGAAGGGTAGGAGCCCAACACACATTCTGGTTCCGGCTTTGCTGCCAGTAGTCATGTGACCTTGACAACAGTAAAACACTATGTGGAAGTCGAGTGGAGAAATCTATTGGAAGAGGCAGCTTGTGCCAAGGGGATGCCTGTGATCCCTGTGATGGGGCACACAGCATCTCCAAATTGGGCACTATCTAAACAGTGCAGTTGTTAACATTTTAACGGATCAGTTAGATATCTGATGCCACTGGAATTTCACCTGGCCTGTTTTTGACTCGGTATTTGATAAATGAGAGAAAGACGTCTATCACATCTCTCTCGTTTAGCTGCAATAGTATATGTGTGTTATGTGTAATATATATAATCAAATTCTATTTTAGCAAACTCTTCGAGTTCTTTTTTTGTTTTGTTTTGATGATTTTATTTATTTATTTATTTATTTGAGAGAGCATGAGCAGGAGGGAAGGAGGCCAAGGGAGAAGCAGACTCTGCGCTGACCAGGGAGCCCAATGTGGGGCTCGATCCCAGGACCCTGAATCATGACCTGAGCCAAAGGCAGACACCCAGTCAACTGAGCCACCTGGGTGCCCCCATTAAGTTCTTTATACTTGAATCCCATTGTATACTTGCTTAAGAAAGAACATTAGCTGTTACCCTGAGATTTTCTTTGTAATGTTATTTGTGGAGACGGGATTTGAGCCAGATGCTCTTCAGGTATGCCCTGAAGATCTTGTTTTATTTATATTCGCTGAAAATCACCTCACTGGGTGCATACACACATGCAGTATATTAACCCTTACTCTCTATTAGTACACTCATGGTCATAACCTTGAAACCGTCTGTCCTCGCCATCTACTACACATAAGTGCATGTGTGCGTGCATGTACATAACATCATTTGCTTGCTCTTTTTAAGAAGCACTTCAGATGTAACCAGGAAGCACCAATTCCAAACTTCACTGGGAAAGTCCATTGCTGGAGTTATATGCATTAGCCTTTGTGGCTTTTTAGAAGGCAGAGGCCACTGCTTACTAAAGTGCTTTTTGTGTAATCTCAGAGAAAACATCACATGCAGGTGACTGTAAGCACATGCTTTGGAAGCTGTTCACTGTGACGGTGGTGATTCCTGGGAGTAGATAAAAATACCCACATGGGGCTTCACTTCCAGAGTCCTGCCATGATCTTTGATTGGTAGTTCTGACCATAGCTGGGTGAGTCTCTTGTTTGTATTTCTTACTCGTGGTCTGAAGAACAACATGTTGCTATTTTGGCTCAGAGGCAGACCATCTTGGATGTCTTCCAAGAAACTGTGCTGCTTTTGCTTCTTGAGATTGGTGCTAACATTACAGGACCTCTAGTTATGCATGAAAAGAGCCTGAGCCGACAGGCGGTAAATGGTGCCCCTGTGGACTTTTCTTACAGAGAGATTAGACAAACTTGTCTACCTGGGAAGCCGAACCTGAGGTGCCCAAGAGAGCCCAACCACCATTAGATAAGGTCGTGACTAGGAGAAGATGCTTTTGAGTTCTAACGCAGATGCCCAAGAAAGGATGAAGCCCTGGTAGAGAGTTCCCCTGTGCTCCCCCTTCAGCTCTGGCCCCAGCACCACGGAGGGGGAGAGAGTGCAGAGGTCAGCAGTGACAGCAGGGGAAAGAATCTGATGGTTCTGAGCTGCAGGAGAAGCCCCAGTGGTGGGGCAGGGAGGCAGGCAGTGAAGGAAGTGAGATCCTCAACCTCCTCTGCTCCCAAGAAGCCCCCATGCTCATGTGGTTGCTGTGCAGGGGGCGCTGCAAGTGCAGGAAGCTTGTTGAGCTGGCCTAAGCTGTGATCTGCCCTTAGAAGGAACTCACGAGGATAAAACGGAAATAAGAACATGCCATGTCCTCTCCTGCTTACTCACAGAAGTCGAGAATGAATTATTCCTCCAGATTTCCAGTAGTCATTTTTGGACAAGTAACAATCATAATAGCATCTAGCATAGATGTTGCTTACTGTGGACCAAGTAATGTTCTAAATGAACTCCCTGAATCCATATAATGACCCTGTTATATGCAGAGCAGGCACTATTATCTTCATTTTGCAGATGAGGAATTTAAGGTTAATGAACTCGTCCAAGTTTACACGGTTAGCTTGGCAGAGTCAAGATTCAGCCCAGCCCGTGTGGTTTCCGAGCCCACTGTGAACCGTGACGCCCCCCACCTTCCTGCCAGCTCTTCATGAAGGGCATAAAATTGGAAAGGACCTAAGTGGCCCCAGCTTTTTTTAAGCAGATGACTGGTCCCTAGTACAGTGTTCTGAGGAAGTAACCTGGACTTTCTGTTCCTCTGTTTTGCCTTGTGTGTCTGGGTTAGGGTCACCAACCCACTGGAAAGGACAGCCTGAAACAGTGAAGACCCGCCTGCTCTTTGATGGTGTTCTGGGTGCAACATTAGCTTTGCTCTGAATCATCCACCCCCAACATCCATCACAGACATACGTTCTAAATGACCTAAGATTTTAGTCTCTAATGAGGAAGAAAATCTTCCTAGAGTGTCACAGGTGCTGCCTGAGACTGGTGTCATTGACTAGTGTCACATTACGCTCTCAAGAATAAATGAATAACGCAAGTTATATATAGCTGGTGGGTAAGGAGTGTACAACTCAATGATAAAACATAGAACGTCTCGTAAAATCCCAGAATGTCGAGCTGGGAAGCAAACTAGAGATGAAGATTATTTTGCCCATCCTCCGGCTTCACAGGTGAAGAAACAGAACCTCATAGAAGTTAAGTGACTTTCCCAAGGCCAGTGCTAGTTGGTAGCAGATTTGTTTCGACCCAAGAACTCAGGCCTGCTGACTTCCAGGCCAGCTCTTTGCCCTGTCCCAAGACTGCGTAAAATAGTCCATAAATAAGTTTCTTAGTCAACTGCAGGCGAAACGGGAATGGTCTGTTTCCTTACTGGGCAACAATGAGGCCAGCATGGCCCTAAAGATATGAGGGACACAGTTAGAAACCTCCTTTGGGTACAGACTGCAGCAAGCCCAGGTGAGGAAAAAGCCGGGCAGTGTTCAGAGGAGCTACTCCTGTGCAGCTGGCGAGGCCAGGACCAGGAGAGCAGTTACCTGTCCCGGTACCTCTGCTCAAGTCTGTTGTTCTGAAGGTGAAGGAATTAAACTGGCTCGATTTATAGAGACTTCAGTGACGGGGATGAGGAAGAAGAGGGAAATCATGAAGAAAAAGATATTTCAAAACCCTGGTCCTGAGAGTAACTGTCAGGCCACCAGCCCTCGGTCAAGCCTTGGTCAAAGTGTCTGCAGGCTGCTGGGTTCTTGCTAGATTGCCAGGAGGGAGAATTTTAAGACCTCCCTGATATAGAGGCTCGGGCAGGCTGTGGAGGCCTCTCTGGGGACCTCTGCATCACCAGCGACCCGGCAGGAGCTGCTGGTGTCTGGGGTCAGAACCACAGAGGCCCAGCAGACTTTTTTTTTTTTTTTGCTGACAAGGACAACCACAGGCAACCTTTATACCTGCAGACCCATGGCCTGGGACTCTCCGCAGGCAAGAATGGAGAGGAAGTCAGCTCTACATCAGGAAGAGACCGAAGTCTAAGACCATAGCTGTGTTCCAGAGCTGGCATCCAGAACTGTGTTCCCCGCTTCTGAGCTCTACTGCCCCCACAGGGGGGCTGTAAATTAAAAACTTTGGGGCTGATTTTGGCCCTGGTCTTGTGTGATCCCACCCACAGCAAGAGCATTTGGGGGGAATTAAAACTAAAGGTGGAGAGGAAGCTTGAGGAGCATTCACTACAACTCCTTAGAGACCTTGACCAGTAGTCCCCAAAAGCACCCTTTTGGTGGACCACCAAGGGGTGAGGGGCCATTTATTCCCTCCCTCCCTTTACGGGCTGCAGCTCTGTCAGCCCCCTTGGGGATATCTCTGCCATTTATCTGGCCATCTTTTCAAGCCTAGGAAAAGACAAAATTAAAAAAGCTGTCCCGGGAACAGAAGGTAAAACAAAACGAGTTCATTCTTAAGCCGGATCTGATCCGAACGGTTTTTAGGGAGGTACGTTGCTCATGAGTCCCAATGGGGCTTTCTAGCCTCAAATCTGTGGGTCATCATTCTTGGTTAGAGGGCTTTGGGATCTCTTTGTTTATCTAGAATTAAGCTAGAAGTCAGAGGCAGAGATAGATTTCAAAGTTAGAAATTTCTGACTCCGGTGTCTGTAGTCTCCCTGTCTTGTGCTTGATGGAAATGAGTTTTCGTGACTCGTCCTGCCTTTGTGCCGTGCCAGTGTCAGCCAGCCTCCTCTGACGCAGGACCCCTTGGGGGACTCCTGCCCCATTGCTGCTCCTCCCCTGCCCTAAGCCTAGATGTTGCAGAAAGTAGCTTCCAGCTCTCCCTCTGAATGGTCAAGGAGCATGGAGGGCGCTGCTGTGGGAAGCGCCAGGCCTGGTACAAAACAGGCCCCACTTTCTCCAGAACTTACGGTCCCAGCGCCAGTGTAAACTGTTAAAGTCTCATGAGGCCAGTTCTGGCCTGCGTGCTTGGAGGAACTAGGGGGCAGAGCGTACTGTAACCGGCCCCATTGCACAAGTCAGCCCAAGGAGTTCCTCCTTTCGTCCCCCACAAGGTATGTCAGAAGGACCCAAAGCAGAAGAACTGCACGAATGAACTCAGTTCTAGTACAGAAGCCACAGGCAAGGAACCTTGGCTGGTGTAGATTCTGGGGGCTGGGAAGGCAGAGCGTGACGGGTCCCTTCTTCCCAGACTCAAAATAGTTTTAAGAGATAAAATTTAAGAGGCAACAAGTGGTGTTGAGTTTTAAAAACAACAAGAAGAAACCTGCTCAGAGGGTAGCCCTGTTCTTAGACTCGAATAACAGATGTGAAGGGGACCCGGCATCCGGGCAGTATTTGACAGGGAGTCTCTCTGTGAACAGCGAGTACACCACATAAAGAAGCATTGTGTAAACCCGTGTTTTGAAACCTTTTTTGACCATGACTCACAGTAAGAAATGTATTTTTCATTGAGATCTAGGACGGATGGATAGATAATAGACACAAAAGTCTTATAAAATAACTCCCATTCTTACCAAATGCAGTACCATATATGTTTTTAAAGCTCGCTCAGCCTACTGAGTTGACTGTCAGAGAATGGGCAACAATTTACAGTTTGAAAAACACTGATTTGAACAGAAACAGTTCAGACATGCAGCCTCATTGCAGTTCTGGAACATTCCGCAGAAGGAGCTCCAGTACACAGGCTTCATGGTCCCAGAAGAGGTTTTCCTCATTCTACAAATCACTAGAAGCTGGTGGAGCAGTGATGGCAAAGGTCAAGGAAGGGAGAGGAGGCCGTGGCTCAGGGAGGGAGCGGGGGGCTGAGTTACATCCTGTTCACACCGGGACACTTGAGTGCCCATGATGTGTCCTGGCACAGAGAAGACCGACCCTGCTCACAGAGCAAGGGTACCCCTAATCGAGTGAGTGTGTAAAGATTTCCATCCACTAAGGTTTGTAGTGAAGGGGAAGCATAAACAATGACACACAGGGAACCGGAGCCCCTTTCATTCTGCATTCTCTAGATGAGCCCTAAACCATGTCACAGGGCTGGGTTCAGTGTTACACCCCTAGTTCTGTGTCTCATTTATATTAAGTTCTCAATAAATTGTTTATTGAAAGACCATGTTGGGGCTCCTGGGTGGCTCAGTGGTTGAGCGTCTGTCTTTGGCTCGGGTCATGATCCTGGGGTCCTGGGATCGAGTCTTGCATCGGTTTTCTCCACGGGAGCCTGCTTCTCCACCTCTCTATCTCTGTTTTTCATGAATAAAGAAACTCTTCAAGAAAAAAAAAAAAAAAACAATGTTATCTAGTTAGTTAGTACTTGCACCTAGACTAGCAATGATCCTAATTATACACGGTGCTATTAAAAAAGCATTATTTGAAAGGCACGTCAACACACTTGATTCATAACCACACATAAATGAGACAGGAAAGATAAGAAAGACCCAGAAAAGTGTGGGTCATATTGCAGAACTTCTAAACCCCATCTGAGTTTTAGGTCCTCCATGCAGCAAGCCTTTAAAAAGTTGAGGTTTGTCTGGTTTGATTTTTAGGCGGGCCTTGGGACAGGTTGCTCCGGCTCTTCGCTTTGAGAGGAGAGGTCCAGCGGGTGTGAGGGAAGCTGACCTTGGCTGGTCAGGGGAACTCAAGAGGGTGCGCTCAGACTTTCCACTGCTGGAAACCTGCACCTCCACTTAGTTTACCCACTTGGCTCAGGCAGTTCAAGATGATGTGACTTAGGCTTAAATCACCCAAGTTTCTGCAGAGAGCAAGGTGCCTGGGGACTGCTCTTTGTTGGATCCTAAATGGAGTCTGTGGTTTAAGCTCTGGACCAGCCCGCACAGATGGAGCACAGAGCTGAGAAATGGTCTGGGGCCCTGGGAAGCCTGACACGGGGCCTGGTGCGGAGAGCGCCAGAAGCCCCCGAGCTGAGTTTCCCGTGAGCATCCAGCCCCAGGTGGGGGCCTTCGGTACCTGAACCTGGCGGTCCAGATCCCAACTTGCCATCCTTCTGCTACGCTATACCAGCCACGGGTCCTTCTTTCAAGCAGTTCTGGGAGGAAAGGGGGAGGACGCAGGGAAGCAGGACTTCGAAGAGAGGAGAGGCAAAGACATTACGTGATTTGAGAAAGATACTCCAGTAGAATGGCTTCCCTCCTAAAAATGGACAAATAGAACTTCAAGATGATTGCTGTCAATTTTAGACAATGGGTTCAAGTTTCACATGGCCCAACCCCAGAGAAAATAGTTCGTCATGACTGGGAACTGAGGATACTTTTCACTCTTCAAAAGATCCCCTGGAATTCTGCTGTAAAGAACAGTAGCTCTTGGCCTCTGGGACGTGTGCGTGGCATTGGGACCCTGGATGTGTGAGGGGCTCCGCAGGCTGGTGGGCCCACCTAGCAGATTCTGTGTGTTTAGGACATTGCTCTTTACACCTATTTGAGGTAAAGAGCGGGTAAGGCCAAGTCTAAATGCAAAAGAGCGTTCAAAATCAAACAGCAGGGATCCCTGGGTGGCACAGCAGTTTAGCGCCTGCCTTTGGCCCAGGGCGCGATCCTGGAGACCCGGGATCGAATCCCACGTCGGGCTCCCGGTGCATGGAGCCTGCTTCTCCCTCTGCCTATGTCTCTGCCTCTCTATCTCTCTCTGTGACTACCATAAGTAAATTTAAAAAAAAAAAAAAGGATTCAAAATCAAACAGCAGGCAGGGAGCCCCAGGTTCTCATTCCTCTTCCGTCATTGTCTCTGTGACCCTGGGCCTTGGTTTCCTCATCCATAATTTGGGGCATGTTGGAGATGCTCCCTCTGACCTTCAGCTCAAACACCCTGTGACTCTCTTCAGCCTGAGAAACATTTTCTGGCAGGAAAGAGAAGCTGCCCAGAGCTTCCTTCTCAGGCAGCCAGTGAGTACATTCTTTCCTGTGCCCACATATGGAAGCAATTTCTAGATTATCCAAGGCACTTGTGCTGCTGAGCTCAACCGAAACAGAGGAGCTCGGTGGTGGAAAGTGGAAAAAAGAAAAAAACCTGCCCGTGTTTTCTTACCACCGTGCACTTTCTCTCTGCAACAGTCCTTGCAGGCTGCCTTGCCCCTGTTATCTCAGGGGGATGCCAGCGGGTTTGGGGGATTTCACAGATAGAATTCTGATTAAAAAAACAAAATGCTTTACAATAAATGATTATGAATTTGAAAAAAAAAAATGGGCGTTGAGCTCACTGCTTCTCCTCGGAGGCCAAAGGCCACTCTGCCTTTCTCCCCCAGAAGCTTTTAAGGCTGGGGGCTGGGGAGGAGCATGAATTCCTCAATTTTGTTCCCACATTTATTGTAATCTTTCTCTCTGGTCCGTTAAAATGAGGCCTATTAATGGCCGCCTTCAAGGTTTTTTTGTAAAGTTGAATTGGGGAACATTAGCCAAGTGCTCCGAAGGGGAAAATGTTTTATTAGTTCCTTCTCTGCCTAAGCGAACCCTTCTCTAACTGACGTTCCTCTTCTGAACTCCTGGGGGGTTTGGTAGCAGGGGAGTGGGAACTCTTGTCAACTGGAGGCACTGGGGCCCTGACTCCTAAATTCAGGCCGGGAAGGTGACTTTTCCTGGAGCATGGCCTTATTCACAAAGCCTCATCTCTGGCCCTAGTTTCCTCCCTCCCTCTCTTCACTCCTGACCTTAATTCATGGGGAAGGAGATTACTGAACGGGACGTGTTTATAGAGAAATGCTTTTTGTTCCCCTTTCAATCTGTCCCTGACTTCTCCACCGCCTACTCCCCACTGACAATAACATTTAAAAACTAATCTGTAAAGCAGAGATACTCTTCCTAGAAATGAGGTCCGAGTGATTAGGGATCTATGGATGGAAGCACCCACCCTTGTTCAAGCTGTCGTGTCATTGTTCTTATAAAGATCCGATGTACCCCTTCCACGCACTTGCTGGAAAAATCTCTCAAAATCGGGGCGCCTGGGTGGTTCAGTGGTTGAGCGTCTGCCTTTGGCTCGGGGTGTGATCCTGGGGTCGTGGGATCGAGTCCTGCATCGGGCTCCCTGCATGGAGCCCGCTTCTCCCTCTGCCTGTGTCTCTGCCCCTCCCTCTCTCTCTCTCTCTCTCTGTGTGTGTGTGTGTGTGTTTGTCTCCCATGAATAAATATAATACAATTAAAAATCTCTTGAAATCAAGATAATAGAGGAATGCAAAAGACTCGTAACGGGGATCACATTTTGTTTTGTTGCTGGGTCTCTGGTGCAGAGCCTTCTGGTTAAAGCAGCCCTCGCATTCCCTTTAGAGAACGTGTTGACTGGTTTGCTTCATGTGGGGCTGGAGGTCTAGAAATCAAACATGACACGAAGATAAAAAACACTTATCACGACCTCACATGTCTGCCCGCCGTATTTCAGGACACTCAGATTAGCTCTGCTTGGCTGCGGTGTGGTTGTAATTCCATACATAGATCTCCCCCCATGAGGTCCTCGCCTGTTTCGAAGTAGCTCAACTCTGTAGAACCATAGTCGAGAATGCTGCAGCATCTCTGTAGGACTCTGTGCTAGATTTTCTTCAGTGCTGGTCAAAGAAAGTTCAACTGACCTGCTTCTGTTTGCGAGATGCTAACAGTCTGAAGCACCGATCCAGGAGACAAGTTACTGAATGAGGGCCTGTTCCTGCCACAGTTATATATAGTATCAGCTCCAGCTCAGGGCCAGCTTGGGTGCTCTGCACCAGCCAGGGTGATACAGCTCCCAGCTCTGCTGAGCCATTCACGTCACCCCCACTCCCATCCAGACACCAGGCTCCCACTGACCAGGAGGGTTCAACTCGCCACTCCAGGGCAGTTGCCCCCAGACCTCACTCCTCTGCAACCCGTCCAAATGTGAAAACCTCCACTACCTGCCAGATAAGAGTCCGTAATAATAATAGGAACACGTGTTTATGGAGCATTTACTATGTACCTGGCTGTCTTTTTATTCTTATGTTCCCAGTGAAGAAACAAAAGTACAAAAGGTTAGACAACCCTAACATTGCAGAACCAGGATTTGAATCCAGGCAGTCTGACTCTAGAGACCACTTAGAGTGTGTGTGTGTGTGTGTGTGTGTGTGTGTATATATATATATATTTTTTTAAGGATTTTGTATTTATTTGAGAGAGACAGCAGAGCAAGTGAGAACACAAATGGGGGGGCGGTGCAGAGGGAGAAGTAGGCTCCCCGATGTGGGGCTCAATCCCAGGAGCCCGGGATCATGACCTGAGCCCCAGGCAGACGCTTAACTGACTGAGCCCGAGAACATATTTCTTTATACTGAAAAAGAATTCTGCCCTTGTAGCTTCCACATGGTGGTTCATGTTCTAATCCTTGTAGCCACAGAATGACCTAATTTTATTAACATAGGACAGACAGACCTGTAACATTTGAAGACCGTTATCATCTCTCTCTTGCTTCTAAACTACTACACCAAGCCCTCAGGGAGCAGTTCTACCCTGGGTCTCCCTCTTCCTCCCAGAAAAGCACAAAGGGTGCTTTATCATTGTCCATCCAAATCCAGACACTTGTGGGAGGCAAGGGAGCACTATTAATAATTAGGCTGGGACAACGGGCATAAATGGGGACTGTCCTGGGCAAACCAGGATGTGGGTCACCCTACCCCCGGGCCATGGCAGAGATGCCACCACTTGGTATGCCTTCTGAAGCCTGGCCAAGTGGATTATGGGAAAGTTGAGCTAACTGTACACAGACATACTATTGATGAGAGATTGGTTTCAGGAGTTCGCCATTAGTAGACTTCCTGCAGTGGAAAAGCTCTGGATGTCAGGTTGAGTCCCTAACTGCTAATGTGATCTTGGATGAGCCACCTCACCTCCCAAGTTCTCAGTTTTCATATCTGTAAGTAAGTTGATAGTCTGGGAGTCCCTTCTGGTCCTGAGCCTCTGATAATGTGTCAGCCTTCCTGATCCAAGTAGTGGTCTCTATCCTCACTTTGAAGCCACCAACATGGAAGGTGAGGTTATTCATCCATTCTGTCCGTTGGATTTTGTCAATACAAGCATAGGAAACAGAAAATGCCATCCATTAAAAGTACCTGTTGACTTAGAAATGTCTACTTTTTTTTAAAGATTACCTTTTATGTTTCCTAAAACCTTTTGCTGTGAAATAATTTCAAAATATTTTCACATAATTTATCTCATTAAACCCTCAAAATGGCCCTGTAAGATGTGTATGACCTTTGTCTTCCAGATGTTGAAACAGAGGCTCAAGGGGACAAACGGCCTTGTCTGAGGACTCATAGCTAGTTAGCTGTGGGACTGCAGCTGCGACCTGTGTCTGCAGGATCCTCATCCAAGCATCCTTGTGCTGCTTGATCCCGGGTCCCCAGGATCACGCCCCAGGCTGTAGGCAGTGCTAAACCGCTGCACCACTGGGGCTGCCCCAAAATGTGGTTTTATTAAAGCACAGGAACAGGACCTTCGGCCAGAAAGAGCCACACCACACCGGGGTCATGAGTGGCCCATTGTATACTTTCAAGTTGGGAGGGGGTGAGGGAGAGGGTAAGTCTCTAAGGGATTTGGGATGCAAGGTTTCCAGGACCCAGAGGAGCTAGCTATTGTTGGGAAAAGGTCATTTACTACCGTCTAATAAAACCTTAGTCATGAGACCCATCAGATGTATGTTGTTGGGTCATATGCTTGGGAGATGACTGCCAACGTGTATCTTGGGGGATAGAGATAAAGGAACTTTCCAAAGGAATTTTTATATATTCAAGTAGACTTACAGGACCCTGAGGGTCCGGCTAAGATTGCTTGTTGCCCTTAGCAAAGTATTAACGGAGGCAGCAGCTGAGTTGCTAGAGGAATGTCGCTCTGCCTGTTTCAAGGACTTGTCAATGGGCTGTAGGTAGTAGGAAGTGGAATAATTTTTCTTCTGCCTTTGTTTGCCCCATGAGTGCTCTCTGAGGGGCTCTGTGAACCTCTTCCAGAACGTGGTTTGAATAACCGTGCACTTTTCCAAGGTGCCTCCCGCTTATCTTGCCCATTTCAAGGATACAGGGTACTCATAGGATTCTGCATAATTTTGTTCTGCGTGAACTTGTTGCATTTAGTAAATTCCGTTGTGATTCGGAGTCACTTAGCCAAACCATCGTGGGACTTGTGTCGGTTGCATGAACACAGTCCTTGCTAGCAGCATAGTCTCTCTCCTTCTCTCTTCTCTTCCCTAACCTGAGACCCAGTTATGACCCTCTCCACCCTTGCCCTGCTGAATCCCAGTCCCACCTGTACCACTAACAGAATCATGTGTCTTTTCTGGGTATTCCTTGGCTGCTTTCATCATTCACCCCTTGACCCAATAAACACTTACTAAATAGCCATTAAAGAAAATCATGGGGCAGCCCCGGTGGCTCAGAGCTTTAGTGTCTGCCTTTAGCCCAGGGCCTGATCCTGGAGACCTGGGATCGAGTCCCACATCGGGCTCCCTGCAGGGAGCCTGCTTCTCCCTCTGCCTGTGTCTCTGCCTCTTTCTCTCTCTCTGTCTCTCATGAGTAAATAAATAAAATCTTAAAAAAAAAAAAGAAAATCATGTGAACGGGCCTAGTCTAGCGACTCATGAGCCCCCATCTTTTCTACACAGCACAGTGTTCCTTCACTTCCTTCTGTCTGAGATGATTGACCTTCACCAAGATCATGTCCCAGGTTCCTTCTATTGCAAAATCCTGTTGCTCTTATGCCAGACTTGTCCCTAGAAGGTAAAAAAGGGGTTGCTCGGCTCATGTTCACTGCCTCTGTATCCTCTCCTCTCTCCCACAATCAAAGCACAATCCAGTGCCTCCCCCCAAAGTTATTCTATGGAAGAAGAAAAGTTAGAGAACAAGATTTTCCATTCTCTGGGGGTGCCGGGTCCCAGCGAGCAGTTGAGCAGCATTTATTTGAAGAGCTCTCTTATCTAGGAAGGAAAAAAAAAAAAGAATGGGAAATATTTCCCATTATTTAGTTCTTGATTTTGTTCTCTCTCAGCAGTGTTTAAAAGGAGTTCATGGTCAGTCTCACCAGCTGACAGGACACTGACGTTTATGCTTTGGGTTCTGCTTCTCTCGCTTAGTGTCAAGTTCTGCAAACACTGGGTACTGATCCTTCTCTTTCTAAACATATAACATTCACACTGCCAGATTTTTCCTAAATCCCCATCATGGAAGAATAATTAATTATAGAGATAGTTTTGAAAGGCATGATACATTCCAAAAATTACATTGATAGTTTTACCTACCAGAGATCGTTCAGAAAATGCAAAGTATTATTGCAATATAAACTGTTAGGAAATATTACTGGCATTCTGGGTTTTTTTTATTTTTACAAGAGACCTACTTTGCTTACACCATAGTTCTTATATAATGATCTTTTTTCTTTCTGAAAGAGCAGGAGTTATTAGAAGTAGCAGTCCAAAATTCCACCAAGCCATTATACATTTAGTGGGTTTTTTTTCCTCATTCTGCAAATGTGCGGGTGTTTTTTTTTTTTTTAAATAACCTAGCCATATCCTGGATTATGTAACAGTGTGCGTCAACTTTCTCCATGGGGCATCAATATTCTGTGTGTGTGTGTATGTGTGTGTGTGTAATTGATTAGATGCCTAGGCTAAAGACATGAGTAGCTGTTTATTTCTTCTAATTATATTAGCCTACTAATCAACATTGGCTATTTTGTTCTTTGGGTGATTTTTTTCACACTGAACATTTGATGCCCAGTCCAACTAAGCCAGGAGCCCCCACAACATTCCAGTCCCCCCTAAACACAGCAGCCCCCCTGTACTCATCCACAGCTGTGGATCTGCACTTCTGGTGAGTAAGAGGAAATGGAACAGCAGGATGGGTTGGCCATGGGCTAGTTTCCATTCATGTGGTAATGCTCACGTTGCATCCTTGGTTGGACTCCTTAACTTTAATGTCAGACCAGGAATCCTTTAAAAAAAAAAAAAAAAGTAGGAAAGTCTTTTCATTGGAAAATATCTTAAAACCAAAGAAAATGGTAGAGGAAAATTGTGATGTGCTAAAAATGGAGCTGGTGGTAGGAGTTCTATGTCTTTTAAATTCTTCTATGTCTGTTTTCTTGGATCTGCCTGTTAGAAACATTGACTTGCCTTCACATGAAATGTATTTGTGAAATAATTCCTGATTCCCTTTTATTTATATATTTAGTTTATTGCAATTACATGCTATAGTGTAATAAACCACCCCCAAGCATGGTAGCTTAAAACAATAAGCATTTAATTGCTTATAA